>NW_020940360.1:19573613-19596753 GCF_900497805.2 Vombatus ursinus
TTGATGATAATCCAATCAGGCTACCACAAGGACACTGTATATAAGTTACAGAAATAGTATAATACAATTAATTTAAAGGAAAAATATATAAATATCAAAAGAAATAAACAAAATTATAAGAATTAAGGTAGGAGATGTCAAAATCAGACTTCAAATTATCATTTAAAGTAATGATATTCAAAGTCATTTGGTTGTTGTTGTTGTTCAGTAATTCAATCATTTCCAACTTTTCATGACCCTATGGACTATACCGTCCACAAAGTTTTCTTTACAAAGATATTGGAGTGGCTTGTCATTTCCTTCTCTAGTGGATTAAGACAAACAGAAATTAGGTAACTTGCCCAAAGTTATATAGTTAGTAAGTATCTGAGCCTTGATTTGAAGTCAGGTCTCTCTAACTCCAGGCCCAGACTCTAATCCCTGAACCATCCTGCTGTCTCTACAAAACAGAAAAAAAAAGTAAGCCAATATAACAGGTTCTACAAAAATAATTAGAAAAAAAATGAACCCGATAATTTAGTGGTTAAAAAAACATACATTGCCTGAAAAAGAACTCCCTATTTGTTAGTGATTACCAGGAAAATTCAAATACTGTCTAGAAGTTAGGCTTATACCCATGTCATATACTCTCTGCTATAATAAATTCAAAATGGATTTGAAATTTGATGAGTTATCATACCATAAATAAAGAAGAAAAAGTGATGTACCTTTGACTGCTATGAATAAAGATGGAATTCTTAACCAAACAAGGGATTGAACCACTAATGATAAAATAAAATAGATAAGTTAAATTCCATGTAATTGAAAAACATTGAACAAAATTAAATGCTAATAGGGTAAGAAAGAAAGTGGATATATGGGGAGAAATCTCTTCACTTAATTACCTGAAAAGGTTCTGGCTATATGCGTGTATATATTCATACATATGTATATATATACATATATGTGTGTGTGTGTGTATATATATATATATATATATGCATACACAATTAAGATAAATACATGATCAAAATCATCCCCCAGTAAATAAATGGCAAAAGATGTGAACAGTTTCTCAAAGGAAAAATTGCAAACTATTAACTATGAATGAATGCTCCAAATCACTAATAATGAGAGAAGGGCAAATTAAAATAACCCTGAGGTTTCATCTCATACTTACAAAATTTGCAAAAATCACACAAAAAATAGGAAGAATCGATCCTGGAAGGAATATAGAAAAATAATGACATCAATTCACCATTGTTTTACCTTCTTTAAACATTTTGGAAGTGTGCAAGAAAAGTAACTCAAATGTTCATAGTCCCGTAGCCAGAGATCCCACTACTAGGCATATTCAAGGAGGTCAATGAAAAAAAGAAAGGTTTATATGGAAAAAAAAAAATATTTACAGCAGTCTTTTGTGTGTGTGTGTGGCAGCAAAAAACTAAAAATAATGTAGATGCTTATCCATTGGGGAAAAGTTAAACAAGTTGTGGTATATTAATGTAATAGAATATTATTGTGCTATAAAAATGATAGATGTAATTAATATAGGAAAGCATAAGAAGACATATGAACCGATGCAAAGAAAAATAAGCAGAACCTGGAGAAAAAAATATGCACATGGATTATTGTTGTTGAGTTGTTCAGTCCTGCCTGACTTTCTGTGACCCTTTTTGGTGTTTTCTTTGCAACTACACTGGAATGGTTTGCCATTTCCTTCTCCAGCTCATTTTAAAGTTGAGGAATTAAGGCAAATAGGGTTAAGTGACCTGCCCAGGGTCACACAGCTGGTAAGTATCTGAGGCCAGATTAGAACTCAGGTCCTCCTAACTCCAGGGCCAGCACTCTATCTACTATACCACCTAGCTCCCCTGCCAATGGATCACAACAACAAGATAGTCAGTCAGTAAACACTTGTTAAGTTCCAACAATTTTCCAGGAACCATGATAAACATGGTTGAGTGAATGAATAAATTAATTGATTAAATTAATTTTTTTAAAAGTCCCTGCTCTCAAGGAACTCACAGTTTAATGGGGGAGAAAACATGTAAACTATTATGTTCTAATAAGTTATATACAAGATTAATTAGGAAGATTCCAAAGAAGAAAGACATTTGAATTAAGGTGGGGTAAAAGAGATTTCCGTCTCCCACCCGTAGAAGATAGCAGTTTACCCAGGTCTTCAAAGAAGCCAGAAAATCCAGGAAGCAGAGATGAGGAGGGAGAACATCCCAGGCATGTGGGGCAGCCAGTGAAAATACCTGCATTTGGGAGATGGAGTGTCTTGTTTTAGGAAAGGCAAAGAGGCCAGTGTCACCGTATAGCAAAGAATATAGAGAAATGTAAGGGGGAAGAAGCCTAGAAAGATATGTGTGTGTGTGTGTGTGTGTGTGTTTGTGTGTGTGTGTGAGTGTGTAGGGGGTAGAATAGCAGATTATGAAGGATGCTGAAGACCAAATAAAGGATTTTATATTTAAATCTGGAGGTGATAGGGAACCAATGGAATTTATTGAATGAGAGTGGTGGGTGGGGGTTGTAACATGGTCAGACCTGCACTTTAGGAAAATTACTTTGGTATGTGAGTAGAGGTTGGACTGGAGTGGAGAGAGACTTAAGGCAAGGAAACCAACCAGAAAGCTATTGCAATAGTCCTGGCATGAGGTGAAAGAGGCCTCCATCAGGCCAGGATGGTGGCAGTGTCAGAAGAGAGAAGGGAGAAAAGACAAGAAATTTTACAAAGATAAAATTGACAGGCCTTGGTGAAAGTTTAATTATGGGAGGTGGGAGAGAGTGAGAAGTCAAGGGTGAATCTAGTGAAGAAATGAAGATTTTGGGGAAAAGATAATGAGTTCAGTTTTGGACATTTCAAGTTATGATGTCTAGGGGGTATTCAATTTAAAATGTCCCAATAGGCAGTTGGAGATTGGAAAGTGGAGCTTAGGGGAAAGTTAAGGGCTTGCCAAGTAAATTTGAGATTTATCAGCATAGAGATGATAAATGGATCTATGGGAGGTGATAAAATGAATAAGTAAAATAGTATAGAGAGAGAAGTAGACCCAGGAGAGAGTCTTTGGGGACCCCCACAGAAAGTAGGTCCATATTGAATGAAGATCCAGCAAAGGAGACTGAGAAGGAATAGTCATATAGATAAAAGGAGAACCAGGAAAGAGTGTAATAAAAGCCTAGAGAGAAAAGAATTTTAAGAAGATGGTGATCAACAGCATGAAAAACTGTAGAAAGATCAAGCAGCATGAGGATAGAGAAAAGGCCATTAGATTTTTCAATTAAGAGATCCTTAGTAACTGTAAGATGAGCAATATTGCTGGAATGAATAGATTGGAAGCTAGTTTGTAGAGGGTTACAAAGAGAGTAAGAGGAAAGTGGAGGCACCTATGATAAATAGCCTTCTCCAAGAATTTAGCCTCAAAGGAAGAAAAGCTATGGGGCAATAGCTAGGAAGGATAGATGTATCAAGAAAGAGGTTTTTTTTTTTTTTAGAGTAAAGAGGAAACATGGGAATGTTTGTAGGGAGTGTTTGTAGGCAGTAGGGAAGCTGTGAAATCATGATTACTAAACTTTGCTTCAAAGAGGTAAGAACAGAGAAGATAGCCCCTTCCCCCACTACTTTGCTGAAGTGTGGGACCATTGGTACTTAACAATGTATATATTTATTTATTTTTTTAGCGAGGCCATCGGGGTTAAGTGACTTGCTCAAGGTCACTCAGCTAGTACATGTCAAGTGTTTGGTCTGAGGCCAGATTCGAACTCAGGTCCTCCTGACTTCAGGGCCAGTCCTCTATCCACTGCGCCACCTAGCTGCCCCTTTAACAATGTATATAACACCAGAATTTGGCAATATATTGATTAATGAGGTTCTTTTTGTTGTTTTTGCTTTGTTTTATGTGTTTTTAATAACAGAGGAGAGGTAACATGGCATTGTATGGATAGAGAGTCAACCTTGAAGCTAGAAAGACCTGGGTTTGACTCTTGACACATACTGGCTATGTCATCTTAAACAAAGCATTAAACCTCTCACTCTTACAGGCAAATTGTTAAGAAAACTCGTAAAGAAGCTGCCAATTTTCAACAGAAGAGGGAGTTTCCTCATCTGGTATTTTCCTGTACCAATTAAATCACTTAGCCCTACGATAAGAAGTTGCTCTCTGAGAGTGGAGAGAGGGTTGATAAAAGTGACATAATGAGAAAAGTAGATGATAGGAAGAGATAGGAATATGAAAACTATAGTTTGAAATTTATTTTCTACAAAATTCCTGAAACTTATTAAAGGAACATTGAATGAGAATTTAGAAAGGAAAGAACTCACTGATCATTGAGAGCCTGTATGACTTTATTTTAATAACAGGTCATGTTAACTACATTCCAAGTCCAATCCCTTAAAAATGATCAATATATCTGTGAACAATAGAAATGCATAAAGATAGTAAACCTTAATTTTTGGCAAAGCATGTTTTACAAAGTGTCTCATGGCCCGCTTGTCAACAAATGGAGATATGTCATTTAAGTGGTAGTATGATTAGGTAGTTTCCAAACTGATTGGATGACTAGACCAAAGAGTCTTCATCATCTGGTTGATTTCATTTCAGAGGGAGGTATCTAATGGAAACTCCATCAATCTGTCTGTGACCCTCTGAACTTCATTTCTTTTCTTAAATCAGAGTTTTGGATGAAACCCTAGATAGCATATTTATCAAATTTTCACATACCATGAAGCAGGGAGAAACAGTTAACATGGCAGGTGATAGGGACAGATTTCTCAACAGGCTAGAATAATGGAACAAATCTAATAAGAAACAATTTAATAGGAATTAATGGAACACTTTGCAATTGAATTGAAAGAATAAGTTGCATGAGGATGGAGTGGAAGAATGGATAAATAATAGCTCAGGTCAAAAGAGATCTAGAGGTTTTAGGGGAATGCTAGTTCAAATGAGTAAATAATGTGATTTAGCAATAATAAAAAAAATAGAAAAAGCAAAGGCAAAGAGATTGAACTAATAAAAGTTCTCTCAGAACAAGGGAGATGATGGTCTTTTTATTCTCTGCTTCGATCCAATCATATCTGAACTAATAATTTATTAAGTTCCAGGTGCCACATTTTAGGAAGGGTATTGACAAGTTCGTGCATCCATATGAAGGTGACCAGGATAATGGGTGAAGCTCAGTTAGAGGGTCAAGGGATATTGATCTTGGAGAAGAGAACTCTTAGGAAAAACATGATATCATAAAATGTATGAAGGGCTGTCTTGTGAAAGACAATTTAGAATTGCTGTACTTCGTCCTAGAACAGTCCCAGCATCAATGCCTGAAGTTTTCCATTTAATTTGTTGTTCAGTTGTTTCAGTTGTGTCTTACTCTTCATGACCCCAGTGGAGTTTTCTTGGCACAGATACTGGAATAGTTTGCCATTTCATCCTCCGGCTCATTTTACAGATTAGGAAACTGAGGCAAACAGGGTTAATTGCCTTGCTCAGGCTCACACAGCTAGTAAGTGTCTTAGGGCAGATTTGAACTCAGGAAGATGAGACTTCCTGACTGCAAGTCTGGTACCCTATCCACTATGCCACCTAGTTGCCCCAAGTTTAATATAAGAAAAGGTATTTGACAATTGAGCTGTTTAAAATGGGATATTTGCACATTCAATGTTTTAAATAAATAGAAACAAATGGAAAACTAATGTAATGTAAAACTATTGCAAAATGTGTTGGTTTTGTTACACATTTTTACCTCATCTTACCCCTTGGAATAAGGGGTGTCAACAATGAGCCTTGAGTAGTATGGTTTTCAAGTTGTGGGGGGAATGAGTAGCCACAAGAGCTTTAGATTCCAGGGTATATCATCAGTTCATGCTTCATAGCAGCTCAGGGCATCTGGGGGATCAGGTTATCTCCAGCATCAGGAAAGCTATTGTGTTTCTTGGGGATAATTGGGGTCCTACTCAGTCTAGCTTGATTAGCTCCTTACCTGCAATATCACAGTAGAACAGGCCTAACTTCCAGGGAAGGTGAAGAATGGAAAAGAAGGGATACCAGGCAGAAGGAAAAGAAATGCCTAGGGCAAAAAAAAAATTTTCTGACTAAGAAAAAGTGTATCTGAAAAACCAGAGGTTTTCCCAGGGTACATCAAATACCAAATGTTTCTACCACTGCCTAACATAATTCCTACTTCAGCCTGGGAGGCTGTTAACTTTGAAGCTTCAGACTGTGTAAAAGTAATTAGCTCAGAGTTTCAACAATAATATGAGAGAGAGAGAAAGAGAAAGAGGGGGAGAGAGAGAGAGAGAGAGAGAGAGAGAGAGAGAGAGAGAGAGAGAGAATTTAATTTGGAGGACACCTTTCTATTATACTAAAATAATTAAGAATTTGGTAGAGTTAAAAGAGCAGAAAAATCACCCTTTAAAGGAAGATTTTTTTTTGCGGGGGGGGGAATCCATTCAAATGTTACCATTCTTTCTCTACTTCCAAAATGTTATCTTTTCTATACAGTACTGATTTTTTGGAGATAGCAGAATGCATCCTGTAATGTTCTGGACTGTGAGTAAATAGAACTTTTTTTTTTTTAAATACTTAACTCACTAAGTTCAGGCCCAGAAACCTAATCAGGATATTATGTTTACATGTGAAGGTGCCTTTTTCCCAACTCATGCACTAGACATTTAGTCCTAATGGATGCTATTTGCAGACACTGCCTCACCGTAAATAACTGTTTCAATGAGGTCAAGACCCTTTGTGTTCAACTTGTTGTCAGTGTTCCAGCTGAATGGCATCTGTGCTTATATCCTGCTTCAGGGGAAAATGCAAAAAAAAAAAAAAAATTCCCCACAGTTCCATAAACCACATCTCCATTCTACACATCATTATTTGTGTCTAAAAAGTTTTGGTCAGAATGAAGCTGGGTAAATTGAAGATGACAAAATTTCCCATGTTTTCCAATGGACAATCAGAATGTGTTTTGCTCAGCTATACATCTCCTTGCCTGCCTGCTACATATTTTATTTATTTTCTCATTTGTTTCTAAATGGCTAGACCTACATTTAAATTTACAGATATAGATCACAGAGCCTCTAGGCACGTTTAAAATACAATAAAAAATAAGTGCTATTACAAAAAGTCCATGAAAAACAACAATAGAACCCAATTTTCTGGGTCTAGCAAGAAGGAAAAGGATTAGAAAACCTAAAAACACCTACTTCAAAACTACCAGGTAAAGTAGAGATATAATCCAATGAAAATCAAATGTTTTTAAGGAAGAGATTGAAAAAGTAACACACGTAAAAGACCTATTCTTTTTAATAGTTGCCTAATAAAAATGAATATATGTGTACTTTATGGTACCAAATGGAATCTCATGCCTATTGTAATAAATCTTAAGTAATGGAAATTATATCAAAACTAAGCAATATCCCTTTCTCTCGAATTTCCTCTCATACAGATTCTTTACTTTTGCTAATTCTTAGTTCTGATAATGTCATTTTCCTAATTAAAAAAAAAAACATAAAACATACAAAACCAAAAAAAAAAAAACCATTATTAGATTCAAATGGATAACCTCAAATGGTCCAAACACCTCACCACTCATTGGGAAGGCTTGTTAGACCACTGACATTCGAATTTGCCAATCTACTATATAAGTAATGCATAGTATCTATTATTAAGAACAGATATAGTGGGATAGTGATAAAAAAGACCAGAAGATCTGGTTTTCTAGTCTTAGCGCTGTAACAATGCAGTTGAATGACACAGGGCAAGACATTTAATCTTTTTTTTTTTCTGGTTTCGGTTTTCTTACATGTAAAATGAGGGATTTGTACTACAGTCCCAGCCTTCTGGCTCTGGAATTCTTGGATTTTAATCCAACTAAATGTAAAAGAAATAAATGAATCAATTCTTCCTATCTTTCAGTATAGGTTTTGGAGTCAGAAGACCTGCATTCAAATCCCATCTGTGATACTATCTGTGTGACCTTGGACAAGTCACTTAACTTCCCTGTGTTCCTATTTCCTCATTTATAAAATGAAACAATTGGACTAATAGCCTTTGAGGCACCTTCCAGCTTTAGATCTATGTATGATTCTGTTCCTCAATAGCACTAATGAATAGGGATTATATTGTTATCAGTTTTTTAGTCCTTTGTTCTCCTTTTAGGTTTCAATTGGATACTAATTATTAAAGCATGAACTATTTGCGTTGTTTATTAATACATAACTGTGGGCAACAGTCATCATGTATGATCTTGGTATTTTATCTGTAATTACATTTTCCCAAATTTGAAAGGGTAGAAACTATGCCTTTGGTATTCTATTACATATGTTATTGGGAATAGTAAAATTATTATCAGGGTAGCATATGTTTCCCAAGTCAGAGTCCAATGAATGCACATAATTAGCGTTGCTAATTCCCTCAGATAATTCTTAAAACAGCATACTAGAATATTAGGAATAAAGAAAACATGTCATAAAAGCTGCAAATTTTAACATTAATTTAGAGAAAAAGTTGTTTTAACCATCTAATAATAATAGGTGTTTACTTTCAATTATCCAAGGTAATTTGTGTCCTATAACTGCAAGAAGCCAGTTTTCAGTAATTAATATAGCTTTAAACTTTTCAAAACTCATTCTCAAGGAGGTTGTTTTTTTCCCCCAAATGGCAACAGGCTTAAAAATTAATGACCCATTTTTGAAATAAAAAACAAATTAAAATGCCTCATTTGGATGATTGTTACGGTTAATTTAGAAAAAATAAACATGGTATAAGGAATAAAATTGAATTATTTAAATTGATTTTAGCATAACCTCTAATCCTCAGTGTTAATGTGTGAACTCTGAGATTCATACCATAGGAGAACACTTCTTATTGTAAGTAACTTCTGTGCTCTAGAAAGAAATGGCTGATAGAACAAGGAATTGAAAAAAAATAACCTTCTATACATAGGCAACATACAGTCTTCTCAGTTCACTGGACTGTGTAACATATTTCATTGAATATAAAGATGGGCAGCCCCTCTTTTTCAGGGTTTGGGTTCTCTGCTTCCTCATTTGAATCATTACTCATTATGAGAGGCTGAACAAATAATTTTAAAATGGGGAACATGGATTAAACCACCATCATACACATTTTGAGCTCTTTAGGACTAAAAAAAAATACTTTCTTCACTCCTCTGTGAAACAGTAAGTTGAACTTTTATTAACTTTATTTTACAAATGAGGATATTAAGGGCCAAAGAAAGTAAGTGACTCACCCAAGGTTACATAGCTAGAGGTTAGCTCACTGCAAATGCAATTCAATTCAATAAGTGATAATTGTGTGCTTATTATATCTTATAAACTGGGGATACAAATACAAAATGGAACAGATCTTGTCCTTAAGGAGTTCAGATTCTACTTAGAGGAAAGCATGCACATGGACAAACAAAATCTTTTAAACCACTGTTGGGGAACCTGGGGCCTCAAGATCACATGTGGCCTTCTAGGTCCTTGGGTGTGGCCTTTTGACTGAGTCCAAGTTTTGCATGCTTTTATTAAAGGGATTTGTTCTGTAAAGTTTGCATTCAGTCAAAGGGCCCAACTTGAGGACCTAGAGGGCCACATGTGGTCTTGAAGTTGCAAGTTCCCCACCCCTGTATTTAAACCAAGTAAAGACAATGTAATTTGAAAAATGGGGACCACCAACAAGTGGGAGAATAAGAATATCTTGTTGGAGGTTGAACTTATGCTGATTCTTGAGGATAATTTGGGATTTTAAAAGAAAAAAGTGAAGATGGAGATCATTACAGGTCTTAAGTCAGACATGTGTAATGTATAATAGTAAATAGGCCGGTGTGACTGAAATGTGGAGTATATGAGAGGAAACATTTTTAAGCAGAATAAAAAGACTGATTCTAAAACGCTTTAAGTGACAAAGGAATTTATATTTTATCTTGGTGTAATAGGAGTAGTGAAGCTTTTTCATGGATAATGATGTGGTTGAACCTGTGTTCTAGAAATGTCATTTTGACAATATTGTGAAAAGTAGAATGGAAAGGAGTGGGAAGGGAGAAAAGATAGGAGACTCTAACAATAGTCCAAACCAGAGTTGATGAATGCCTGAAGAAAGATAGTGTCTATGCGAATACACAGAGCTAGAGGTGAAGGATATTGTGGAAGTAGATCCAATAAGACCTGGCAAGTGATTGGACATAAATGTTTCAGTGAGAATAAAGAATTGAACATGACTCAGGCCAAAAATCTTGGTGACTAGGAGAATGCATTTTAGGGAAGTTATGAGGAATATTTTTTAGAGGGAACCAAGACCACTGTTTTAGGTATCTTACATTTGAGATACTAATAGGACATCTAGGTAAAAATATCTAGCAGACAGTTTGAGATGAAATACTAGAGAATATATGTAAAATGTTAGAGTGTTCTGTACTGAGATGATAGTTAAAGCCATGATATCACTGAAAGAATGGGGGAGAGAGAGAGAGAGAGAGAGAGAGAGAGAGAGAGAGAGAGAGAGAGAGAGAGAGAGAGAGAGAGAGAGAGAGAGAGAGAGAGAGAGAGAGAGAGAGAGAGAGAAAGAGAGAGAGAGAATAAAAAAATACACCTGTATCTAGTGGTTGGGCTATTAATGATAATCCTGAAAAAAATAGATTGAAAACTTATTGGTCAGTAAGATAGGAGGAGAGAAAAGAAGGAGAGAATACTCATTGTTAAAAAGTAAGAGGAAGAGGAAGTAGAGAGTATCTAGTAAGAGAGTCTGTGTGACCTTTGCCTTAAGAAACAGCTATTTGGTACTGTAGATAGAGTGTTGGGCCTGGAATCAGGAAAACTTCATTTCAAATCCAGTTTTAGACACTTGCCAAGTAGGTGACCCTAAGCAAATTATTTAACTTCTATTTGCTTTAGTTTCCTCAACTGGAAAATGGGGATAATAATAGTACTAACTTCCCATGGTTGTTGTAAGGATCAAATGAGATAATATTTTAAAGCACAAAGCACATGGCCCATAGTATGTGAGCAAGGCAAGGGGAATAAGCATTTAACACCTACTATAACCGAGCTAGGTTTAATAATAATAAATTCTGGTTTCCTTCTTTTCTCAATAAATCAACATATTAATCACCAAGCACTATCTTAGGCATGGAGACATATAAAGAAAAAAAAAGAAATAGTACCTGCTTTCAAGGTCCTTACATTCTATCAGATGAAAGGATATGAATATAAATATGTGTATGCAAAATATTTATCATTTAAAAAAACTTGAGAGAGGGTACTAATAGCTGGGTGAATTAGGAAAGGCTATGTCCAGAAATTGTTGTCCTTTGAGCAGTTTTTAGTTTGTTTGATTTTTTTTTGTTTGATTTGTTTGATTTGAAATGAAGGATTCCAAGGAGTGGAAATGGTAGTGCATTTTGGGATTTGAGGTATGGGGAACAATCAGTGCAAAGGCATAAAAATGGGAGCTGGGAAATTGTAAGAAAGAAAGTCAAGTCAAGAAAGTCAGTCTGGCTATGACCTATAATGTGGAAAGGTAAGTAATATATAATAAGGTAGAAATGCAGGTTGTACCCAGAATGTGAAAGGCGTAGAAACTAAGGAAAGGAGCTTACATTTGATCTAAGAGGGAATAGGGAGTCATTTAAATTTATTGAACAAGTAAATGACATGGTCAGACCTATGCTTTAGAAATATAACTTTTCTAGTAGAGTGGATGATAGATTGAACAGAGGAAAAACCTGAGAAAGGTATATCAAGTAATCATCAAGCATTTATTAAATGACTACACTGTGCCAGGCCCTCTTCTAAGTGCTTGAAATAGAAAGAGAGAGATAGTTTGCCCTCGAAGAATTCACATTTTAATGGAGGATAAAACATGCAAAGAACTATGTACATGCAAGAAACATACAGAGTTGATGTGAGGTCATCCAAGAAGGAATGTACTTAAAGTGAGAGGGACCAAGAGAGGCCTCCTAAATGAGTTGGAATTTGAGCTGAGTCTTAAATGAAACTAGGGAAACCAGGAGAAGGAGATGGGACGTGAGAGAGTAGAGGAGAGAGCATTCCAAGCTTGGTGACAGTCAATTAAAGGGCAAGGAGATTGAGCATTTTGCAAAAGGAACAGCACGAAGGCCAGTATTGCTGGAAAATAAAATATAATGAAAGGGAGTAAAGAGTAAGAAGAATGAAAGAGGAAGACAAGCAAAGTTATAAAAGGTTTTAAATGATAAACATAGAATTTTGTATTTGATCCTGTGGTGATAGGGGACAAATGGAGATTGTTGACTAGGAGAATTACTTAGTTCAGACTTGTTCTTTATCAAAATCACTTTGTCAATCACTTTGTATGGACAATGAATTGTAATGGGGAGAGACTTGGAGGAAGAAGACAGATCAAGATGCTATCACACTGGTTTAGGTATGAAATGATGAAAGCTTGAATCAGGGTTATATATATATATATATATATATATATATACACACACACATATTAATGGAAAGAAAGAGATGTATATAGGAACTGTGGGAAGAGTTGAAATAATGTCTTGGCAACAGGTTGAGTACGTGAAGTGAATGTAAGTGAAGAGTTGAGGATGACACCAGTGTTGCAAACCTGATTAACTGGGAGGATGGTAGTATCCTCAAAAGTAATAGAAGAGATTTGGAGAGGGGAGAGTTTATTTTGTGGGGTTAATGAGTTCTGCTTTTGACATGCCATGTTGAGTATGACATGCTTTGGGAAATCCAGTTTTAGATGTCCAAAAAGACAATGTTCATGAGAATCTGGAATTCAGGAAAAAAGGGTTAAGGCTGGATTTATATTTCTGGTAATCATCTGCACAGAGACAATAGTTGAAACCAAGGGAAATAATGAAACTAGAGCTAAAAGACTGTCACCTCCTAAATGGGATTGTTAAAGAATATACATATTTCCCAGAACCATATGAAACTTTTACAAAAATTGACCACATATGAGGGCACAGTGACATTGCAAACAAATATCAAATGGTAGAAATGTTAAACATATTCTTTATTGAAAATAATGTAATAAAATAGTAATCAATTAAAAGAGCAAAAACATAAGTAGAAAATTAAAAATAAAGCCTAGAGAGTGCATTAAAAAAACAAATCCTAGAAACAATTAATAATTGTGTGAAAGGAAAAGATAATAATGAAAGAAAATAACAAAATTTCTGGGATGCATCTAAATCAGTCCACAGTTCCCTATAAACATATATTAGCAAGATAGAAAGAGATATGATTAATGAATTGAATAGGCATTTTAAAATCAGGTCAACAAATAAATTGACTTAAAATTAACACAGAAGATATATTAAAAACCAGGGGAGAAATATCTAAACTGGAAAGGAAAGTATATGGAAATTATGAGTAAAACTGAAAACTCTTTCCTTTAAAATACTAATAAATTGATAAATTGTATCTAATCTTATTAAAAAGAAGGCAGGACATCAAATTGGCAAAATAGTAAACAAGCAAGGTGAAATCACAATAAAATCATAATAAATATAAAGAATAATATATACCCCCATGTTAACAGCTAAGGAAAACCAGGGAGGGGGTAGGAAGAAATAGAGGAATGTCTTTGAAAACATAAAGTACTCAAACGAACAGACCAAATAAATACATTAAATAATATAATCTTAGAAATGAAAATAGAAGTAGCCAGTAAAAGAACAACCAATAAAAGGGAAGGGCATCTGAACCTGATGGATTATCGGAAGAATTCTACCATTGCTTCACAATTTTTTTTCATTGAGAAAGCACACAATGATTCTTATTATAAGACAAATATAGTCCTAGTACCTAAATCAGGGAAGAATAAAATTTTAAAACGGAGCTACTGTGCAACGTCATTAGTGATTATCAATTTTAAAAATAAATAAATAATTGTCAGACTATGAATATTCCTCTAAGACATTATTAATTATGATCAAGTTGCATTTCTGCAAGGAATGCAGGGATTATTCAATGTTTGGAAATCAAGCAACATAATCTTACTTTAAAAAAACATACTATTATCTTAATAGATATATTAAAAAGTATTTGACAAAGAACAAAATTTATTTCATTAAAAAATCAAATTATAGATATAGAGGGACATTTTTGAAATTATAAAAATATTCTGTTAAAAATCCAGTATCATATGCAATAGAGATACTATAAACCTTTTCCTAATAAATAAAAGAATATAGCTAGAACACCCATTTCCCTCATGATTATTTGATACAGTTCTAGAAAACATGGTAATAAGACAAGAGAAATAAATTGAAGGCATAAGGATAAATAAACAGGAGATTAAAAATCACCATATTTGCTAATATTATTGTTTACTTAGAAAATCTTAGGAAATGAGCAAAGATAATAATTGAGACAACAACTTCAGAAAAGTGGCAAGGTACAAAATAAACTCTAAAAAGTTAACAATATTTTGACATAAGAAAATCAAAGATGCAATAATTGGAAGAGAAATCCTGTTGCAAATGACTACAAAATACCTAAATTATCTAGACATTAATATATCACAGCATTAAAATACTGATATAGATTCAATTATAAATGGTTCCTTAAGAACATGAAGGGGGGAAATTATATAACAGTTTTTATACCTGGGCTGTGTCAATATTATAAAAATGCCAATGAAGCCAAAATTAATTTAGACATTTAATGCTGTACCAATCAAAATATCAAAGTGATATTTTATAAAATTGGATTAAATAATAAAATTATTTGGAAAAATAAATGATATATCAAGGAAAATGATGAAAAGAGGAAGTTATGAAGGAACTGTAACACTTCCAGACCTCAAACAACATTATAAATCATCAGTCATTAAAATTATATGCTATTGGTTTAAAAATAGAGAGGTAGATCAATACAACAGACTGAAGAAGAGAGAATCAGAAATAGTGGAACATGATGACCCAATGTTCAATAAACTGGAAAACAAGAATTACTTAGAAAATAAGTTTCTATTTGATATTTTTTTAAATTGCTGGAAAAAAATGTAAAGCATTCTGGCAGAACTTAGATTCAGAACACCTTATACCTTATTCGACAAAAACATAATAACTGTACATGTGATTTTAATGTCAATGATCATGTTATTTAAAACAGAATAGACATAGATAACATACTATGGTAATACAATATAATATGAGATGAGATGATATAATATAATACAATGTAATGTAATATTCTATGATAATATAATAAACATGAGCAGGAGATATAGTCTTGACCAAAAAAGGAATAATGGAAATAAAAAGTGATAGAGGAGATAAAATAGGTAACTGATTACTTGAAAGTGAAATACTTCTGTAGATTAAAAAACATTAATAGCACATCTAAGATAAGAAGGGAAGAGGTCAAAAGGGGAAGAAATATTCAAATTAATAATTTCTAATAGGGGTTTGGTATATATTCTATTTCCCAGTAGAGGTCAAAGGATATGAACAGATAGTTCCCCATAGACAGTTGCAAACTACTAAGAACCATTTGAACCATTTGATCTATGTAGCTAATAACAAAAGAAATGCACATTAACCCAAAGGTTTTATCTCATACCCTGAAAATTAGCAAAGATGATAAAATATTGGAATAGTCAATACTGGAGTGATTTGGTGAAGATAGGCATACTAGTGTATTGTTGGTGAAGCTGTGAGTCAATATAACAATTTTGAAAATCATTTTGGAATATTGCAAAAATAAATCACCAAAATTATTATTCCTTTTGACCCAGCAATTTCATTGACAAGTTTATAGTCCAAGGAGACCACTGATAAGAAAAGTCTCCATATACACCAAAATGTAGGTGCTCATTGAGGTGGCTGAACACATTGTGGTACGTTAATGCGGTGGAATCTTAATATACTGTCAAATTAAAAATAAGACAAATACAAAGAAACATGAAAAGATCTACATGAATTGATGGAAATAAAGGAAGAACCAAGAAAATAATCTAAACAAGGAAAACCACACACACACAGGTACACACATAAAAACAAGAGTTAATGTTACAAAATTACAAAAAAAAACCACTATTAATGCTCAAAAGAAGAGATAGAAGAAAACATTCCTTCTCCACCTACCTCATTGGAGAGGTAGGGGTCCAAAAGAGTTGCACATTGCACATGTTTGATGTATTAGTTGTTATTCTGATTTTTCCACTTTTTTTTTCCTTTTATGTTATTAAAGGAGAAAGGGTAGCGATACTGAGGGAAAACTATGGAGACACAAAAAAGATAAAATATTAAAACCATGAATATATCAAAATTAAAAATAGTAAGCCTATTCAAAATTATAACATTTGGAAACATTCTGCTTGGGAGAGACAGAGACAGAGAGAGACAGACAGAGAGAGGAGTCAAGTATATTCCCAATATTGTGAAACTGTGTTACTAAAGAGATGGTAATAGATGGTAGTATCCTCAAAAGAAATAATTAAATAACTTGAATAACTGCTGAGGTCAAGAATTAACACTACTAAAAAATAGATCTAAAAATTAAAAAGCTACTAGTGACCTCGGAAAGGACAAGTCCAATCTTCTTCCCATAATACCGGTGATTTAATTGGTTTAAGATTATTTTAACAGCAGACTCTTCCTGTCATTTCTTTTGTAATTCATGAAAATAGCAAGTAAAGAATAATTTAGGTAGTAAGTCTTCTCAATTATTTTCTCTGATCCTACCAGTAGAAAAAAATTTTCTTTAGGTGGTTTGAGGAGGTATTTATATAGTTGCAAAAATGTAGAGGCTCAAATGAATTAATATGATAGCTGTCCAATACTCCACCTTCATTATTAAGGTATTTTCTTTCCAATACCCTTCTGTATAATACCTCACATAGTAAAGGAATTAAGGGAAAATGGATGCAATATCACATGGATGAGTAGTTCTGATCTCCTTTAATGGCCCATCTGCACAGATTTCTGCTATATAGTCTACTGACCTAATCCAGACCTTAGGTTAACCTTCAGGTAGAGAAGATAGAAAGAACCATTAAGCTCGCATGGCTGGTTTAAAGCAGGCATAGAAACCAAGTTTATAAAGCAGAGTGAGTGAGAAACACCCTGATTTGTTAAACAAAGCTAGCACTCTCCCTTAAACATACTGTGTTTTATATTTTAAAATACTTCACTCCATTGTCCTACAGTACATTGCACAGGCAATAGCCATGTCTGATGCTCTGAAGGTTCCTGGGAAGTTTTAATTGACAGTTATCTATTGAGTCTACACCAGTGATTCTTAAAGATCACAAAATAGAGTCACCAGACTAGCAGGACAGCAGAGTTAAATTTAAAATTATCTTAAGAATCAGGATTAGGTCTGGCAGGTGAGGTCCCAGTGAATTTTCAAATATCAAATAAAGCAGGACATTTTATCATCTCTTTAGCTTCAGATGATACAAGGCACATGTGGGAAATGATGATAATCATTTTGATGGCAATCGAACTCTTATAAATTTAGGGACTTCTGATATTTTAAGCATTAGCTGGCAAGTTGAACTAATTTTGAATTTCTTAGGCTGATTTTAATGGAACTCCCCTAAACTAGGTCACATAATCCTTTCCTTATCTGTATGCTCAGATCCAATAAAAATACTTTCCATATATGAAATTTGGGGAAGCATAAGGGCATAATTCTAAGATTTACAGTATTCACTACATTAACTTGCCCAACTTGGAAAGACATGAAAACATGGCCCTTTACATCATTTTTTAAAAATTTGATTTCCCATTAAGTGCTTTGGTTTTAAACTAGATTTTTCAATAAATTGTGCAACATAGACTGAAATTTTCTTCTTCTTCTAAGGATGAGTACATTGCTCTGTATTTTCACTTTAACATAATATTTAATACTTCATCAAACACAGCATAAAATGGAGAGTGCTTTCTCTAAAGCAAAGAGGACCAGTATTCAATCCTAACCACTCTGTGACAGTGAGCAAGAAACATAACCCAAATAAGACAACTCATTAGAATTTACTATCTTTTTACATCATTTCCTCATTTATTATTGAATGAATATGAGATTCATTCTAAATGTTCATATATGTGTGCGTGCACATATTTTTTCTCTAATATAATGCAATATCATTGAGGGTAATATAATACATTCAACATATGAGGTATTTTCACGGAAGCTTGGGAGTTTTACAACTGAGAGGCCATGACAGTGAAACACTCAGAAATTTGTTCCCTTTCATAGTTTTTGATGTATTGTAGTAGATTAAGTGGATGTACAGATTATATAATTTAGTTTTCATCAAACTAACCCTCACAAAATGGACAAGGGACTTTAAAAAATAGTTACAAGGAAATAATGGGTTAGAGTAACATTAAAGAAACCAAGATGGCAGAGTAGAGAAGAACACAAAAGATCTCACCCAAAAAACTTTAAAATAAATCTTCAAATAAAATTCTGGAGTGGCAAAGACAATAAAAGCTGAGAGAATTCTATTCTTCAAGCCCAAGAAAACATAGCAAAAATAGACCTAATTAAAAAGGGATAAAGAGGGAAACTACATCTTGCTAAAAAGCACCACAGACAGTGAAGTTAACATATATGCACCAAATGGCAAAGCATCCAAATTCTTCAAGGAAAATTAAATGAAGCAGAAGAGGAGATATACAGTAAAACTATATTAACAAGGTACCTCAACTTTCTCCTCTCAAAACTAGACAAATCTAGCCATAAAATAAATAACAAAGAAGACAAGGACATGAATAGAATCTTAGAAAAATTAGATATGATAGACCTCTGGAGAAAACTGAACAGGAATACAAAAGAGTATATCTTTTTCTCAGCTGTACATTGCAGCTTCATAAAAACATTAAACATGTATTAGGTCATAAAATCCTCGCAGCTAAATGCAGAAAAGTAGAATTATTAAATGCTCCTTTTTCAAACTGTAATGCAATAATAATTACATTTAATAAATGGCCATGGAAGGACAAATTAAAAGCTAGTAGGAAACATAATGTAATTTTAAAGAATGAATGAGTCAAAGAACAATCATAGAACCAGTCAATAATTTTATTAAAGAAAATGACAGCAAGGAGACAATATTCCAACATTTGTGGGGTACAGAGAAAGTTGTAGTTAGAGGAAGATTTATATCTCTAAATGCACACAAAAATAAAAGAGAGGAAAAGCAGATCAATGAATTGGGCATACAACAACAACCAAAAAAAAAACCCTAGAAAAAGAAAAATTAAAAATTCCCAATTAAAGCCAAATTAGAAATCCTGAAAATCAAAGGAGAGATTAATAAAATAAAACTAGGGCTGGTTTTGTGAAAAAGAAAGACAATAAAATAAACCATTGGTTAATTTGATTTAAATAAAAAAGAAAGAAGAAAAACAAATTACCCATATCAAAAATGACAAGAATGAATTCATCACCAATGAAAATGAAATTAAAGCAATTATTACGAGCTATTTTGCCCAATTATATGCCAATAAACCTGACAATCTAAGTAAAAATTTACAAAAAATATAAATTGCTCAAATTAATAAAAGAGGAAATAGAATAGTTAAATAGTCCTATATTAAAAAAAGAAATTGAGCAAGCTACCAATGAACTCCATAAGAAAAAATCTCCAAGGCCAAATGGAATCACAAGTGAATTCCATCATGAATTTAAAGAACAATTAATTCCAATATTTTAGAAACTATTTAGAAAAATAGGTAAAGAAAGTGTTCTACCAAATTCCTTTTATGACACAAATATGGTACTTATACCTAAACCAGGAACAGCAGAAACAGAAAAAAAAATATAGACTGTTTTCCCTAATGAATATCAATGCAAAAAAATTAAATAAAATACTAGTAAGGTTAATTACAGCAATATGTCACAAAGATCATGTACTATGACCATATGAAATTTATACAAAGAATGTAAGACTGATTTACTGTTAGGAAAAATCTTAGCATAATTGACCATATCAATAACAAAAAATGATAAAAATCATAAGATTATCTCAATAGATGCATTAAAAGCTTTTGACAAAATACAACACTATTTCCTATTAAAAACATTGGAAAACATAGAAATAAGTTGAACTTTCCTTAAAATGATAAGTAGTATCTATCTAAAATCATTAGCAAGCATTATCTGTAATGAGGAAAAGCTAGAAGCATTTCCAATAAGATTGGGGTGAAGCAAGGATGTCCATCATCACCACTATTATTCAATATGGTAACTAGAAACGCTAGCTATAGCAATAACAGAAGAAAAAGAAATAGGAGGAATTAAAATAGGCAATGAGAGAAAAACAAACTATCACTCTATACAGATGATATGATGGTATACTTAGACAATCCTAGAGAATCAACTAAAATGCCTAGTTGAAATAATTAACAACTCTAGCAAAGATGCAGGATATAGAATAAACCCACACAAATCATAAGTATTTTTATATATTACCCACAAAATCCAGCAGCAAGAGATAGAAGATAAATTCCATTTCAAATAACTGTAGATAATATAAAATTATTGGGAATGTATCTATCAAGACAAACCCAGGAATCACATGAACCCAATTACAGAACACCTTTCATACAAATAAAATCAGATCTTAAACAATTGGGAACATTTTAATTGCTCATGGGAAGGCTGAGCCAATAAAATAAAAATGATGGTTCTACCTAAATTAATTTACTTATTTAGTGCCATATCAATCAATCTACCAAAAATTATCTGAATGAGCAACAAAAAAAAAAATAACCAATTTAATTCGGAAGAACAAAAGGTCAAGAACACTAAGGGAATCAATGAAAAAAAAAATGTGAAGGAAGATGGCCTCACAGTACCAGATCTCAAAAAGTATTACAAACTGGTAATCATCAAATCAATCTGGTACTGGCTAAGAAATAGAGTCTATGTCTTATGAAGGTCCAGTGAAGGAGCTGGTGTTGTTTAGTTTGAGGTAGAAAAGATTCAGGAAGGATGTGATAGTTCTCATCAAGTAGAAGAACTATCATATTGAGGAGGGATTAGACTTTTCCTATTATGCCTCAGAAAGCAAGATTAGAATTTAGTTTGGATATCTAGAAGTGAAATGGGCTACCTAAAGAGTTAATGAGTTCCTCTTACATGGAGGTTTTCTAGCAGACCCTGGATGGAGACTTATTGTATCACACAGAGGTGATTCTTTTTGTGTATGGATAGATTGTATTAATGGCCTCTAAAGTACCTTCCAACTCAGAAATTCTGTGATTTTGATTCTGTGACTCCAGAACTAAGGCTTCCTTCAAATGATACTACTGACTGTTATTTTTTTCCCCACAGATTGCTTTGAGGTATCATGACAGCTGAAAGAACTAAAAGTCAAATGAAAGTAACATCCATAACAAAAAAAGGTCAAAATTAGTAAATTGTAAATGTGCTTTTATATATGTTTCTATTGTTATAACTAACATTTTTTTCATTTACTGCATCTGCTTTTCCACAGGAATATATCCAATGAACTTTAATTGTGCAATTAAGATGTTTATGATTTTTTTTTTTACTTTCTAAGGGTTCATAATCAAGGCAAAACTTATACAAATAAGTACTTAAAAAAACTAGTACTAGTAAGGAAAAAAGAACATGACTTACAAATTTGCTAACTGTTCTTCCATATTATTTTAGTTTCATTCAAAATTTGGTTTTATATTCAAACATTACAAAGGCTATCTGGACATTAAGAACTTGTCAATTGTGTTTTGTTGTTTTGTTCATGAAAAAATCTCCCTTCTATCAGCTCTCTTACTAGCATTAAAACTAGCTAGTGTTGCTACGTTTTCAGAAGTTACACACATCATTCATCAGATTTGAAGGCATAATAATTCACTCATTTTGGAGTGGCTCAAAAATAGATGTCATTGAAGACTATCAATAAGCAGGATCATTAAGAAGATGAAGGAACTAGTTAATTACATGCAAAATGAGATATGTCTTGTAAGTATGAGGTTAATATGGAAAAACTGCTCAGGAGAGAGCAGAAGAAATCAAAGAGACTCCAAGGTACACTTAAATGGAATGAGGAAATATGGGACACAGGTCAAATGAAGGAGAAAGGGTGAATAATCATCTTAAGTTTTACAACTGCTTTATTAAAACATTCTATGCTGTGGACAGGCCTATTCCATTTAATCTCTGATGCTAACAAAATATAAGTTAATATCGATTGAAAATATAGATTCACAAATATTTCAAAATTTAATAATCTGTCACTCAGGGTGAAATCTTTCCATCATAATAGTATAAATAGCAACTCACCTTATTTTCAGCTCAAAAATGATCTTTCTATATAAACACCTCTGCTCAAAGGTGGTGCTGGGGAGGGGTGAGGATCTATGCTTCTGAATTTCAAATTTGCAATAGGATCAAACTCTATAGAAAATTTTAAAATGAGAAATTTACCTTAATGCACAAATCTCTCAACCCAAATCCAGCTGAAATGAAGGCCATGTCAGGAAGAAAATCTATTCCCCCTCTGACAATGAATGACTTCTGCTTCAAAGCTACCACAGAGGCAGAGCCATTAGAGAGATGGATAAACATATCAGTAAGTATGGGCACACATATCAGTTAATAGGAAGGTCACAAAGCAAACACTGACAATCAAGAACATTAATATATCCTCCCACTCCCATGAACTCTCAATAGTGACTTTTGACAGGAACAATCTGGTTCCCATATGTCTCTTGCTAAATCTCAGGGATAACTTCAGTTCACAACAAGGCATTTCAAGTTTTTGCCTCAGTGTGAAGGCCCTAAGAAGAGAGAAAGGAAGTGTTTGGATTTCTTTCTACACCCTTCACTGAAAATACCCTTCACTGAAAAATATCCTTCATTGAAAAATACCCTTCACTAAGTAGTCATGTAAGTAGAGTAACTTGACTTCTCTATACCTTATAGTGTAATACAGCAGAGCATGCTGTACTAAGAATCAGCTATGCCCGAGTGGTACTCTATGAGTTCATATGGTAGGTATCTGCCTACCTAGCTAAAATATATTTACCACAATGCAAAAATTAGAGAGGTTAAAAAACCTAGGTTTTATTATTATGCTCAAGTATAGTTTTAGGACTCAGACGAAATCTGAATCCCTACTAGGATTCTTACAAGCCCTCTTATAGGCAAAATTACATCAGAGTG
>NW_020940360.1:19601753-19646019 GCF_900497805.2 Vombatus ursinus
CACTCTGATGTAATTTTGCCTATAAGAGGGCTTGTAAGAATCCTAGTGGGTATTGATCTTCCTACCCTACTTTCTCAACACAGTTCCACTCATCATCCCTATGATTCCCCACACTGAAACTCTCTGCCCCAATCTTTGCTTCCCTTTCTGTGTTGTTTTCCCCTATTGGAATGTAAACTCCTTGAAGCCTCTTTTTCTTTGTGTTTCTGAATCCCTAGCACCTACCCTAGTGCCTGGCACAAAATACCCACTTAATAAATGTTGATTGATTGATTGATTAAAGAGATACAAAGAACAGACAGGTCAAATGAACTTGGTTTCTGATTCCCTTCTAGAATTCCTCAGTTTCATCTTTACCCTTAACAGAATTTATATTCATTACTTCATAATCCTTTTCCAAGGAAGCCAAATCTTTTCCAAGGCAGAATGCTCTTCTTTTTCAATGCTTTTACCCAAGTACCAGTGTACAAATGACCTCTTGGCATACATTAGATCAAACTTGTGCCCTAGAAGGGCATAAATGAGCGTGGCTATTGTGTTACTTAGCAACACAAAAAAAAGAGTTCAAAATAAAAAGGAGTTAGTTAAATATGGAATGAGGGCTGCAGAAGTCGCTGTAGAAAGGAAAGACAAGATGGAATATGGAAAAAGTGGATGAGGGTAAAGAGGAAGAGATAGGTAACAGTAGCAAAGGTCTTGAGTATAATACATTGTCTCTCAAATGCAGGGAGTGAAAATTCAGAGAATTGAATGAGAGAGTTGGTCATAGGTGAATGAGGAATAGTGAATAGTCCCTTCCATTGAAATCCATTGTATTAACAAAGTTTCATTTTTTCCCCAGCTGCATATGTAGACAGCTCCAGTTAGATCATACCTATAATGAGTACCCACCATTGCACACACAGTGATTTCACAACCAATTCTGCAGTTGCTTCACAATGTTTTACCCTTGTTCTAGGGTAGTTAAAAAGTTCTTCTATTCATGATTTAATTTTGTGCGCACAGTTTGTTTTCTATAGAAATTATATATGACTTCTGTCACTACTGTATATCAATTTAGTTCATCATCACAATTTGAACATTAGAGTTGACATTCAGTAGAACTATAGATGAAACTGATCCCCACTGACTGATAGCAAAGGGACAGCTAAAAATCAGTTACATTGAAAGGTGAAGGTTGGAACACATTTTTGTATTATATTTCAAAGGCAATGCAACTAGAAACAACACGCAATATATTCTAGCCTTTGAGATAACTCTTCTTACAAACAATTATTTATAATTATTATTTATTCTCTATGTCAGATGGAGGGCTACATTTCCAATATTTATCTTTGTCCAATGGAATATTCAGAATTTTATGAAATTACTTAAATGACTATTTTTGCTCAAGAAGCAAAATAGTGTACAGTGAAGACTAATATTAATAAAACTATTCATGCATATAGATCTTAATGTAAACTAAGGGAAAAGCTCATTTCCATTTGTGCATTACTTATATTTGATTTGCTTCTTCTACTTTTAGGAATTGCAAACCTTAACCCTATTATGTTGTTATTAGCATTTCAATTAATGGTTTCCTATCAATATAAAATAGATTGGTTCTCTTGCGAATAGTAAAACCAGTATACCCACAAACATACACAGAAAGGCTCAAACACATGCAAAGAAGAGGTATCTGATCCAAATATTTCTGAGATAATTTAAGCATATATCAATGAAATATTGGCAGGAATACCTTCCAAATTTCTGGCATGATACTACATCCACATTCTATTGTGTAAACCACAGCTTATCATAATTTAGGGATCCACAGGAGGTCTCATTAGCAGCAGTACTCTTTTTAGATATATCCAAGGCCCTGCTGTACAGTTGAAAACTGGCCATTTTTCTTCCTGATTTTTGTTCCTTCACATTGTTGATCCCTTTCCCATAATGTGTTTGTGAACTCATTGAGGAAACAAAAACTTTTTTCCCCCTTTTTCTTTGTTTTTTTGAAACATATTATAACTTCTTCCTTAATTCAATTTCAGCTTATTGCCAAAAATAAATTAAATAATTTATCTGGAGATTCTTAGTTCCACTTCTCTGAGTAAGGTCAGAGGACACAGGTCTTTCTTTGCTCTATTGTTTCATGGCTCCAAACTTTAAGCAAATGTATGGAAGCAGAAAAGCATGGCAGAAAGAATCCTTGATTTGGAGTCAGAGGCACTGAGTTAAAAATCTAGCATTTTCCCCCTTTATGATGATTTCCCTGGGCTCTGCTCCAAGACTATTTCTGCCAGTTATTACATAAGTGATCTTGGACATATCACAGACACTCTAGGCCTCATCTTCCTTATTTTTGTTTCCCTTAGACTAGATGACCTCTTAGACATCTCCTTTGGTTCTATGAATTCCTAGCTTTTATGTATAACATTGTAAAGTTTTCTAAAAGAATTAAAGCTGTCTGAACATAGAAGGATAAATGAAAGGGATCCTAGTAGGAACACAATTAACTCTCTCCAACTCACCAGGATTGTTAGCTAGCTCCTCCCAGGCTCAGAGTCAGCCCCAGGACATGGACAGAGTAATTAACTACTTATATGGTGAAATTTCAAGAGTCCAATTCCTTCCAAAAGTCTTTCTGCTTAGATTGTTGGGGCCCAAAATTCTACCCATAGATTATAATTGACACATTTTAAGGTTTGTGGAAGGTTGCTGCACTAGTTAAAAATGCAAATATGCCTAGAAGTCATTCATTTATATCAATGGGGAATAAAGGAAGAGAGGGTATGTATTTATGGGAGGCTGTTGGAAGAGATTCAAGTATTGGGATCAGAGGTCCAATCTATAAGGGACTATAGCTGTTATCCAATTCACTCCTTTTATTTCATAGGTAAAAAAATCTCTGAGGCCCAGAAAGGTTAAGCAGTTCATTCATGTCCACACATTTAGTAAGTATTTGAGGTAGCATTGAAACCTGAGTCATTATATATATATTTTCAATTAACTGATTTAAAATCTATACTCTATCCACTATACCACCATGGTAGTAACAATATCCTAACCCCTCCTCCCATATAAGTTAGACTATGTTTTTTTTTTTCCTTAACAAGTATTAAGACCATCCTTGAGTCTAAGCTGACTGAATGGACTAAAGGGTCAGGCTGTTGGCATCTCTTCTTAGTTGACTGAATGCAAGCCATACATGAAAAGCCCTAGAGGTTCTCTGATGCATGGTGGATCAAAGGGGTATTGAATCAACTTGAAGTGTCCTCAATACCTATACTTGCTTCTCTTGCTATATCTAAGTATATCTCTTTTACTAACTGCCAAATGGCTTACCATTATATGATTTGGTTTCAATATCAGACTTAAACTACCAGAGGATGGGACAACCTCAAAATAACCACACTACTTCAAACCTGAGGTCATGGGACAGGAAGTAAGGGAGAAAAAGAGTGAAGAATGATGATTCTGGCAATGCCAAACTGGATTACCACTAGGGAAGGCCAAGCTTTTCCAGGGGCCAAGATCCCAGGATTCAGCCCCAGAACAAAAAAGAACAGGAAGCTAAGGATATTCTGTTCACAGTCATCCTACACATCTCTGGGCCTAAGAAATAGGCACTAACAATGATACCTAAGGTCATAGACAACTCTCATTTGTGTATGTACTGGAGGGAGAGCAAAGTAGCAAATGGCAGAATAGCAAGCTGTACTTTTTTTATTCTTTCCCATCTTTGCCTAAGGTTCTGGAGTCCACCCTGGTATGGTACACAGGGCTGTATGGAGGACTTTTCATTGTTATAAATGATAGGTGTCTATGTGTCAATCATCATTTCAAAATTGAAATATAGAACACTGTCATTTATTAGAATGGCAAATACTCTAACATGGGATGTATTTCTATTTTTACCACAGAAGCCAAGATTTCTAGTAGTATATTATTCAGTACAAATTATATATACATACACACACACAATGGATTTGCTGTCTCTGCAAATTAGCCTATTTCTATATAGCACAAAGAAAGAAAAAGAAGAAAAAGAAAAAAGAAAGAAAGGTAGGTAGGAACGAAGGAAGGTAGATGAGATGGGAGAAGGAGGGAGGAAGGGAAGAAAAAAGGGAGACAGAAATAGAGGGAAGGTGGAAGACTAAACCCCTGGTGAGAAATATGTACAGGGATAGGGGAATGAATGGGAAGGGAACAAGTATTTATCAAGTACCTTTTGTGGATCAGGTACTGTGTTTAGTGCTTTACAAATAACATTATTCTGCCCAATCCCCTCATTTTACAGATAAGACAACTGCAAATTGCCTAATGTCACATAGTATTCAACAAAACCAAAATATGAAAGTCAATCCTCTGATTCAATGTCCAGTCCTCTTTAGAACATAAACCCTTGAAAGTATAGATTGTTGTATTTTCCATATTTGAATCCCTGTGTTTAGTTCATAGTAAGTGTTTAATACATATTTGTTCGTTAATTGATTTATCTGATTTCTTTCAATTTTACTAATCTGTCTTTTGAATGTACAACTTGAATCATGTATCTCATTTAATTTAGGAAAAAATAAAACTTCAGTGACTCTCAATTACCTAGTAAATGAGCATCCATGGTATCTTTTACCATTGGACTCCCAAAAGACTACTCAAGTCCTATGTGCCTTTTGGAGTCAGAATATTTTCTAAACCATAGCTCATGAGCCCTTATTAATGTGTTTACCTTTACTAGTCAACCAGAAAAACATACTTGGGGCAAAAAAGTCTTTTAATGAAATATCCTAATAATATAGAAAAGAATGGAACAAGTAAACCTTGATCTCAATGTCCCACTAAAAAGTACATCCCCAATGTACAGTGGGAATGAATACAGCAGTAGGAGTGAATACAATCATAAATGGGACATATATACAGCTTTTTCAGCTTCCCACTGGATTTCAGTTATAATCTTCAACTCAGGTGCTATATTCAAGAACCTCTGCAACCTTGGAGGAGTTTCTGTTAGTATTAGTAAGTTTTTCTCTTATCTGTGAGGTCCCCTATTCTTCTCAACCAGCTGTTAATAGCTATGAAATTGTGAAGTTAGCATATGCTCCCCCTGTTGGTAAGTGAAAGTAGCATATGTTCAGTCTGTCTATTGGATTCTTTTTCTCTCAACTGTCTCTTCTTGACTCACTTCAACTCTCATCTGAATTATTGTTGAAAATCCAATTTATTTCTCTATTTCTCATAATTTCTCCTGACTGAAGCAAATACTCCTAGGCTTCTAATTCTTCTAACGGAAAAGATGAAGATGATGATAATGAGGAGGAGGAAGAGGAGAGAGAGATAGAGACAGAGAGAGAGAATAAGAGAGAGGGAGAGAGTATTTATGAAGCATTTATTATATGACAAGCTCTCTGCTAAGTGCTGGGGATACAAAGCAAGCTCATCCCTACTCTGAAGATGCTTATATTGTTATGGGAGAAATCAACATATAATACAAAATTAGAAAGGGAGGGTTGAAGCAACTGTTAAGGAGGATAAGAAGTCAGGAATATTTGATCTGTGAATGAAGAGACACATGACTGGCCCCCTTCATGAAATAGTGATTCAGGCAGGCAATAACCAACTATGTAAGCAGAGCCTTAGGGTGGAGGTATCTGGAAAGTGATGGGATAATTGGGAAAAAGAAAAAGAAGTTCAGAAAATAGAGTAGAACTCTAAATAAAGTGTTATTTGATTATGCTCAATTTCCCTTCATGATCTTGTTCCAAGTAGATTACAAGCATTGGGCTGGTTGGAAAAAAATAAAGGAATGATGACTTTTGCCCCATCTGGTCTTTCTAAAGAATAAGCCTTTTATTCTGGTATTGAAGACCAACCTTTTCAGTTGTATCTCATCTTATTTCATTGAATAATATGTCTTTCAGATAAACTGGACTACTCAGTTCTTTGTCTTGCCCTCTCTCATACACATTTGCTCATTTTACTCACCATTTGTAAAAGCCCTCCCTCACCCCATCCCTAATCTTACCTGCTAAAAGCCCTTTTGTACAAAGCCCAATTTTAGTTAAAGTGTTATCTCCTCCATAAAGTTTTCCATGATTTCCCCAGCCCAAAGGTTTCTCACTAAAAAAAAAAAATCTGAGCTACTTTGCTTTTTTAGTTATTTGAATTCATGTCTTTTACCTCTCCCCTAATCAATTATTAATTAACCAAGGAAGCAAATGTTACTGGAAATACAAATATAAAGTGAGATAGACTATGCCCTTAAGGAGCTTACATTTTACTAGGAGGGTACAATGTAGGGGAAAATCACAGAGTGATTAGGAAAATAAGGGCACTTCCACCCGGGATAATAAAAAGTCTTCTTAAAGGAGGTAGCCTCTGAGATGAACACTGAAGGGTCCTACAGGAAGAGGTGAGGAAAAAAAAAGTACCCTGTCCACTTGCCTTCAAGGGCAGTATTTAATCTTAGTATCTCTTGAGTTTAACTTGATTATTCTCTAATGTATAATATGAGCTTAGTAAATATACATTTATCCCTTACTTAGCAAATAGCAATATGAGCATAATAAATATCAATCGAATTAATTATTTTAAAATTCTTTATGTTTTCCTGGTACAATTAGGAGTATTAAAAATAACACAATAAAACAATAGCAGAGTAAACAGCTTCTTGAAGAAAACAGAGTTAGACATGAGTGATAACCTGCTTCTACTTCTGTGGTAAGCTGGATGGGGAGATACTATAGGGGCTCAATTAATGTGAGGGAAAAATAAAATCAAAATAAAGCCTGGAACCAGCAAGCCATATGCTAGAATTCTTTGATTGAAATGGGTATGGGGGGATGTTCCTGGTTGCTAGGGCTGTAACTACTATGAGAAAAAAAGGGGAGGAAGAGTGGGGGAAGCAAAAGTGAATCCCCTTTGAAATGAAGCTAAGATCATAAGCTCCTAGATTCCAGGAACTAGAGGGTATGCAGGTTCCATTCTGCATGACTTGGACAAGCTGTCCATTGACAGATCCTGCCTATAAATCTTCCAATGCTAATGTTATACAATCTATCTTTTGCACAGGAGTGGATTTAAATGAGGGGGCCATGTGATCACCACTTTAATTCTTTCTTTCAATTCTAGATGTTAATCACAGACACAAAGGTATTTCTATCTGCTTTGAGCTTGGCACAGCTGCTTTGGAGTCAGGAGACAGCAGCAGCAGGTGTCCCCCTGTCCTGCCCGTCATCTGGAAGAACAAGGGTGGGAAAGTGCTTGACTCCAACTTAAAAGTAAACCAGGCAGCCTAAGCTCATTGAGTTTGACAAATTGTGTAAACTTTTCTTGAGCTCAAAGCCTATTTCTTTGATCTGCCTGATATGTTTGTTTCCCCCCACTGCCTCCTTTTCTCCTCAGACTTTCAATTCTGTTTCCTCGAACACTCTGCTGCTGACCAGCTCTGTAGTTCTGTATCTTTTCTCTACTCCTTATCTCAGACTCCCAGTTTCCTCATCTGTAAAATAAAGTGGTTGGGCTAGGTGGTCTCTAAGGTTCCATTTTAGTCTAGGTCTATGATCCTATAATATGTTGTTTGTTTCTGTTCCTATGAGCTGCCTTTCTCCTATGGTCTCTTAAACTCCGACTGTATGGAACTGGGTAAAGCCACCAGATTCAACGTGCTGCTGGTCTTAGCACTGTTCCCACACCAGGATAAGATCAAATGAAAGAGAACAATTTCTAAATTCAAGTTATGCATTGTGGGCACATTTGGTTGGCTAGGGAACTACTGTTATGCTAAGGTAGCTTATATGACCAATTTGGTCATCACTATTAGCAAATGCCAGGATATGGCTCCAATGTTACCAGCTATAAATGTCCTCATTGACTTAGATTTGAATTGCTTCTAAATTGAATCTATTCTTTGCTCATTTGCTGTAGGAAACTGAGTCAGGTGTACAAAATTCCTAGTACCACAGCCTAAAGAGTAATTGGAGTATGTGAAACTATACTTTCCACAAAAAAAATCACCATCTGTTAGGTCAATTCAGCTCACATTAGTATATCAGATATTTTTGGTCCAGATCTGTTAATTCGCCATTATAGAGAACAACCAGGATGAATTCCTCTCACTAAATAGGATAGCAACTGGTCTAAAATTTATCATTTTAGAAATTGTCTTGAGACGCTAAAAGGTAAAGTGCAATACCTATGGTCATATTGCTATTATGACTCAAACCCACATCTTCTTGATTCCAAGACTAGCATTCCATCCACTACACCCGGTTACATCTGCAGGTATTTTGGAAGGCAATGCCGTATAATGGATGAAAATCCTGGACTTGGACAAAGTAAACCTAAGTTGATTTGTGCCTCAGATGTTTACCAGCTATGTAAGCCCTGTGAAGAAATTCACCCACAATTCACCAGGAAACTGAGTTTTACCTAGGCCTGATGCCGTCTGCCTTGCTGCTCCCCTACTTCTGCTTAACTAAACTAATAAGTCTCTGGACCTGACCACCAGAGACCATATTCTCAGTCTGTAGATCATTGGCAAAATTGATTCATTCTGCCTAGAAGCCTGCCTAGTCGTCTCAATATAAAAGTTAATGAGTGAGAAATTACCTAATTTATATCTAGTTAACCCTTCATATCCCATTTAGCAATAACCCACCAGGAAGTGGATGCCAATCTGGGCATTTTATCATCCTCCTTGCCACCCTTCGCCTCCCCCCTCTCTCTCCCACTTTCTACCTCTTGTCCTGGGAGCAGTAATCCAATCAAATTACCAAAGCTATTGTCAATGGTACACATGGCAATCTAGTGCCCTCTGGCTACAATCACCCTCCCTGTGAATCACCAAACCAAAACTCCCTTCCCTAGCCACAATTTCTTTATATTTACCGCCCCTATTTGTATGTAAGCTCTACTCTCACCTTTTTATTTGTATCTCCAACACAGAGTATAGTGCTAGGCACACAATAGGTATCTAATTTTTCTTTCTTGTATTTCTTCATTCATTCAAATCACTTAACTTCTCAAAGGCTCAGTTTCCTCATGTGTAAAAATGGATTTAATAATAATACATTATCTACCTCACAGGGTAGTTGTAAGGAAAGCACTTGGCCAAATTTAAAGCGACATGTAAGGGCAAGCTAGGTGGCGCAGTGAATAGAGCACCGTCCCTGAAGTCAAGAGGACCTGAGTTCAAATCCTGCCTCAGACCAAACACTTGACACTTACTAGCCGTGTGACCCTGGGCAAGTCACTTAACCCCAATTGCCTAAAAAAAATAAATAAAGTGGCATGTATATATGGGCTCTTATTCTCTCCAATGATTAATATTTCACTCCTTTCTCTCATGGCACATTATCCTATGTAATTTGCACATTCTTCCATAAATGTTCCATTGAGGAACTGCCCAATGTATTGGAGGAGGGATCAGCATATGAGGGCCTAAAAGTCTCATACATAGTTTCTAGGAATAGAGAGATGATAGCCCCAGTTTATTCTCCTGCTGTCAGGCCTCATCTGGAACATTGTGTTTGGTTCTAGGTACCATAGTTTAAAAAAAAAAACATTGAAAATCCATAGCACCCAAAAGAAACCAATGAGACTGGTGAAGGGCCTCGGGTCGATGTCGTATAAGGATCAACTGAAGGAACATGTGATGTTTAGACATAAGACTTAAAGGGACCATGATAGTTGTCTTCAAGGGTCTGGAGAGCTAAAACCGAAGGATTATATGCTTCCTTTTGGCCCCATAGAGCAGAACCAAGAGCAATGAAGTTGCTTGATGTCAGAAAAAGAAAAAGGAAAGTAAGGAAAGAGAAAGAGAAAGAGAAGACAAATTAATAACTAAAGCTGATCACTTTTGTGGTAGTGGAGTTTATACGAAGTTATAGTAGAGATTCCTTTTGTGAACTGTTTCGTCTAGGTGGCCACTGAGGTTCATTCCAACTCTCAATTTGTGATTCTGTGACCAAAGGATCCACCTTTGGGACTGTATCTGCATACCTGTAAATATAATTGTTATCCCTTCCTCACTAAGGGACTAAGGGTTCTATTCTTCCCTTTCAAAATAAATGCATTCTGCCTTCTTGGTAAAGGCTGAGAAATCCATTTTCATCCCAATGTAACAAAAATACCTCTCTAAATGATAAGAGAAAGCACCCTTTGCAGTACTGTATATTGCTATTTTGAGGGTTGGCCAGGAAATTATTTACTTAAAGAAGGCCGACTCTATTACTATTAAATAATTAGCATTCTATTGAATCATTTGGATGCTAATAAGCAAATAAAGGAAGACTCATGAACTGTGTTCCTCTATCATTTCCACTGTTTTTATCCCTATTTCTATAGGTAAATTAGCTTTGGGAATTACCAAAGGGCATTTAGGATGTGAATATGCTCCAAAGAAAATGAAATAAAAGGAGTGCCTGAAATGAGGCCATGCAGAGTTTGTTTAGAAAGCAGTCCTTATGAAAATAAACAAACAAAAAGCCTACTAAAGAATCATCTACCAGAAATCTAGACATTCATGTATGTGTTCTTTATATATTCTCATAAAAATTCCTTTGGGTAAAAATACTAAAGATTCAAAGACTCCAACAGATCTTCTGATGGGGATATTGTTTCCTGTGTTGGTGATTACAATCCATTCATCCCTGCTCATCCTACCTCAATGGATGTCAATATTCTCCCACAGAGAGAGCCATCCAACATATCAGTGGACTCCCCTGGTTTTCAAGGCACTGTAAGGATGCCAATAAAGCACATGCATAGGTTGTCCAGTGACTCAACACATAACCAGCACATTATCTTGGGTGAAACTATGATTTCTGAAAGTAGAAATCTAGATCATTTTCCAAGAGCTAACCAGAGTTTAATTATCTCCTTCTCTGATGATGATATGTGTAGCATAATCATACAATCTACTGCATTCCTTCTCCATATGTTTAGAAACTTATCTTTGAGGGTGTGTGGCATAGTTTCCTTGTCCTATCCAGTGATTCTGCAGGCAATCATTTCATTACATATTCTGAAACCTGCTTTCAAAAACAGGCATTGATTTTATGGCTGCTGTCTCCTTTGTTTCTGTTTCTTCTCACCACAAAAGTGCCAAAATATTATTTCAGTTTGGTGAGAAGTGTGTAAGAGGAGTTGGTATTCTGGAATTGGCTTCAAGAATATATGAGCAGAATGCCAGAATGTTCATTCTGCTCAAGGGAGGAAAGAAAAGAAAAGAAAAAAAAAACATAAGCTTGAATGACATTTTGCTTCTACAGTATTACACAGTGCCTTGAAATATATGACATGCATGAAAATGCTGAGTTTTAAAGAATATTTATTAGAGGCTACTAAACTAGCCTTTCACAATACCTAGAACATAGTTGCTACTTAATAAATGCTTGATGGATTCAAATCATTTAAAAGTAAAGTTCTTTAATTGTCAGGACAACAGTTCTGGGAATGTGAGTCTACAGTATACCAAAACATCCAGATTAAAAAGTAAATATTTGATCAAACATGTGGCTTTTTAGTCACACTGATGCCAAAGAGTTATCTATTTACAAATACCCAAATGACTAAATCTTTCACTTTAAATCAAAATGTTTGGCATCATATTAAGCAGCCTTGGAGTTTCTTACATAAGATAAAGTTTACAGATTATTTTCAGTTTAGATACTTGAATGGGAATGGTGTAATGGGAAGCAGTTTTTCTTCATGGTAAAACATCATTGCAGGTAGTAGTTGTTTAGTTCACTTCAGTATTCATTATGCCCAGAATCACAGTTAAGGGTATTTTCATCTATGGCAAAACAAACAAATGAGCCAGCAAGCAAAGAAACAAACAAACAAACAAAAAATAATTGGAGGGAGTGGCAGCACATGGCAGCACAGAGGGCAGTCCTATATCAGATAGAGTACTAGGACAGAAATTTGTTGGTCCTTTGTTCTTGCAGGAGTCAGGAGAGTGATGTCTCTGCAACAAGAACATCATAAGAACAGGACAATTATAAGAAACAAACGAAAACAACAATGGCTAGGATTTATCTAGCACTTAAAAGTTTGAATATACCACATATCAGATCATTTAATTCTCACAACCCTTTGATATACATATTATTATTATCCCCATTTTACAAATGAGGAAACTGAGGCTGAGGGTGATTAAGGGACTTGTCTATCATCATAAAGCTAGCAAATGTCTGAAGCATGATTCTAATGTCCAAGGGGTAGATTGCAAGACCTGGTTCCCTAAAGCCCTGAGTTCAAATCTGGCCTCAAAACATACTAATTGGGTTACCCAAGGCATTTCACTTCTCTTTAGTCTGCCTCAGTTTACTCATCTATAGAATAGGGATAGTAATATCACCTTATTCATAGTGATATCATGAGGAGAAAATGAAATATTTGTAACATACTTTGCAAACATTAAAGTATTATATAAATGCTAGTTATTATTATTCCTGCTTCTCAGTCTGGAATTCTATCTGTTATGCCATCTAACTGACAACAGCCAGGCAGAGGGTGGTCCCACAAGTTGATGAAAGACTGCAAAGCAAGAGATAAGGATTTGGTCTCCCTAAGAAGAAAGCAACCTCTTTAAGAAGTGCTATGCGTACCCTTCATGTTGGCACCTTTGGGAAAAGCACTGTTTACGAGCATGCTAGTTATGCTTCTGATTCTGCTTACCCTGGTCAAGGACTTCAGGGTCACATGATATTGTATTTCTGTCTTGTACCTTTCAGACTACTAAGGGATCTTTTTTGTAGGTTTCTATTTATCACGATTCACAAGTGTCTGTGTGCAGTGTCTTTACAAAGTTTCAGTAGATTGCTAACAGCTCTATGTTTTGCTTTGTTGATTTTTTTTTTATTAGCCAATGAAAAGACATACAGAGGTGCAGGTTAGGCCCACCCACCAGGCCTTTTGAGCTGTTTTTATGACAAGCTCCCTAAACACATTTGTTGAATACCTCCCCCTGCTGTTATTGAACTCCCTGTTCCAGACTCTCTTCTTTGATGAAATGCTTTGCCAGGCCAGGCAAGTTCCACTTTTAAGAAACCTGTGTTCACAGGATTAAAGGAAATTGTTCCTCTCTGGAATATCTGTATGACCATTAATAGGGATGCTTTAGGCTTAGGTCTATACAAGGTAAATCTGTCTGCACATCTATGCTTCTGCTAATAAGTTTAGGTCTTTAAATCATGGAAGATGTTGGAATTTCAGGCAAGTCTGGCAAAACTAAATCAGCATCTCTGGCATCTTAGAAGCCAGTTCTGTCTCTACCAATGTTAAAAAAAAAAAAACTCTCTCTCTCTCTTTCTTTCTCTCTCTCTGTCTCTCTGTGTCTCTCTCTGTGTGTCTCTGTGTCTCTGTGTCTCTGTCTCTCTCTCTCTCTCTTTCTCTCTCCTCCTCCTCCTCCTTGCCTACTTGCCATTGATATTGCACATATCTGACCTTATGACCTTCCATCTCCCCCCTGCCTCTATGCTTTAAAACAAGCTTTTCCCACCTTTATAACGAAGCTTTTCAAATATGTCCCAGAAGTAACTGAAGCCATAGGAAATATAGGAAATATGTGCATAATCACATTTTCCATCATGCTTGGGTTTTCATTTTCTTTCAACCTAGAAGATGATTCCATCTGAGAGTTTCATGAAAGACACAGAGAGAGAGAGAGGGAGAGGGAGAGAGAGAGGGAGAGGGAAAGGGAGAGGGATGGAGAGATGGAGAGAGAGAGAGAGAGAGAGATACACTCAGGCAAATTTTCAAAATTTAATGTGGGTTTTCCTTGCATGTGGTGGGAAAAATCTAACACCCCACTACCACTACACTACCACTATAGGTGAAGGGATTAAAAAAAAAGCAAGAACTGAACCCAGTCCCCCAAAACTGTAGGGCTCATGGGGAGCATAGACCTAGAATAGATGAAAAGAAGTAGAATGGAAATAGGATTTACCAGGCAGGACTCAGAACCTTATGGGAATGTCTGGAATGTCTGTGTCATAAACCATAGGCAAAGGGAGAGATCAAATAGAGCCAATTCCAATAACGTTCACTCTCCCCCCAACCACCTTTTTTTTTTCCTCAGAGATATTGCTAATGATATCTCAACAGATTTCCAAAATTGCCAGATACTTTCTTGTTCCTTTCCCCTTTCTACCAATTTAAAGAAAATATCAAGGAAAAGAAATTTGATTCTGCAGCAGCAAAACCTGCATTATCATATTTGAAAGTTTTTGGGATTGTGTTGTTTTGTTATTGCACTATTTTCAGTTATCTTATAGTGTTTTGATAAATCACGTTACTATAATGAAGAAAATGTAAATTATTGAATGAATATTTATGAAGGAGAAGAGAAATGTCCAAATGCAGAAGAATTGAGGGTTTGGAGCAAAGATGATGATTATTTCATATATATATTTCATAGATGTACATGTATGTGTCTATATATGTACACACACATAGAGAGAGTATATTTCAGGTCATACCCCTAGATCTATATTTCTGTAGAACCTAAGTATAGTTGTGGCTACCTGCTCAATAATACATAGATACATAGATGCATATATACATACATGCATACATAACATACATATGTATATGTGCATGTGTATATACATGTATGTGTATGTGTGTGTGTGAAATAATCATCATCTCTGCTTCAAAACTTCAATTCTTCTGCATTCAGACATTTCCCTTCTCCTTCACACGCCCTCATTCAATCATTGCCCTGGCTTCCATGGTCATACATCTTATTCAATATATTCATGCATTACTTCATGACCACTTCCATTTGAATTGCATCTACGCTATGTAATTTTACAACTTCAGTCCCAAAATGTCTCTTTACTTTCTACAAACAATGAATGTTTCCACAAAGTTCAGAAAAAAATATGATTTAAACAAACAAATAAGCAAAGCATCTTATTATGTTAAGAAATTTTAAACATACACACACACAAAGATATATCTATCTATCTATCTATATATGTGTGTGTATATATATATATATATATATATATATATACAGAGAGAGAGAGAGAGAGAATTTAAAGTCATATTGCCAGGTCTATGTAGAGTATATACTAGACCCCCAAATAGTTAATTTACTAATTAATTGATAGCCCATTGCACCATGAAGATTTCAGAAGATAGGAAAAGAGCCAAGTATGAATGAATACAGGTCTAGCAGCTCTATTATGTGTGTACCTAGTACCTACCACCTTTTCAATTTGTCTCATTTGGAATGCTTTCCTTTCTCACACCTACCCTTTGGAACCCCTAGTTCCTTTTAAAGCTCAGATCAATTACCTGTTCCTTTAAGAGGCTTTCTTTCTGATTCACTCATATGTTAGTGCATTCCCTTGTAATTTAGACAGATGTATATATGTGTATTCTATCCATTTATCAATCTATCCATCTATCTATCTACCTATACATACATACACACTATCTTATTTTTACAGCTATTGCTTGCCTCTTAGTAGAACGTATACCATTTGAGGGCATATTTTGATTTTGTCTTTGTATTCCCATTATCTAGCACAGATGGGTGTAATACATTCTTGTCAAATGGATATTGAACATAAAATTTATTAACCATAAATCATCCATTGGAATAAATGTGTTAAGGGAGATTCATATAGTTATAAATTATGCAAAATATTTCCTAAAAATTAGTAGTAAAAGTAATGAAATGATGCAATTTAAGTAAAATGAACCATTTTGTTTCTTATAGTTTAAAATATATTATTTTAGGGAACAGCATTATGTAGGGAAGGAATTCAATATCCAATAACTTTAACCTCAAAGTTACAAAATGCCCTGACTTCCATGATCATACGTTTTATTCAATATATTCATGCATTACTTCATTACCACTTCCATTTGAGTTGAATCTCTACTATGCAATCTCACAACTTCTGTCCCAAAACGTCTCTTCACTTTCCACAAAGAATCAATGTTCCAACAAAATTCAGGGAAATATGATTAAAACAAAGAAACAAGCAAAGCTGATAGAGAATTTTGAACTCTAAATCATGAAGTAGAAAGAGCTGGTTGAAAAATGACTTTTTTGATCCATTGTATTTTCATTTGTCCTACACACCACTCAGTCTCCACCTCATAGTACCTGTGTTCTAGCCATCATCCCCATCTTCCCACATCTGCAATCATGGGCACTGCCTTTGAATCCCCTGGATTTGATAATCTTCCATCTTATCTTGTCCAGGTTCATTTCCAAACCATTTCCTAGGCATCTCCACCCCATGTCACCATTAGTATCCCAGAGACCCTTCCAGTTCTGTTCTATGCATTGTTTTCTCTAATTAAAATATGAGCTACTTAAGAATAGATACAATCTTGCTCGATTGTATTTGTATCCCAAAGAGCTTAGCCCAGCATCTGAAATACAGTAAATACTTAATAAATTCCCTATTATCTATCTATCTATCTTAGTCTGTCGTTGATCATTTATGTTTTTTCCTTCGGTCATCTTGATACATACAGAGAAACAAATAGATGGATACAACAATGTCTCCTTTTCATGACCATTTGTAAATTTTTATAGTTACTAGCCTTTTATAGTAATGTATTCTCCTTAAAATATATAATTAAAAATAAAATATTTGATGTTTTCTTAATTATGATCTTTCTATATCTTAAAACCAAAATCTTTTATATGGGAAAGTATCACCAAAGAAAGATAAAAACAATGAGTAAATAGCATGCTATATGGAAACCTTTGTGTTAATATACAACTTTTTAGGTAAATAGCTACTGAATCTATTATAAGACAGGTAGCTTTTTTAACAAGGACAATTCAGGGTCCAATAAGAATATTGATCCTTGACTTCAGTTGAAACCTTCTTTCCTTTGACTAGGAATTTATAATTCCCGAAGCTTAAATGTTTTTTTCTAACCTAAAACAATTCAAATATTGGATGGAATCCAAGTTTAGGTTATCTGTAAACTGAAATTTTATTTTCCCATAGTGTAGGCTATATTAAGGTCATTTTCTACTGACTTTAATCTCTAAAAACAATTTTTACACACATTCATTCTCTGTTCTTGAATTGCTAAAGTGTGCAAAAAAAGTTAAAAGCACAAAAACTCTGATGCACTACATTAAAAGATAGATTTTTTTAAAAGTTGACTGAAATTGTTTAATTCCTGATTGCTACCATCTTCCATTGCTCATACCCAATAAGAATCATTTATTATTTTCCTACATGAAACTCCCACTATTGCAAATTGAACTTTTTCCCAAAAGACATGTAGTCCATTAGGCCATTGGGCAACGGTTCAGGTACTGAGATTCAATGCAATCTATAAAGAGGCTGGTGATTGGGTGTTAAAGCCTGATTAAACGGGGAAAACATGTGGCTTGAAGATGGATGAGCTGTAATGTGCCACTACAGCAATCCCATTGCTCTGTTTATCTTTGTTTCAAACTGGCACTAAATCAAGATAATAAGCAGACCAATATAAAAGAAAATATAAAGGAGGGACATTTAATCACTGTATTAGCTTCAGATGAGTATTGATTCCTGCCCTGCATTGTCAGATAAACAGAGCTTGGTAAAGTAAACCTCTTTTGTGTGTGTGTGAGTCATGCTAGATCAACACCTTGAGTTCTCTTGGTACCAAGTATCTAGTTCATCCTCTGACCTGATGGACTGACTATAGGAGAAACCAGTCAGATATACATCTAGATCCTAACTTCCTTTCATGTCAGGAGTATTAGGATCAGGAGATTAGGTATCTGCCAATTGAAGGGCCATGGTTATTCCATTTATTCATTCAAAAAAGTTTGAATTTCATGTCCTTCCAGTGGCAGGGTGAAACATCTACCGCTTTCTTTTTTTTAGCTTGTGGTTTACTGTAATCACTTTTCATCTATTTAGAAGCATGTTCCTCCTCATATTAAAGAAATGACAAGTGTGCACATTCAATTGAACTTCTTCTTAGGTTCCTGTGAATGAAAGATTATTAAGCTTTTTTTGTACAGCTAGTAATTCCATTAGCATTTCTCCTTCATTCTAAAAAAAGCTTTACACTTGGATTTATAAAAGGTCAGCCTACAAAGGTTATATATGCCTGCAAAGTTGTCCTGGCACTTTCTACATTTGACTTGTGATGGCAGGAAGCATAAATAACCTGAAAAAGTGCAGTACTCATGCTATGGGTCAATTTTTTTTCAATAGTTATTAAAGTTATTACTTTTCCAGATTTACTTCTTTCAGACTTAAGTCAGTGAGGACATTTTAATTAATTAGACTTGGCTACCAAACCTGCTTATGTAAACCACAATGGTTTATTATAAGTATGTGTGGGTTGGGAGTGGATGAAGGTTCTAGGTGCAAAAGGATGAGATGTACAAATACAAAAGTTTTCCCTAAAGTAGCAACAATGAGTCAAATATTTACCCAGAATTTTCAAAAAAATCTAAGAGATAAGGTCCAACAATAGTTTATATGCTTAGTATATACTATGGGTCCCAGTGACTGACTGGAGGCAATGTGGTCAAGTACAAGGTACACTGAACTAGACTTCAGGACACCTAGGTTCTACCCTAATTGCTGGGTGACTTATAATAATGCAAGCCTTATGGCCTTCAACTTTTTCGTCAGGAAAATTAGGATAGGAAGTAGTATATTAGACAGTCTCTACAGGTCTATTTTAGCTCTGAATTTTCAAAATTCTTGGACACAGTCTATGGAAGAGGAGGAGGGGAAATCACTCTTCCTCCTTCATAGATACTGCAATGAACTTTCAAGCAATAGCTAAATTTTTTATATACAAGAAAAACTTAGGAAACTGAAATGTACCAAATAGCCTAATGGATTAATAGCCAAGAGAATTATGACTAAAGAGTGTTATAACTGCAAAAATATGAACATATTTTGCAAGAACAGGCATATTTATGAGAATGAAAAAGAGAAAAAAGTTTGCAAGGCCAAATTTCTGAGCAACAGCAGAATAGAAAACATAACCAACGGCCTAAAAAACATCTCTATCATAGGGAAGTACAGATACATGATATGTCAATCAAATTTGCAAGTTTTTACATTTAACAAACAAAATATGTGTGTACACATATGCATATCCTGAGCCACGTGGGAGAAATATAGGTATGCACTAAGGGATATGTATATATACATATATATATACATACATATAAATATATATATAGCATATATACATGTGAGATATCTATACATGTAATGAATATATAGTTATGTGTGTATACACTTAAAAGGCATTTGTGGGTTTTTCACATTTATTTATTTTATTTTTAATTTATGGAATAAAACAAGCATTTCTCTAATAGTATAATAAAAAAGTAGATTGTGCATGAAACTGCAAATCTGTTATGTACAACTTGCTATTCCTTTTGAATATATAATAAAGTTATCATGTACATTTCTTGTTCTCCCTTTTATTTTCTTTCCATGTAAGGTATTTGTAAGATTTTTTATCGCTTACTTAGGTGATGGAGGTAATAAGTTGATGGTCCCATAAATAAAGTGGAATGCTGTAATCTGCAGTGCCCAGCATTTATCCTGTTAAAATCAGCTGTATCCTGGGAGAGAAAAACATCACATCACTAGGGGTGAAGTCACTGCTCTCTTCAAGACTCCTCAAATGGAAGGTTATCAATCAGCCCATCAGCATGTTCTTACTACGTTCTAACCATGTTCTAGATACTGTACTAGGTGCTGGGGGCACAAAGACAAAATGAAAAGAAGTCTCTGTTCTGCAGAAGCTTAAATTCTGTCAGGGGAGATCTCATGTACTTACACAGGCATATACAGAATAAATACAGGATAGTTAGGGAAGTACACTGGTAGGAGTTGGGGGTGATTCAGGAAAAGATACATTTAGAAAGTTAGCCTTGAGCAGGGTCTTGAAAGAAGTAAAGGATTCTATCAGTCAGAGCACAAAAAGGAATATATTCGAGGAATTGGAAAAAAAATAATCAATACTTTAAAACAAAGGGATAGGTGGCAAGAGGGATAGAGCACCAGACCTAGAGTCAAGAAGACCTGAATTCAAATCCAGCCTCAGACACTTGCTAGCTGTGTGACCCTGGGCAAGACGCTTAACCCTATTTATTTTCCTGTTTACCTCATCTATAAAATGAGCTGGAGACAGAAATGAGAAATCACTACAAGTAACTTTGCCAAGAAAATCCCAAATGGGGTCATGAACTCAAAATAACTGAACAGCAAAAATTAAAAAGACGGAGGGAACTGAGAGGAGAATCATTTCTACAGGGGAAGGGACCAACCACCAGGAACAAAATTATGGTTTTACCAGAGATCCAGGAATTATCCCAACCCTATTGAATAGCCTTCCCTGGGTTATTCTTAGTGCAAAGGTAAGAGTAGAAGCGGGGGTTGGGGAAGGTGAAGAGCATACTGGCCAAACAGCTCAGTCCTTATGCTCATGTGTAGAATGTTTAATGTAATTCCTTTGTGAAATTTTGATGCATGCTCAGATATTCTAGGTCAGAATGTCTTAGCTATGGCTCTTTTTAACTTGACTGGCAATGGAGAAAGAAAACTAGTCTCTATGGGCCTCTGGCCCCTTCCTTTCACAAATCTATAAGGGACCTGCCCAGGGTAACACAGCTAATAAGTATCTGAGCCCAAATTTGAATTCAGGTCTTCTTGACTCCAAGTCCATCACTCTATCTGCTGATACACTTAGCCATGCAGTGAATGAGCAACCTCCCCTCCCCCGCCAACATATACACACATGCACACACACACGCAAACACATTTTTGTTGTTGTTTAGTTGTTTTAGGTCAAGTCCAAGTCTTCATGACCCCATTGGGGGTTTTCTTGGCAAAGATACTGGAATGGTTTGCCATTTCTGTCTCCTGTTCCTTTTACAGATGAGAAAACTGAGGCAATGTTAAGTGACTTTCCCAGGGTCACATAACTAGCAAGTGTCTGAGACCAGATTTGAACCAAGGAAAATTAGTCTTCCTGACTCCAGGCCCAACATTCTATGTACTGTGCCACCTAGCTGCCCATATACATATATAGGTAAATATAAATAGGAATATCTACATATAGCTGCTACAAACATATAAATCTATGCACATGTATATGCATACATGCGCGTATATGAATTTGCACATGTGTATGTATATTTATGTGTGTGTCTACTCTTATATGGCTTGAAACTTCTTAGGAGATCAGATACTATGGCTAGGACTCTCCTTTCACACCAAACTAATACTGTCATGATAGAATAGTTTCTGAAATGAGTATCATCACTTCAATTGCAATTATCTGTAAAGTCACCATGCAATTTGCAAAAGGTAATAAAAAAGGTCAGAAGAGTGACCAGAAGGCAGAATCTTTAGTTTTAGGTCATTGTCATATTTTGGGGCTCTTTGTGACAAGAAATCCTAGCTGCCAAAGACTCACTCTAGGAAAGGCAATGAGGGACTTCTCTACACATCTACTTTGGCTTCAGATAAACATTCACATTGAAGGACCATATTTTCCACAGTAGTGGCCATTCCATAGGAAAAACAAAAGAACTGACAGTTGTCTGGTTCTCTGGCAAATAAGCTCAATCGATTCTTGACTGAAATGCCAAAGACTCCACAGGTCTGAGAGATGCCAAGAATATTTCCAGTGGAACATACTCAAGGATGTCTAACTACCCCAGGAGATATTTGAGCGGCAAATGAAATATTCCTGGATACCATACATGTTCACAATCCCACCAAAAAAAAAACAAAAACAAAAACAAAAAATTTGGTTATGTAGGAATATAACTGGTAGGCTGATGAACCCAACCTGCCCCACAGAGTTAGGAAAATTAATCAATCGATCAATAAACATTTATCAGTTACCTACTATAATGAAAGAGAAACAAAATCCATATGAAGGAACCTCGTGACTTTTCCATCCTTTTAAAAAATTGTCTACATGCTTCAAGAATGATATATTAAATCTGAGGGAATTAGTGCAACAATGACAATAACAAAACAGATTGGCACATTTAATTCAAGGTTATTTAAGTGGAAAAAATACAGTAGAGGAAAAGGTGGATTTAACTATCATCTTAACAAAGAGATTTTAAGGGACTAGAGATGATTTAAAAGGTTTGAAAGGGATACTTCAAAAGCCTACCGAAAGATAAGACCACTAGAAACTTTAAAAAGAAAACAAGAAAACCTATTTTACCTGTCTGTCAAAAGCCAAACCGCACCCAAAACAACATTAAAAAAATTGGAACTTTCTCACTGTCATATCCTGAACACTGAGCTGAGTGTCCCCCAAGGAAATTTTTAAAATGAGATCTCTCAGCAGATCCTACTGAAAGGAAGATATCACTATCTACATCTCACCTCTGATTAATATTAATAGCATTTGCATTCTTGTAGGGAGGAAAGACTAAGCTTTGGCATGAATGACGCTTTGTGTATAATAAGCATAGAGAATGGTGTCCAAAATTAGCCAGGGACCTCTGTGGTCTTTTTCTATGGCAAACCAAAATCAAAGAAAATGCTGTTTCAGAAGATGTATCTTAAACATCTTTATTTTAAAGTTCATATGGAAAAAATCAGTATAGAATATACAGCACAGAAATGACATTAAAACTGATAAAATGTCTAGAAAGTATTTGCATGCCTAATAAAAAAATTCCATATGTGTCACTTTCTGTATAGTGGAGTTGGTGTGCAATGGTATTAACAGTAAATACACTAATTCTTGAAGCAACATGATGAAAATACCCTGGATATTTTTTTTTCCATTAGAGCTTTTCTTAAAAAGAAAAAAAAAAACAGAAAGAATCCATTTTCCCCCTCTTTACTTCTCAACTCTAGGCCATATCTTTTCTTTCCCATTCTGGAATTGTGAAATGGACTCCTATGTTACATAAGCCTTTTTGTAGTTTTGATATTAGTGGGGAAAGGGATAGTCATGTGAGGATTCCCTTTCTAATGCTACTCTCCTAAAGCAGCATTGTTCCAAACTAACAACCACAAAATGAGGTTAGGCTTTCAACTATATTGATAGACTCCATAAATCTTGGTGAAGGATGTGGGTGGGGGGGGGGGGGGGGGGTGAGTTAGAGAGGAGAATTGGGATATGGAGTACCAAGATCAGGGAGGTACTGGGGAATTTTGGAGCAAAATAAAGGAAATCAAGCCTCTTGCCACAATTCCACATATAAGTATTTTTAATATATTACTTCATAATCAATTTTTATAAGAAAAACACCATTCTTGCCTGGACATTATTCTATCTGCATTGTGTGTAATATGCATCACAATTTGGGACATGCTGGCGTATAGATATTTCTTTTCCCTTTCAGTCCTGCCTACGAACTCCCGGGAGCATGGGACAAAAAGATTACAAAGAATTCATGGACTATGTAGTGCACCCCAGGTGTTTGACTAAGTAGCATTCTCTGGGAAGGAATATAGAAATGTTATACGAATAATTTAGCATTATTGCAGTAGATTAGTACTGTCGAAGAAAGTGCTATATGGAAACTAGACCTGAAACCACTTTGGAATGGTATGGGCATTACAACTAATAAAGCACTTTATTTGCAAATAAAGTGTTCTCTACCAAGTGTTATGCCATCAACATTACTGAATGCAATAAAGCTCTTTATTTGCCAGTGGCCACCATCAGTTTTCCTTGGAAACACATTCAAATATGTGAGGGTTTATGATTCTCTCTATTATTTTTCAAAGCAAAATAACATGGGCTTTATTCAGAGTGCATCTTTTGCCAGTATAGCATTAAGTAAGAAACATATTTACAGTGCAGACATCAGCAAAAAATAGAAATTTTCTAGATGCTGCATATCCTGGTAGGAGGGAAGAAAACAAGGCAGAACAAATGAGGGAAAGTTATGCACTAGAAAATAATGGACTGCTTTTCTATATCAAAATTGATCATTTGTAATTGATAAAATTTAAGTAAAGGATCTTAAAATTAAGATACCTTTCAGAGAAGAAGTCATCTAAGCAGATTTACTATAGTGATATACAGAAGTAGACACAGATAAATTCACAAACACATGTAAATGCATGAATACTATATACACATATGCATGTGTGCACAGACACATATATACACACATACATGACAATCAACCTGGTAAAGGGAATAGTGAGATGACCTTGAAGCCACAAAGGCCTGGATTCAAGTCCTATCTCTACCAAAATTTGACTGAGTGATCCTGAACAAGTCACTTAAAGACCAAAAATTACAGAGAAGGTAGAGACTGCTTTGATAGAGGGTGCTACCTCATCTAGGAGTTTCCTATACAGCTGAAATCACATGTTGGGCCTATCTTAATTTTGTGTGTGTATATATATATATATATACATATATATATATATATGTATATGTGTATATATATGTATGTATTCCCCATGCACTAGAAAGCTGATACTCATTTTATTTTGTTGCATGCAAAAATTCGTATAAATTGACATCAAATTATAAATGTTTCCAAATTTAATTCTTGAAATGAATGTCTCTAAAGCAAGTCTGAACATGAACCATTATAGTGCTGCTCTAAATTATTTAGCAAGAAACAGCAAGATTAAGTTGTTGTTTGACCCACACAGACAGACACAGACAAATACTGATTTACTGACACTGGCCTGATATCACAATTCCATTCCATGACTCATGGCCTCTTTTTATGTACATCTGCACCCAGACAGTCTCATCTCCATACCTCTTCCGAAATCTGATTTGCTTTAATCATGCTGGAATGAAGATTCAAAGCCTCTCGTTAAATTGCTGAAGGTCTTTATTTAAAGCAGCCGCCTCTTCTACCTTCCACAACACATTTAGCTAGGTCTTATTGCCTTTGTCTGTTACTAACATATGTCCCTTACCACTTAAAGCTTTATCATCTGGAATTGTTAAATATGTCACAGAAGAATGTGCGGGGGGGGGGAGAAAAAATTGATCATCATAAAAAAAGGCAGTCTAGGAAAAACATGCATATTGTCAAAATAATAAGAGTTTGAGGCAAACTGATCAAATGAAGGAAGAATTCTGCTAAGTGGTAAAACAGTGGGGAAAAGTCCTTTCCCCTCCCTCCCAAGTCCTACTTTTAAGTTCCTTTGATACAAGGTGGCACAAAGTCAAGAGAGAACTTAAAACAAGCTTCACATTAATATTTGAAAAAGGGTACCCAGTGTGTTTGATGTGGCGCCCTTCATGCAAATCATGTAGTCTGAGAAAAGTCCCAATAGGGAAGATTCAGCTTTCTTCTTAGCATGTGCTCCTTTTTTTCTGGTGGATAATAATGAACTTTTCACACTCCCTTTGCAACCCCCCTGAGCTATACAGAAATAAAGTTATTACTTGCTAGCTGCTGACTGTTTTGGCAGATTTGGGAGGTCTTTTATTATTGATTTTTGGTAGAGTAAAAGAAGCAAAGTCTAATCTTTATGAAATAGAAAAAAAATTTTTGCCTATCTTTCCCCCAAAAAGGAGCTAGAAAAAATCTGGGAAATGGATGCCAAAAGAAAATGAATGATTTAAAAACATATCAAATAGTGACTGATAATAATAAAACAATATAAATCCCCACACATTTATGCACTGGTTGCACATGGACATTGATTTAGTTGGTGAGGAGGGATTATTAGCAGAGTGACCCTAGAAGTTTGAAGGGATGCTATAAAGCAGGCCCTTGGACTCCCCATAAATAGCTCCCAGGCTTCAGAAACGTGGAGCTGCAATTACCAAGTCTCAGAGCTAGAATTGCTGCTCTATTGAAAGCCCTCTGCATGTCACATAATTAGGACCCAAATGCAGGGCAACTACGTACAAAAACAGCCCCCAACTTAGAGAACTTGGAGGAAAGGCCCAACCACTTTCTCTCTGTAATGAAAACAAGGTTATATCCAGCATCTCAAAGACTTCAACTATGTGAATGACTGGGGTACACCACTTGGTTCTTTCCATCCCAGGGGCTACTTGATTTTGAAGAGAATTCACCTATATATTTCACTTAAATTTTTCCTGAACATTTATTGTATTGTCTTGACAACCACACTGTGGGGCTATTTTTTTAGCAAACCGGAATACTCACCCAAGCACATAATAAACACAAATCACTTTCCTCCATCCTCACAGTACGTTACACCTGCATAGACAGGCATTACCAAATGCACTAATAGGGTTCAAAAGTTTTTCCTGGCCTTTGATCAACCATAGACCTGCAACCTTCTGATATGTGCACCCCTGTTCATTACCGTTTCTAGCAGAGAAAATATTTATGATAGTGCAAAAGACACCAGTTGTTCTCACCAGTAAGGATGCATCTATATGGAAAGTCAACCATGACCAGCAGATCCATTCATTCAGTTGCTTTATCAAAACATATACTAACCCCCCTGGTATATCAAGTGTCAGGTAGTCAGTAGAAAGAGAAGGTACCAGAAATTATTGTCTTAACATAACAGAGTCTAAACAGAATTTAGATAGATTCAGAGTGTATTTGATTAAAATATTAATTTCTTGAAGGCTGAAACATTTTTCCCCTGCTGGGTCAAAGGGTATGAGAGTTTGATAGCCCTTTAGTATATATAGTTCCAAATTATTCTCCAGAATGGTTGGACTAATTCACTACTCCAACAACAAATATTTAACATTGAATATTAGGTACTTTTGAGAAGGATAGTTTCAGCTGTGGGAATCAAAAAAAGGCTTCATTAGAAGGTGGTCCTTAACCTGGATTTTGAAGGAAACCACAAATTAAAAGAGCAGAAGTAAGGAAGAACATTATACAATGGGAAACAGCCAATGAAAAGGCTAGAGAAATGGGAGGTTGATTATCATGGCTAATGAATAACAATCAGATGAGTGTAACTGAATTGTAGAAAGTATGTAAGAAAATTAGAAACTTAGGGAAGTTTCAGGTTATAAACAACAACAACGATCAAAGCTTTTCATGTTTAATTCAAGAGGAAATGGGGGAGCCATTAGAGACTATAAATAAGGGGCAACATCATAAGATCTACACTTTAGGAAAGTCACTCTGGTGGCAATAAAAAGGTGGTTTGAAGTCAAAAGACAAGTCAAAGAAAACAAGGATGACTCTAGTTTAGAAATACAAGGAGGTAAAAATGGCCTGATCTGGAGTGTTGACTCTGTATTTGGAAAGGTTACTTATTCAAGAAATGTTACAGAAATAGGAATAATAAGACTTTGCAACTAAATGGATACATGTGGGGAGGGACAGTGAAGAGTCAAGGATAACATGCAAGTTTTGAACCTACGTGATTAAAATGATGATGGTAGCCATAGTATTAATAGGAAGGTTTATAAATGGGGCAAGCTTCATGGAAAGATAGTTCTGTTTGGGATAAATTAAGTTTGAAGTGCCTATATGTCATCCACTTTGCAACGTTTAATGGCAATTCATGATGTAGGGCTGTAACTTAGGAGAGAAGTGGAAAGTAGATATATAGATCAAGGAGTTATCTACATATGCATAATAATTAAATACATGGGAACTTATTAGGTCACCAACTGAGAAATTGTAAAGGTCCCAGACAAAGATCTGAAGGACATCTAAAATTAACAAATGTGACTTGTTGATGACTTGATTGCTAAAAATTAGCAATAAGACTGGTAGGAATAGTTAAGGAGAGAAGAATGTAATGAAAACCCAAAGAGCAAAGGGTATCCAGTTTGGGTGGGCTATCAACAGTGTCAAAAGTTGCACAGAGGTAAAGAAAGATAAAGGTGGAGAAATGGCCATTAGATTCAGCAATTAAGACATAGCACATACTTTTGGAAAATGATGCTTCAGTTGTGTGATTAGGTCAGAAAAAAAATAAAGAGTATGTATGAGACTTATTATGATAATGCTTATTTTATTCCATAAATTAAAAAAAATAAAAATTTTAAAATGAGAGAGATGTGGAAAGAACATGTAGAGGGACAGGGCATAGAAGTTTTTTTTTTTTTTTAGAGTTTGAATAAGAGAGGTAAGACATAGGGATGACGACAAGTGAGGAGAAAATGATGTTATAGAAGTTTGTTTGTTTTTTTTTCTTAAGTATGACTTCATGATGGTGTTTGTATGGTGAGTTGTAAAGAATATAGAATTTGGAGTCAAAGTCCCTCACTTGAGATCCCATCTCTACTAGTTATTTATTCCCTGTGTCCTTGGGTGTGACACAACCTCCTTAGACTTTAGTTTCTTATTGGTAACATAAAATAGGTTGAATAGATTTCCTCTATGGTTCCTTCTAGCTCTATTTATGATATGGGTTAAAATCTCAACTCTGTTACTTATTTTCTTGTGCCTTTACTCAATTCACTTAACATTTTTGAGCCTCAATTTCTTACATGTCAAATGAGAGTATTGGATAAGATGATTTTAAGCTCTCAGTCCATGATCCTGTGAACACATAACTCATGGTTTTCATCGCTTAGGTTTATAATACTATTTAAAACAAGATAATATGAAAAGCCTGTGCATCCTATGCTGTTCTATGCATTGAACATCAGAGTCTTTTCAAAGATAAGGGTAGATGACTTAGGTATTTTGAAAAATGAGCTGTAATTAAAACCAGGAGATACTTAAGTTCAAATCCTACCTTTAATATTTACTAGCTAAGGGACTCTGGGCTAGTCGCTTCATGTTTCTGAGCCTCAATTTCATCCTTTATAAAAAGCAGCTAATACCTCTGGTTATTGATGTTTGTACTTCATTTTTGAGGAGAACCAATGACATCATGAGGTGATGTCATGACTTATGCATGAAATGGATTTAAAGGAGGCAGAGTTGCACAAAGTCTTCAGCCTCACTCTCTCTTCTTCAGTCATTGAAGTCCAGTGGCAAAACAAAAGTCAAGATGACTGGTGATGGCTTGGGATGTAGTGGATGACCCTTGCATCTTTGATGCCTGAAGCACTTCACAGAACCTGCTTCAGCTGCCTTCATGGCCCATTGGAACAAATTGTTCTCATCTGCCCATTCTGCCACATGCTTGGGGTAGACATCCCCCTAAATCATTGTTGGGTTTGAGACCAGGGTTAGCTTGTCTGCCAAGACAGTTTTATAGGGTTGTGTCTGCTGCCCATGTTATAGCTTGTTGGAGCCACAGGTGAGAGTTTAATGACAGATGGAAACAAAAGTAGATGAGCAACTCTGAAAAGGGCTCAGCAGCACAATGCCTCTGGTAACAAACTCACAGGGTCATTGTGAGCATCAAATGAGATAACACGTATCAAATGCTCTGAAAACCTTAGAGCGTTATGCCCTGTTAATGTCAAATGCTATTATCATTTTTGTTCTATCACCAATATGTTATATATAAAGGGCCTTCTTTTATGTTCTGATCACTCCCAGTACAGTATCAGAAAAAAAGTCATGCCTGTGACACAGAACATGATCTATTTGAAGTCTAGAAAATTCTTAGGATGGAGGGTTTAGTTTTTTCCTTGAATCAAGTTAGTATAGTTCCTGACCCAATCAAGTAAACCAAAGGAAACAGATAGATACTGTTAGTCATGAAAATTATGAGGTTACCAAAACATGGACCATAAAGCTTATTTTTTACTAATTATCTCTACTTTGACATCCCTAAAATAATGTTTTCTTATCATCCCTTCAAATAAGAATGTGTATTTTAATATAACACCTCAAACAATGAGTACATCTAATCTTCATGAGACAGGTGCTCATGCCAGCTGCTTGAGAGAAAAGCTAAAAAATTGCATGTATATCTCCCTATTCAGAGCACACAGCACCCTTGCTGACCCAAACAGATGACATATTTATGCCTAGGAGGTTCTAATGACTTCTCTAATGATCATATCTTTCATAACTACCTCCCTCTAACAGTTTAAAAATTGAACAATCTTTTCAAAAAGAGAGATAGGTGGACATGCAATCATATGTTTACTTAATAACTCAGCACTGACTTTTTTTTCTTTTAAGAGACCAAAAGCTTTTTTTTAATTTCTTTGCATTTCCCTTTGATCTGACTTTTATTGTTAGAAGACAAAAAATGTATATCTTTCACTAATTAAACAAAAGGATTGGGAATGTGTCATAATGAATGGTTAGTTTTTGCTTTGTTTCACCACTACAATAGTCTACACCAAGCATTTATTTAGCTTCTATGATATGCTACACACTGCACTGAGTCCTGAGAATATTAATAAAAGAAAAAACAGTTACTGCCTTCAAGGATCACACGGTCTAATGCAGGTGGCAACATGCAAACAATTGTGTACAAACAAGGTATATGAGGATTAAGTTGGAGGTTATCTGAGGGAGCCTGAGCATTAAGGAAGCCTGTGAAAAGCTTCTTGCAGAAGGTGAGCCATTAACTGAGCCTAGAAGGAATACAGGGAAGCTAGGAGTTAAAAGGGAAAGAGGGAGAAAATTCTAGGCATAGAGGACAACCAGTGAAAATGCATTCAGGAAATAGAGAATCTTGTAAGTGGAACAACAAAGAGGTCAGTGGCATTTGATTGTATATTATGTGGATGGGAATAATGCGGATGAAGACTGGGAAAGTTGGAAGAAGTTAAGATTTATAAGTATTTAAAAACAAAATGAGGGATTTTTATGTTTGATTCTAGAGGTAATAGAGAGCCACTGGAGTTTATTAAAGAGAGGGATGATACTGGTATAACTGTAGTTTATGAAGATAACATTGATAGTTAAATAGAGGATGGAATGGAGTGTGGAGAGACTTTAGGCATAGCAATTTACCAGCAGTCTTTTGCAATATTTCATATGTGAGGTAATAATTGTCTGTACCCTAGTGGTAACAGTGTCATAAGAGAGAAAGAAGGCATATATGAGAGGTATTGAAAAGTTAGAATTAATAAAACTTGGCAACTCATTGGATATGGGAGTCAGATAGAGTAAAGAGTCCAGAATGATACCTAGGTTGCAAGTTTAGGTGAATAGGAGGATGGTTGTGTCCTCAATAGCAGTAATATAGAAATTGGAAAGAAAGCAAGGTTTGGAGAAAAAAAGATAATTAATTTTAGACATATCAATTTAAGGTGTCCATGGGGCATCTAGTCTGAATAGCAAAAATTATGAATGCCTAAACAAGTGTAAATTATATATTTTAATCATAATCTATTAGTGAGACTTGGCTGAGCATGGGGTATATTTAGCTTAAAGAGGAGAAGACTTCAGATTGAACTGATTACTGTCTTCCAGTATTAAAAGGATGCTTACATGAAAGAGGAATTAATCTTATTTTTGGCCATAGAACACAGAACCTAGCAATAGGTATAAATTATAGAGAGGTAGATTTCAGGAAATACTTCCTGGAAACTCCAACTACCAAAAAGTAGAATGCGCAACTCTGAAAGGAAATGGGTACATCCTTAATAGAGGTCTTCAACATAGCTGAATGAACACTTGTAAAGAATATTATAGAAGAGAGTCCAGTTCAAGTATGCATTAGAATTGATGGACTCTGAGCTCCTTTCCAATGCTGAGATCTTGTGATTCTATGGCATATTCACCCCTAAAGAGTTATGCATGTAAGATCTAGATTTGGTCTGTGCAGGAACACTATGGAAGTTGGATTCTTCCCAGGTCATGGAAGCTAGTCTAAAATATGCCAGATTAAACATCCACCAGGGATCTGTGTGATTTTAGAGGGGAAAGCAATCAAAATAATTATAGCAACATCAGTATTATCATGCTGGGATTAGTGGCTAAAGAGATGTTTTTCAGTTAGAAAGACCTGAGTTCGTGGCCTGCCTTTGACACATTCTGACTATGTGACCCTGGACAAGTCACTTGACTTCCCAGTGTTCTAGGCAATACTCTAAGAATATAAATTGCAATATAATTTCAATATTGAAGGGAGCTTCCTCCCCTTAAAGTTTCCTGAACTGATAAAATCGCAGGTCTGGACTGATGACAATGACAATGATGATGGTGGTGATTATGATATTGATGATGGAAAACTACTCAAAGCAGTTATCTACCTAAAGGTGTCTTTAAAAGAACCTGGTGAAGATTGTATACTGACTTATAAAGGAGTGAATATTACAACTGTCTTTGTGGCCCATCTCTGCCCTTTACGAATCTGCTCCATTTCTCTTTCAATAATGATATTGGGCATTTATTTAGAGCCTAAATTCAGAGAATGTGAAAAACTTTACATACATTATTTATTAATCCTCACAACATGCCCGTGAGTTAAAGAGTATTATCCTTATTTTATAGATGAAAAAACTGAAGAGGTTTTAGTGAAACCTGTTCAAGGTTAAACAATGAGTCAGTCATGAGTCTAGAAATAGAAAACGAGTCCCAATATTTTATCCTCTAAACCATGCTGTCTCTTTTAACAAATAATTCAAAATAGAATGCTAGGCATTATTTCCCTTCATGTTAGAAGACTGTACAACCCTCATCCCCAGGCTATGCCCTCCGCCAGGAATCTGAAGCCTGAGTTAAATTCAGAGCATCTGTACATAGTGAAAACTTAACCTAGAGTTTGCATCACCCACTAAAACCTGCTGGATGATTACTGTTCTCTCTTCTAATAGAACAACATTTATATCCCCTGAGATGAACATAAACAAGGAAGGCCTACATAGCCCTTTCTTTCAAGGGTGCCTCCCTTTGAGATAGAGATGACAAGGGTTTCATTTTTGTTTGATGGCTTCTCTAATTTTTATTTTATTTTTCAATTAATAAGCCTTTATTTTTTCCTCACTATCTCCCCCCACTTTAAAAGAAAAAACAAGTCATTGTAATAATTATTCATAAGTCATGTAAAATATTCATCTGGAGGAACAAAAGGTCAAGAATCTTAAATAATTTTATTATTTTTTTTAAGTAGAAAGGAAGGGGGCCTAGCAGTGTTAGATCTCAAAATATATTACCAAGGAATAATTATCCAAATTAATTGGTACTAGTTAAAAGTAAAATGGTCCATCAGTGTAATAGATTAGGTACAAAAATTATTGAAGCAAACAAATGTAGTGGTCTAGTGTTCTATAAACCTTGATGGCTTCTTAAGGAACTTTTGGTATCTGGATATCCCATTACCAGCTCTGGGAATTTCTTACCTCCTTGAACCAGAAAATTCGTAGTTTGGCAATACTCCAGAAGTATATTTGCGCCATCTACAGAAAATAAATGATAATAGCTTTCCAGTTAAGCTTTGTAAGAACATCCTTCATAGCATTTTCTCAAATACTAGCTTTATAAATGTTTAAAATTAAAAAAAAAAAAACTAGCACCAATATTCCTCGAATCAAACTAGAAAAGAAGTCTTTATAATAGTACAGCTTCACACTTTTATCTGCTTTCCCAATGTCCTCCTGTTCATGTGAGTTGAATTAAGAGTTAGAAGAGACCTTAGTTTTCATATGATCCATTTTATTCATATTACAGATCAGGAATCTGAGGCCCAGAGAGATAAGGTCACTTGCACAAATTCACCAAGATAAAACAATGAAGACCCAACATTAATTAGTTTTCTTGGATCAACACTTTTATCTACACTCTCTGCCCCTGTTTCTCTCATCCTACCTCAACCCTTTGCAATCTGGCTTTGGCCTTCATCATTCAACTAAAATTTCTCTCTTTAAAGTTGCCAAGTATCTCATAATTATAAGATATTATGATATTTTCTCTCCTCATCTTTTTTGACTGCTGCTTTTGACACTGAAATTCACCCTTTTTTTCCTGGATATGCTCTCCTCTCTGGGTTTTCATGACTAGTTTTTTCTTCATTTTAATCCTCCATTTCTGACTAGCTCCTTTACTGGCTTGTTATTCTTATCAGGCCACCTAACTGTAGGTATTCCCTAAGGTTTCTATCCTGTGCCTACTCTTCTTTTCCCTATTAAAACTCTTTCTTGAAAACATCATCAAAACTATAATCTCTATCGAGATGATAGATATAGATTAGAGATCATATATGATAGAAATAGGTATAGATTGAATATATAGAATGCATGTTCTCCAAAAGATCTCCAAATACAGATCTCCAAAAGAAAATTCATTATCTTGTCTACCAATCCCTTCCTTTTCCCAAGCTTCTCTATTTCTGTTAAAGATAGCACTATCCTTCTGGTCTCCTAGCTTCATAACCTCAGCACTATCCTGAATTTCTCATTTTTTCTCACTTCATGTATCTAATGTTATTCAATCTTGACATCTCTACTTTCATTGCATCTGTACATGTGACCCCCTTTTTTCACTAATACAACTATCACCTTAGTCTTAGACTTCTCTCTCCCAGATTATCACAACAGTTTCCTGAGGCAGCTTCTCTGCCTGAAGTCCTTATTTACAATTCACTCTATACATTGCTACAAATGTCATTTTCCCTTCCTGCAGATCTGATCATGGAATTTTCCTTCTTAATCATCTCCAGTGGCTTCCTATTGCCACTTGCATAAAATATAAACTCTTATGTTTAGCTTTGAGATCCCTACACAACCAGACCCCAATCTATCTTTCCAGCCTCACTAGATATTACTATCTCTTCTCTCATCTGCCATCTAACCACAATGACCTTCTCTCTACCCCTCACACACATAACTCTCGGTATCTGGTCTATGTATTTTTCCATTGGCCATCTCCAAAGCCTAGAATGCACCAACTCCTCACCTACTTGCAGAACCCCTCTTTTCCTTCAAGATGCAGCTTAAACACTATGTTTTACATAAAATCTTTTTTTTTTTTTGATTCCACAACTGGAAGTGCCCTCTTTCCATAATGTCATATATTTAACTATTTTGTATGTATTTGCATGTACTGAATCATTTATGCTATACATTGATATTTATAGATGAGCTTGTTGTTTCTCCCATTATAGTTCAAATGCCTTTAAAGTAGAGATTTTTTTCCCATTCTTTGCACTTGCATTCCCAGAGCCTAGCAGAGATATTCACTTGTTATTGAGTGATTGATTGCTTCTTTCTACAAAATCTTGTTCTACCTTTACATAATTCAATTTTATTCAACTTGACATATATTTATTGAGTGACTACTATGTGCAGAAAAAAAAACAATGCATTTGTCACTGAGGGAGATACAGAGATAAGGTCCTTCATAGGATCAAAGAATGACAGACATGGAGCTGGAAGGAGCTTCAGAGATAATCTAGTTTATATCCCTCTTTATTCTATAGATGAAGACACTGAGGCCCAGAGAGGTTAAGAGACTTGAAAACAGGCACCGAGGGAATAAGTGGCAGAACTAGGATATGAAACCAAGTCCTTTAATCCATTAACGCCAAATTCAACATATTTTCCATTGTACTACATCACTTCTCTTATGGATCAAAATAATCTGCAAAGGGACCCACCTTGGGGATAAGAGGTGGAAAAATACAACTAATCAGACTAAAACTGGAACAGAATAAATGCATAAGAAAAGTATTTGAGTAAGTAAGGAATGATACATAATCTAGAATTACAGCTTGGGAGGAAAAATGAATTGGCATTTGATCTGAAACTTAAAAGATAGGTAGGTAGATACAATTATTCTCCCCCTTGCCCATCATTCTTCTTTATATGCCACAAAGATATCTTCTTAATAGGTCACAAAGTATAGACTCGATGTCTAATTCAGACGTTGGTGGTTAGAAAGAGTATTTTCATTCTCTTTGTTTACAAGGTTTTTTAAGATTTAGAGCTAGAAGGGATCTTAGAGATGATGTGGTCATATTCACATCATAGTTAAGAAAACTGAGGCCTAGAGTGATGAAAAGTCTTTCTCAAATTCATTATTAGAGGACAGTCAGATGTTGGTATCTTGATAGTTCAAGGCTTGATTTTGTAAAGAAATGAAGAAGCACATGTCATTGATTTGGAAATCATCAGTTAATAAAAGAAGATTATTTATTCCTAACATGACAAGTATGTACAACAAGGATAAGTTGACACTAGTTTCTATAGATACAGACCCCCCTCATCTCCATATGGAAATCAGTCTGGTTAGTAAGACAGAGTGTGATAACTCACGTGATCTTCAGAAATCCACCATGACAGAGGCCACAATTGGGAGTTTTCAATATCCGTAGGTGACCAGAAAGCTGTGTCAAGGGAGGGAGGAGCCAATAAGATCCTAGGTTCAGCTTTGTCACCTTTTAAAGGAAAATTATTCCCTTTTAGGGATGAGAAGAAAGTGGGGCAACGCTGGTGGATATTAGCCCCATCAGAGACATATAAGTAGAAAACAGCTGAACCAGGATTCAAAGGTTCCTAATCCAGTCTACCTCCCATTAACAGTAGAGAACAAGAAACATCTTATGTATTCCATGGTTCCACAAGTTATATGTTGAAACTAATCCCACTAATATACCTGGGTCATAACTGTATGATGCTTTCCACAATAGACTACTGAGGATATAAGTGGCTGGGTGGAATTAGGATGAATTATATGCAAACTGTAGGCCTGTGCTCCTTTCTCTTCGTGTTGTTGTTTTGTCAATTAGTTATGTCTGACTCTTCATAAGCCCATTTGGAGTTTTCTTGGCAAAGACACTGGAGTGGTTTGCTATTTCTTTCTCTAGCTCAATTTACAGATGAGGAAACTGAGGCAAATGGGGTAAGTGATTTGTCCAGGGTCACAGGGCTAGTAAGTGTCTGAGGCCAAATTTGAACTCAGATCTTCTTGTCTCCAGAGCTATCACTGTACCCACTGTGCCACATAGTTGCCCTTTCTATTTACATGTATTCATTTACTATTGTGGCTGCAGCCAATTTTGATCTGTTCTCTATAAAGGAAGAATGGACATAATTGATTATATATAGTCCCATCTCTAATAGTTGCCTGTCAATCCGTTTGTTGCTTTGCTTGCTTTCATGATGACCAAAAGTAGTGACCAAGTGTATTCCAACAACATTGTACTAGTTTGCAGAACAATGGCATTGATGTACTGAAACTACCCCATTCTGAAAAGATTTCCTGACTTCCCTATAGCTTCAGAGGAAGAGCACTGGAGTTTAAGTTAAAAGACCTGGCTCTGAAATTGTCCATCCGACTAATCATAAGCAAATTCATTCTGACCTTCAGTTTCATCATTTAGAAAACTGGTACAATAATGTCTGCCTTACCATGTTCACAGAATCATAGTACCTAGGGAGAAGGAAAAGGAGGAAGAGGAAGAAGAAAAGGAGGAGAAGGAAGAGGAAGAGAGGGAGGAAGAGGAAGAGGAGGAAGAAAGAAGAAAGAAGAAAAAAATTTACATAGTGCTTTAAAATTTGAAAAACGATTTACATGTGTCCTCTCCTCACAACGCTACTGTCCTACAGGTGCCATGATCTCCATTTAATAGAATAGGAAACAGAGACTGAGAGAAGTTAAGTGACTTGTTCAGGGTCAAAGGTCTAGTAAGAATCTGAGACAAGATTTGAACTCAGGTATCCTTGAGTTCATTACCCACTATGTTACCTTGGTGTTAGAAGAAACCATGAACATTTAATTTAGCCTGTGTTTGATCAAGCATTGTGCCTTAATTTAAAAATCCCCAGTGAGAAAAAAAAATGACTACTCCCCCAAAAAACCCTTGTTTTTGTATAACTCAAATTGCCAAGAAGTTTATTTTCTTGTGTTTTTGTTTTCAGACTCCAAGTTTCTGAAATTTCTACCCATTCATTACTCCTAGTTTTACTCTCTTGAGATAAGCAGAGAAAGTCATATTCCTCTTACAAATGACAATCCCTAAAGTACATTAACACCACCCTTAGGTGGTCTTAAGTCTGTTATTTAGATGAAATATCCCCAATCCCTCAGAGAATATGAGTATACCCACTTATTTAACTGTTCTGATAGGCCTTGAGTGGATGCTTGCCAGTTTGTCTGTGGCTATAATAGAACATAATGCCCTAAATTGACTATTTTACCTCAGCTATGACTTAACCAGAGAAAATTATAACAAAATTCTTACCTCCATCATTTTGGACATTATGTTTTATATAGCCTAGAATGACTCTAGCATCTGGAGCTGTCACACCACACTGTTGAGAGGTATAACAAATGGTATAGTGAATAGTATGGAGGCCTTAAAAACAGAGAGACCTGAGTTAAATCCCACCTCAGGCACTTACTAGTTATGTGGCTGAGAAACACATTTATAAATACCCAAAATTTACTACAAAGTACATATGAAGGAAGATGTTTTCTGTAGCCAGAGAAAGAACTGACAAATAGAAGTATGTATAGAAGGGTTTTACAAACACACACATCAGACACACACACACATATACACACACAAATATATTCACTCACATACATACACACACATATATGTATGTGCATATAACAATTGTATTATCTATTTAAAAGGAATAGTAAGTTGTACATAACAGATTTGCAATCTCATGTACAATAATCTTTTTTTTTCTATTCTACTATGTTATGGAAATGCTTGTCTCGTTTCTTAAGTACAGAATAAAATAAACAAAATTAGTCATAATTATTTAAAAAACTGATTTAGAGGAGACTGTACAAATGCTACTACATGTTGTTATCATCATTAGTAGTAGTACTATTACTACTATTACATGTTTCCTTCCCTGACAAAACAAATACTCCTTGAGTAATGAGAGAGGGATTGTTTAATTTTTGCCTTTGTATTTCTAGAGCCTAAGCCAGTACCTGACACATACTTGGCACTTTAATGAATAAATATTGTTCGATTCCTGATAACCTGGAGGGAAAGAGAAGCAGTGGAGCCTAGCAGATTAAAAAATTGACCTTGGAGTCATAAAAAAGGGAAATAAAGTCCCACCTCTCACATATACTAACTATGGGACCCTGGGCAAGTAATTTAATCTCAAGTACCATTGTAAGTGACAGAGAACATGCCTATTTACATTGCTAGAGGAAGTTTCCTTATAGGGGAAATTTTCCTATAGGAAAGAACTAACAGATCCAATCTCAAAATCAATAACAAACCTGAAGAGCCTTTACTTTCTCCTCCTGTCTTTTACTTTCTATTTTCTAGGCCAGAAATCACTCTGTACTTTGGTTTTACAAAGGGTTACTTTTTACTGGAAGTTTCATAAACACTCCATATCATGCATAAGGCTGCAAAATTTTGCTTCACCTCATATTTGCTTGAAACACGATCAGTAATCCTTTGTCTTCTTGGGAGTTCTCTTCTATAACCCTGGGTTCTAATAGCTGCGGTTGCACGCTCATTTGTGGGCTGAAGGAATGTGAGATGCCAGTGTTATAGATGATCTACCCACATCATTTCACCTTGCCACTGATCTTGAGATTTCTCCACGTACTTCCCTGAACACTGGGGTCCCTGTTGGTCCTGGTGTAGTAGGGTGGAGAGTGGGGTGCTGAGGCTTAATTTATTTAGCAGACACAAGCAGGCTACACATCAGCTCACAAGACAGAAAGACATAAAATGAGCTCTAGTTATCTAATGAAACCTGCTTCAGTTCATATTGCTCCTAATCCCCAGATAACTTCTCTATTGCCTTGATCCCATGTTCTGTCCCAACTTAGAGTGTGGGGGAAGGGAGAGGGTTCCTTAACTTATTTTACAGACAGAAACAGCCAGACTACTCTCATACTAGATGCAACCACAAGTCATTGTGAGAACTAAATGAGATCATGTATGTAGGGTGCTTTATAAATGGCAAAGTATTACATAAATGTAAGGAGGGATCAGGAATTTTACATATCCATTCTAGCAAAGGACAGAACTTTGAGTCTAATAAATTGACGGTACTCAGGGACTCTTGTTCTCTTAAAGTATGTCTCCTATATAATATTAAGTCAATTAGTCCAGAAGCTGAAATTGGCATCTATAGGATGTTCCAGTCTCGTTGCCAAATAATAGCAAATCAACTAATATTTATTAAGTGCTCCAGGCACTTCACAAAGCACTTATTCAATTGCATATGACTCTTCCTGACTTCATGGACTATGTTCATGGGGTTTTCTTGGCAAAGATACTGGAGTCATTTGCCATTTTCTTCTCCAGTATTTCCCCATTTTACATATGAGGAACTGTGGCAACTGGAGTTAATTGACTTACCCAGGTTCACATAGCTAGGATGTATCTGAGGCAAGATTTGAACTGGTGGCTTTATCCACTACTACCTAATAGCACTAGGAATACAAAAAACAAAACAAACAAAACAAAACATGGTACCTGCTGTCAAGAGCTAATAGAATAAACAAAACTTAAGAGAAATAGTTATATGAGGAAACTGAGGGATACAGACGTTGTAATTTGCTCAGAGTCCAAAAACTAGTAAGTGTCTGAAGCCAAATTAGAACTCAGGCCTACCTGACTCCAGGACCTGTGTTGTATTCTCTGTACCACCAGCTACCTCTAATCAGAAAGAGAATATTCAAACAAATATGTACATATAAGATGAAAATAAGCTAGCATTTATATAGCACTTTAAGTTTTACAAAGTGCTTTACAAACCTAACTTTATTTTATCCTTAAAACAACCTTTGGAGGTAGATGGTATTATTATTTCCATTTTTCACATAAGGAAACTGAGGTAGACAAAAGTTGAATGATTTGCCCAGGGTCTAGCAAGTGTCTAGCACATCTAGCAAGAGTCATATTTGAATTCAAATCTTCCTGACTCCTAGTCCAATGTTCTATCTACTGTGCCACCTCACTGCCAAGTAGATGGAAAGTAATCTTGGAAGGAAGGTATTAATAGTGTGTGTGTGTGTGTGTGTGTGTGTGTGTGTGTGTGTGTGTGCGTGCATGTACATTTGTGAGGAGTAGATAACCAAGACAGACCTCTGCAGAAGATAGGTTTTGAGCTGAATTTGGAAGAATGTTCTTTAAGTTAAGGGAAAGGAGGGGGAACATTGCAGGTATGGAAGACAACAGCCAGTGTAGACTTTTACAGGCAGCTCAGGCTTGGAACTTTATGGTCTCACATGGGACATTCTAGCTCTCTCTCATACAATTTTCTGTTTTATTTAACAGGCTGCTATTGATATGGTGCTTCTACCTTGATGCTTACAGTATAATATAGTTCAAGTAATGGGAAAGCAAGTCTTTTAAGGACTCCCAAAACAATGAAAGTTCTGGGAAACTGGCACAACCCAAGTGTCAGCCTAATATATCACTGAGAGAAAGAATCACGGAATGGATCTCTCTCACTGCCTCTTTCTCCTTGTCTCTCTCAGACTCTCCCAACCTCCCTATATCCCTTCCTCTCTTCTTCTCTTCTCTCCCTCCTCCTCCTTCCTTCTTGTCCTTCTCCTCTCCCATTTTTATCTCTTAAATGACAGTGTAGAAGAGTAGTAGACAGTATAGTAGAGGGGAAAGACCACTTGAACTTGTATCGTGATTCAGATCCTTATTTGTGTAACCTTGGCAAAGTCATTTCCCCTCTCTGAACTTTGGTTTCATCTGTAAAATAGGGAGTATGACACTTGAAGCATTTCCTGGGAAATATGTATGTATGTATGTATGTAAACATGCATAAAGAGATTGACTTGATTTTGTCTTTAATTAAAAGGTAAAGTAGGATAACAACTTTCTCATGCTTTTTCCTTTTTCATCTACTTATTCATTAAAGAAAGGACTTAACACAAGAAAAAAAGAGAACTTTAACAAGTGTGCCTCCCTCATCTCAGGCTGCTTTGTGGGAGCAGGCTAAGGAAAATTTGACTTAGCTACTGGCTAAATGACAGAAAATGTTTAAACAAGAAATGACAATTTAGTGACCATTTAAAATAAATCTTTAACATATTCTTTTTAAAGCCTTCTGGTCACTTTCATTGCTTATGCTACATCGCTTATGAGAGTTGGTGTATAATCTTTAATTATACTACAAATAGAATGTCTTATATCTATTAAAACCATCAAGCAAAAACCATTTGCTTTCCAAAAAAGAGAACTTTAACAAGTGTGCCTCCCTCATCTCAGGCTGCTTTGTGGGAGCAGGCTAAGGAAAATTTGACTTAGCTATTGGCTAAATGACAGAAAATGTTTAAACATGAAATGACAATTTAGTGACCATTTAAAATAAATCTTTAACATATTCTTTTTAAAGCCTTCTGGTCACTTTCATTGCTTATGCTACATTGTTTATGAGAGTTGGTGTATAATCTTTAATTATACTACAAATAGAATGTCTTATATCTATTAAAACCATCAAGCAAAAACCATTTGCTTTCCAAATCCCATCCAAACATGGGGTAGATCATGGTCATTAGGGTCCATTATGGTGCTTCTTAGCCTTTTTTTTCCACAGTCAGATTCTGTGGATTTCAGAATATATTGCAAAGTGAGCATCTCATACTGTTTTAACTCCATTTATAATAAATTACTCCCATAGGTTTCTCCACCACCCCCAGGGGCTGTGGGGTTCCCTCCTCTACCCCTTCCATTATAACAGATGGAATTGATTATCATCATTGTAGTTCATCAGCCTGCATTGTTGGGAATGGTGCTAATGAGGCCAAGGTCACAGGTTCAATCTTTACACAGGCTAATTATTTCTGCCCAAAAGGAAAGAAAAACACCCTCTATGGCCAAATACTATTTCTCAAGCCCCAGCAAGCCTACTTAAAAATATGATTCACTAAGTTAGAAGTGCTAGGACACTCATACTGCCATAAACTAGGTTCATGGACTAGGGTGAGTAAGAGTGGTAGGACCTGGTAACAGTATTGTAACTATTCACGTATTTAGCTCTTTGAGGATTACAAGTCTTTGGTCCTGGCATACATCCTGTTAGGTAAGCAGATCATTATCTCCATTTGGAAGGTCTTGGGTTCTATTTCCTGGAAGTCTTCCACCAAAGCCTGATTGACCATTTGTTGGGCATGTTGCATTGGAGATTCCTTTAGTTTATTTTTTGGACTGGATAGCTCTCTTCCAAGTCTCAAATTATGTCTTTACAGAATCACACCTTTATAATTGGAAAATAACTGAGAAGTCATCTAGTTCCACACAACCCGCCCCCCATTTTACAAATAATGAAGATTGAATATGTGAATGAACAAAGTGAAGTAAAGATGGGACAATGGGTCCCAGGGTCACATATCTGGGAAGAATAGAGGCAGGATTGGAACTCACGTATTCATGACTCCACGTCCAACACTCTCCACTACCTTTCTCACTTTCCTGCCTTTCACTGTTGTCACATCTAGTAAGCATCAGAGCTAACATTTGAATCTAGATCTTGGGCTCTACCTTCTTTTCTCTTTCTACTAATCTATACCACTGCAGGGATTTAAAGATGAATAATGTAACTGACATCATAAAGGATGCTTCATAGATAGTTGTCTGCTCTCCATCCAAACCATGTTTGGCAACTAGTCAGTCAATACATATTGATTAAGTGCCTACCATGTGCCAGGTACTGTGCTAAGTGCTAGGAATACAAATATGAAAAATACCTACTCTCTGCTTTCAAAGAGCTTACAATCTAATAGTAGAAGATAACACAAAAAAAGGAAGCTAAAAAGGAAGTGAGGAGGGTAGGTACATAGTGTGTATGTATGTAGGTACATGGGGGCATGATGGAAAAGTCCAAAAGAATTCAGCTGGATAGGGAGAAGATTAAATGATTGACCTGAGCACCTTTCTCAAATGGAAGTTCTGAAAGGAGCACTCTACCCTCTGATTGGCTGTTGTCCTTTGTGCTCAAAGAGGACCAAAATGACATCTCTATGTTGGGGTCAAGGTACAGTGTGTCTGACTGTGCATGATCAAACCAATGTGAGCTCTGAAGGCACTACCATAGATTGGGTACAAATAGTCCATATGAACATTCGAAATGAAGATGTCTCTGTTTGTGCAACTCACATTTCTTTTGAACTACTGCAATTTTGCTTTGCTCATGTAGCACAATGCCTTCTTTGATGCAGGAGCATCATGCTGGGTGGTCCTGTGCCAGTGTCTCCAATGTCTCACAATTGATTCCAAAGTTTTTCAGAGAAAGCCTGAGAGTGTTATTGCCTCATGTGAGGCAAACATACATTTGGCATTCAAACAACATGGTCAGTCCATCAGAGCTATGTTGTCTTCAGTAGAGTTTGAATGCTTGGCAGATAAGCTCAAGAAATGATCTCAGTGTCCCCAGTAAAAGAGAGGAGCACCAGTAGTACTGATGAGACATGAGTTCCAGGACTGAAGTCATTTTGCAGGATGAAGAGGTTCTTAGAGGCATGATGGAAAAGTCCAGAGGAATACAGTTAGGTGAGGAATGATAGACAATGTGGTGATACTTGAACTCTTGCTGATTCTATGAGGAGTTGACAGGAGAAAGAAAGAAAGAAAGAAAGAAAGAAAGAAAGAAAGAAAGAAAG
>NW_020940360.1:19646029-19723251 GCF_900497805.2 Vombatus ursinus
AAAAAAAAGAAGTTGCTATGCAGTAGAGAACAAAGGGGTCTTGGAAAGAAGCATTAATAATCAATCAATCAATAAACATTTATTAAGTTCCTACTATGAGTCAGACCCTGTACTAATGCTGGGGATACAAAAAAAAGAGGCAAAAGGCAGTCCTATCCTCAAGGAGCCTATCATATGATAGGGAAGACAACATGAAAACAAATATATTCAAAGAAGTTATATACAGGCTAAACAGGAACTCATTAATGGCAGGAAGGCACCAGAATTAAAAAAGAGTTAGGGAAGATTAAGGAAGCCAGAGAGGTCAATAGTCAAGGCAGAGCAAGGAAAACATTCCAGTCATGGGGGCAGCCAGAGAATATTTTTGAAACTGAGAGATGAAATGTCTTGTTCATGGAACATCCAGGCAGACTTTGAATGCTAAAAAGGGCATTTTGTATTTGCTTCAGGAGGTGATAGGAAGTCGCTGGAGTTTATTGAGTGATGGCAGGGGTGGGAGAGGGAAAGGGGTGACATAATTGGGTCTGTGTTTAAGGAAAATTATTTTAGTGACTGAATGGAGAATAGATTGGACTGGGGAGATTCTTGACACAGGTAGACCCAATAGCAGGCTATTATTGCAGTAATCCAGTTGTAAGGTGGTAAGGGCTTGTGTCAGAGGTAGCAGTGTAAAAGTAGAGAAGGGGGCATATTCAACAGGCGTTACAAAGGTAAAATTGACACCTTGATAACAGACTGAATATGGGGGGGGTTAGAGATAGTAACGGGTTTAGGATGACTCTTAGTTAATTTAGAAAACTATTAGCAAACACTAATAGTTAAATGGAAATTAGATGTTAAGAATCAAGGAGTCAAATCACAAAATGTATGGTAGTAACTTTCAGGTTAATGTACAAGTGTGGTAATAAGATTTGTCCCATGTTGGGGTAGGGATCCAGGAGCAGGGGAATATTAGGAGGCAAGTAGAAGTTAGTTCTGGATGAGATTGTGCCTATATGCATCATACAGAGAAAAGATTAAAGAATAATGAAAACTTTATCTTCTGCTTTTGTAAGAGGCTACTATTTCCATTTCTTCTTCAGTCTGTTAATCTAGTAATGCTACTATAGACTGTCATGAACAGTGAAACCCATTGATCATAGCTTGGCCAACATTAGAGAGGGCAGTAGCCCTGATAGTCATCAATTTATTACCTGAGTGATAGATTATTATTGCCTCAAAGGCTGTGATTGTCTCATCCATTGCTAGTTTATTTTGGTTCCTGGCCTGTGACAAGGGTAACCAAGTACCTGAGTCTAGAAGACTACATAGCCTCATTCTTGGGAAAACAACCATAAGCACATGTTTATTGAAGGCAATAGACAACAATGACTCTGGTGGATCACTACCATTGTTTTTGCATATTTGTGGTATAGTAATACCTTCAAAGACTCAGTTCAGAACATATTTAAATGAGTCCTATTACCAATCAGGTTTAGCCACTTTTAAATGTTTGCTAGTTCTTAATAGTAGCCATTTGTAGTTCTTATAATTACTTATATCATGACTTTTATTACACAGTGATGGCTTACAGGTTCTCCTTAGAAAAGAAAACAAAGGAAAGTTGATTTTAATGTGGGTCTAAAGACAAGAAACATTATTTTGGGCATTATTATCATTTCATACTGCAATGTTTCTGATAACTATTTGAAAAAAAGTCACTGGGATCACAATAGCATCCCAAGAGTCAATCTCTTTTTACAAGGGATGATGAGGTAAAGAAATGGTACAAAAAGTTTCTGGAATCTTCCAAATAAAATCAAAATATACGCTGATATTCAATGACTTCAATGAAAAGATGGGAAGATTGCAAGAAGCAAAACATATGTTATGAAATATTGTGGAGGAGTAAGGACAAAAATCAATGACTCACTCATAGAAGCCTCACACATATCCTTCTCAAATAATTCCTTGGAGAAAAAAAGTGTTATATATGCTAAGCCCCAGAATTATATCATAAAAATGCATTTAATTTTATTTTAACAAAAAGCAAATGACTGGCATGGGGCTCATTTCTGAAAGCTCTATGTGTGATCTCAGATGACTGCCTTGTTGAGCAAAGATTAAAATTAAAAGCTAGAAAAAATTACAAATATAAAAATAAAAATATACAGCATAACACAAGAACCATTCAAAGCTGTCCTGTTTAAACCATTTGTATATGCTAAAAATGGAATTTGAATAAAAGAAAGGACATAGACTAACACTACAATCACATATTGAAGTTTGACCAAAGTAAATCAATTATCATAACATGGAGAACAAAAGAAAGTAAACAGAACCTTCATCAGAACATCCTTGACTTGCTTGGTAAACAGATGGGGCAGTTAAGTGAAATAAGTTTCAAATATCATCTTGTTTATCAAATCTCACAGAGAAGTGTAATGGAAGGTTTTGAGCAGTATGCCTCAAAAAACAAAGAGAAGTAGTATTGGGTGAATGTAGTTTAAAGAACATGTTGTGAGAAACACATCTAACCTAAGTTATCTATAACATTTAAGTATGATACTGAAAGGAAAACAAACAAGAAAAATGGTGGGGTAGGAAGAGGATGGGAAATGATACACAATGATTTTATAACAAATTCTGCCCACCATTTTGGACATTGGAGCCATCATTCTTGGATTAACATCACAGGCCTGGATGTGCTTATCAAGGAGATAGAAAATGGCACTAAAGAGAACAAAGGTGGACAAGGGGTTGTACTACACCAAGTGTATCTAAATGTAGTCAATGAATGAGCTGAAACAGCTAAGGAGGCACTGAAAATTGAATTGCAAGGGACATAAAGTAAGGCAAGATACTAAAGGCATGGGGAAAAACAAAAACAAAAAACCTCAGGCCTTATTTTAATGATAACAACAAAAAAATTGACTCAAATTACATTGCTTGTGGAACTATGTGCCTGCTTTCCCATCTATACAAAACTTTATAAGAATAATCTATACTACATCTAGGGAATTGTGGGTAAAAGCATTTTAATATAATAGTCAAGCTATCACAAGTGATATTCCATAGTTTATCATATCTTTACCATCACTGAAATGCTGAATGTAAAATGTAAAGAGTATATGCTCTCACTGCGTTTATTGTCTGACCCTTCTGTAAAGGCTGGGGGATATTTATCTCCTCTTTGCCCCCCATAAACTTATTATTTAAACCTTTTTTTTTCTTCTTGGATACCATCCCTCTCCCGTAAAGCCTGTTTTTGAACATATAGTCTTTCCTCTCACTGTCTTCTCAACTCACTGCAATGTGACTTCTGATCTCCTCATTCAACAGAAATTTTTCTCTCCAAGAATATGAATATTCTTTTAATTGCCAAATCGAATGGCCTATTCTCAATCCTCATTCTTATTGGCCTGTCAATAACCTTTGACACTATCAATCATCTACTTCCCTTTGATACTCTCCACTGAGTTTCCATGACACTGTTCTTTTCTGATTCTCTTTCTACATTCTCTCCTGATCCTTCTCTATTTTCTTTGTAAGATATTCATCTTGATCTGCATGTTAGCCATGGGGTTCCCCTACGGCTCTGTCTTAGGCACTCTTCTCTTATCTCTTTGTGCTATTTCCTTCTTATCCCTCTAAATTACTTATTTTGATATTATCATCATTTCCCATGGATTCAATTAACATCTCTAAGTAGATGATTCTCAGATCAATTTGTCCAGACCTAGCCCATTTCCTCACCTCCAGTCTTAAATCTCCAATGGCCTATTAGATATCTCAAAATGGATGTCTCATGGACATCTTAAACTCAACATGTACAAGATCTAACGCGTTATATTTCCCTCACACACCCTCCTTTCTTCCTAACTTCTCTATTACTATTGAGGGCACCACCATCGTTTCAGTCACCAAGGCTCACAACCAAGCTATCACCTTTGACTCCTTACTCTTTTTCACTTTGCATATCCAATCATTTGTATAGTTCTGTGACTTCTACCTTCATAATATCTCTTGGATAGCCCTTCTTCTGTCTTCTGATACTGCTATAATCCAAGTAAAGTTTCTCATCACATCATGTCTGGATTATTGCCATAACCTACTGGTTGGTTTCCCTGACTCAAATCTTTCACCACTTCAGTCTATCCTCTATTTAGAATGAATTGCTTGTCTTCAAATCTTAGCTAAATTCTCACCTTCTGCAGGAAACCTTTACTAGTCCTCCTTAATCTTAGTCCCTCTCCCTGATATTATCTCCAATTTATTCTGAATATTTCTCATTTCTATGATGTCATACATATTCTGTCTCCTCTAATAGACTGTGAATTCCTTGAGCACAGGTACTGTTTTTGTCTTTCTTTATATCTCCAGAACTTAGCATAGGTCCTTTTATAAATACTTGATGACTGATTATTTATTTTGCTTTCTATTTTGTTCACATTTTCGTTTTGAGAATTTCTTCTTTTTGGTGTTTGTTTTTTAACATTTCTTTTCAAATTTTTAATTGCATTGACATTTATTTCATTTCTGTTTTCTCTCTTTTTTAAATGAAAGTCTTGAGAGGTATAATTTTTCTCCATTAAGCAGAGCTTTAGCAGCAATCAATATTTTGCTTTCGTCAATGCCTTCTTTATTGTTGCCATTTTCTGTGATGATATATTCTATTGTTTCTGTGTTGTGTTCTATGATGCACCAATTATTTCATTAAATTATTTAATAACCAATTACTTTTTAGTCCTTTCCTCAAATATACTTCATATGCCTTTTATTCCAGTGTAGTAAGAAAACAACATTTGATATTGCTTATTGTCTGCCTTTTTGAAGTTTTTTAAATGCCCTAGTACGTGGTCAGTTTCTATAAAAGTGTCATGACAAGTTGAGAAATATGTAACTTTCCATTGCTATTCACAAAGTGCCAGATACTGATCATATCTACCTTATCTAAAGTTCCGTTTAAGTCTTTAACTTCTTCCTTATTTATATCTCTTTTTCAAAAATTTCACTTAGATCTGCAAAAGGGACCTTACGAGCATCCACAATTATAGTTTGATGTCTATTTCTCCCTGTAATTTGGTTGCTTTCTATTAAATATTTAAATATTATATCACATAGCACATAGAAAGCTACATAGATTGATATATACACGTATATAAATATAAACATATAGACCATTTATTAAGTTGCCTATGCCAGGCACCATACTAACCAGTGGGATTACAAATATGAGGAAGCATGACGTCTTTACCCTCAAGACCTTACATACTAATGAGGAAAGACAACAAATAGAGAGAAACTGGAAAGTATGTGGTGGCGGGATGAAGGGTACCCATGACAGTTGACAGGCAAGAAAGAAAGACTGGAGAAAGTCCAAAGGGAAGAAAAATATGGAAAATAGCAAATTCTCTCCTAATCATCTTCTTTTTATCTTTACTATGTCCCTCAGCCCTCTTATTTCTTTCTTCTCCCAAGACCATTCAAAAAGAACAAAAGTACCTCCAAGTCTTCTTTCTATCTTAATTCTCTCTTTTACTCTTGAATATAGTAAGATTCTACGAGGATGCTTGGTTTTTTCCCTACTATATTAGAATTTCAATAGTTTATCATATAAATACTTCAAACTGACCAAATGTATTTACCTTTCTATATTCCTTGACTCATGAGTTTTCATTTAAAAAAGCAATTCTACTCAGTTTGGGCCTTTTCATCAGCAATGCTTGGAAGTAGTCTGTTTAATTACTCCCCTTCTTTTTTTTTTCTTATAGGATTATATGCAGTTTTGGTGTATAGGTTATTTTTGGTTCCAAGTCTTTATCTTTGGGTTTTTGGAATATTGTATCCAAACTTTCTGTTCTTTTACAAAGATATTAGCCAAGTTTTAAATGATTGAAAATCAGACCACTTGGTACTTGAACATTTTCTTGTGGTATTTTTTCTTTGACCTGGAAGCATTGGATTTTGGCTATGCTGGGAGTTTTCATTTGGTTTGGTTTGTTTGATTGTCTCTGATGTGTAGATTTTTTTATATTTTCATTCTTGCCTCTCACTTTAATGGATATGGAAAGGGTTTTTTTTGATGATTTCTTGAAATATTGCATCTATACTTGGGGAGGGGTATGATTTTCAGGTAGTCCGATAATTCTTAAATTACTTCTTTTTGACTTATTTTCCAGATCAGTTATATTAGATAGTATGCATATTAATTTTTTTTCTGTTTTTACTTCCTCTTTTCTTTCTTTCTTTATGGCTATTTTAATTTTCAGGGAGGCCAAGTTTTAGATAGGGTTTACAACTATCTCTTCTAAGCTACCAAGTTTTCCTTGTCATACTTTTCTTCCTAGTTGTTATTTCCTTTAAATATACATTTTGTATCACTTGCTTCATTTATTCCACATATTTTATGGTCCATGTGGACAGGGTATTCTTTTTTCTAAGGATCTCATTCAATTTGATATGGAGTTACTTTCTTCTTCTGGATCCACTTCTTAGGCTATTACACATTTTCTTCTCTTTGCTCATAGAATAAATAGAAGTCTTGTTTCTGTATTTGCTCTTGGTGTTTATATCTGACACTCGCCTCCCACCTCTAAATCCTTTACTCTTAGATGGTGTAAGTAGGTCCTATTTGGTCTTTGATGCTATGGCTATGATTATGGCCTTCTTTCTAGTGGAATTCCTTGGTTATGGCTCAGGATCCCTGTGGGTCAACTTAAGTTTTGCTCTTGGACCCTTCTTTTTTTTCTTCCTCTTGCATAATTCCAAGACTAGAGTTGGTTCTAAGTCTTTTTGTGGGCCTGACTGGCCCCAACCAGATTTTTTTCCTTTGTGCCAGTGGCATGATTCCTGCAAGACAGCAGGTAGTTTACTTCCCAGGTCCTCCCAGCTTTATTGTTGTGCAGTTACTTCTATGACTCTGGCTGTTAGTCTGACCCAATCTCCTGCTATGGTTCAGTTTCCTGGGCTCTGAGCTGACCTCTGGGATGGCCTTGTTTCCTGAACTGGGTCTGTGTTATTCATATGCTTTGCCTTCCACATACACTGACTTTTCTCCATTCAAAGCTTCTTTTTTAATTTTGGCAGTGTTTCTGCACTCTCTTCTGCTGTGTGGAGGAGCTTATAACTATTTCTCTCTTTTTTTTTGTATTGTTCTTTCTGGTTCATTTTCTGTGCTTTACCCAAGTATTTGCAGAGAATTTTAACTCTTCTGGGTCATAACATAACATAACATCTTCCCATTACTCCAATAATTAACTTTCAAAATGATAAATTTATATAGCTGTGCATAATATATTTATTTGATAATTTCATCTCAAACTCAGTTTCAGTCCAGCATAGTCCCTGCAATAAAGGAAGAATCTTGCTCTTTCTCTTTCTCTCTCTCTCTCAACTTCCTATCATGAGATAGTTATTGCTTTTATGGTATATCCTTGTCAATATCTCAGCTATTTCACACTATATTTCCTCTAGACCTCATCCTGGAGTACTCATCCAGTTCCAGTGATTTACTGCTGCTGAATTTCTGAAGTTTAGTTATGAATTCCTTCATAGAAACTTCACTCTCTGCTAAACCCACCCTGATATTCAATGAAAAGTGCATTTAGAATAGGAATTTCCTCAGTATCATCTTCAGTAGAGTCTAATGTAAAATATTTATTTAAACTCTGTACTAATTTCTCAGTTCTTCAGTTTCTCTCTTTATAATTTAGATACTTCATGGAACTATGATTATATATGCATTCTCCAGTTAATAATGTATTGGTCCTGGAATGGAATCTTTTTTTCCCTTTCCTCTTGCTGTATTCTAAATAATGAAACAAATATAAATTGTTTATAGTGAAAGAATCTGACCTTTACCATTTTGTATAATTTTAAAAAATAAATAATAGCCCCAGAAAATGTCCCATTTTGGAAATCTAATTAAAGATGTCTGATATCACAGGAAAGATGATCCAGCTTATGAAACTGACCAAAATAAATTAATTGTGGGTCTAGAAGCAGTGGTGACTCATTGATCACTTTATCTGCCTCCTATCATTCCCTAACATGGTGGCTATGGAGAGTAAGGGAGAAACTCATTCTCCTCTCCCTCCCAAACTCAGACATTCTAGCACAACCTACTGAATGGAAAGAAAGAGGAGAAGACAGTTCTCACATATGCACACACAAGAATCAGGATAATATAAACACCTTGAGTCAGGGAATATTTCATTTTTTTTTTGTTTCTATCCTCACACCTAGCACAATGTCTTTGATATAGTTAATGTTTAAGTTTTTGTTCAATGTGATTGGGTTGGTGAAATATGCTTACATTTATGAGAATATCTTGTGCCAAAGATGGTCTTATTTAGATACTTACATCTAGTATGAGTCTTCCTTCCACAGAGCATATCTCAATCTTTTGCTCAACCTGTGCAATTCATATCCATGTCTATCTAATAGATCTTTCATTAGGGATCCAACCAGCCTGCTAGAGGTATCTGGTTGTCTTGGTATTTCAAACATATCAGTGCAGCACTCAAATTATTCTTTGGTTTTCTTTTACTCTTGCTACATGACCAGTCTTTTTCCTCTTTCAATCATACATGTCCTTATTTGTTTCTGTTAGGTCACTTTTATGCCATAGGTGACATTAACTAATTTATAATTATTTTTTGTTTGCTGAAGCTCACTTTATATAGCATACTGTTAAGAGGCAAAGTCAAAACAATGCGTATCACTGTTCCTCATTTGGATAGCAGTCCCTAAAGGCATTGTCCTGCCAGATCAGCTGTACAAGTTCAAGAGTGGATGCTGATTACCCATGAGGCTGTAAATTTTGTCCTTTATGCTTGATGCTCTACACCTTCAAATATAATTCCAAAATATCAAGGTCTTAGTTATATTTCACAGTATAAAATATTTGTTGCTCTTTCCAATTCAGTCGATTCAAATTCTTCAAGGATGAATTCTTCAAGGAAACTGCACGTATGCTTATGCGTTAAAGATGGCATGCTGCCATGAAATGAAGCTGGCAATTCTGTTCTCCTGAATAATGCAGCCCCTCATTCCATTCTGTATAGAACCACCTAATAAGGGTGGAAAGGGTTTTTAGAGGCCATCTAATTCAACCCCCTTATTCACAGAGAAGGAAACTGAGGTTTAAAAAGGTTAAGAGACTTGTCCAAGGTCACACAAGAAGTCTTAAATTTAGTATTGGAATTTAGGTATTCTAACTTTAAATCTGGTGATTTCAACATCCACATTAGAGTCGTAATCCTTTATTTATTATATTGTGATGACATTGAATTTGTGCTTCTTTTAAAGAGTCAGTTTCATTTAATATTAATTTTTGAAGAATTTGTGATACTATTGAATTACCAGATTTTTGTTTTGTTTTTTTTTTGTTTACTAGGCATCAGTGATGTCTAAATTCTTCCATTAGTAACACTGGCCATAATATCATATTTGGGGATTCATTTTTTGTGATTAATATCAGGGATAGACTTGAATAACCTTGCAAAAACATTTTATTCTTAATTTCATTAATGATATACAGGTCAAGCTTTTTTTTTTTTAACCCAAGACAATAAACTAAATTTGGTTATGTCAGACAATGGTTCAGGGACATTTCGGTCATTAGAAAATATCTCCTTGGATACTATATCATGGTTGCTAATTAGCTCCATAATATCAAGAAAGTTCCCAACATTCAGATTTCCAGTATTATTGTAACTGTTAAGCATTACATATTTTTTTAAATTTTAAAACATATTCTACAAACAACTTTGAACAATTTAATACCATTTTATCTGTAATTGATTATTGAACTTCATCATTATATTTATATATATATATATATATATATATGTACACACACACATATGTATAATTCTTAGAAATTTAGTGGTTTAGTGGATAAAGTGCTGGACTTGGAGTCAAGATAACATGAGTTCAAATCCTGTCTTAGAAACTTAGTAGTTATGTTCCTTTAGGCCAGGGCTTTTTAAACTTTTTCCTCTGGAGACCTCTTTTCATGTTTTGTCAGTTTTCCTTGGCATTGCATGACTTGAGGCATGTGCAATGTTCAGAACCAAGGCTGCAATGAAGTTGTTCGGTGCAACACAGGCAAGTACTGGCAGAAACACCTTGGATTCATTACGTGTTTGATTTTGAATTTTTGGTCCTCAAGCATTCAGAAGAACACAGTTTAAGAATCACTGCTCTAGGTAAGTTCCTTATCAGCTTTTAACTTTAGTTTCCTCAGCTGTAAAATGGGGAATACGGTAGCAGCTAATTTGCTGGGTTGTTGTGAGGATCAAATGCAATATTTTGTTAAAATGCTTTGAAAGCATTGATATTTACCATTATTCTTACTGTTGTTAATATTTCATTCTTTTCCCCAATCCCATTCCCATTTCAAAAAAATTACCTGGGCTGATTGAATTTTTACAATCTTTTACATAGATATGTACTCTCCACCTCCAATGATAAGATGCTTTTAAAAAAGAGTATTTTGTATGTGGTTTAAAAGTGTTTAGTATTTGATTTAAAAGAAAGAGAAAATATGAAATGTCTAACAGATTTCTAATACTCATATAATATCTGATTCTGATTTGCTAAATTTCCATTAAAAAGTAGCTTGGTAAACAATTAACCCATAAAGCAAATCATCACCCTGAATTGCTTCCAAGTCATCATCTTCAACCTGGCTAGGACCATGCGCTACTAGATCCCACCTAACTTCATTAATATTTGATGGAAGGTCATTTAAGTTTAATAGAATATTAGGATTTTCATCACTTGCTGAAATAAAGTGTGGCTTAATTTCAACACAGCTGGCTGGCTATCGAATAAAATACATCATTATTTTTTGATTATTGAACAATTAGAAGAAGCTTCTTGAGTTACAGAGCTATATGAGTTCAGAAGTGGTACTTTCATAATGTTCATTTCTCACTCAAGTCTGGGCACTGAAAATGAATTCCATTTGTGTGCATGTGAATGCATGCATGTATGTGAATGTTTGTATATATGGTAAGTCATCACTACTGAAAAAACCTAAATCCTTCTTCATCTTTAACCTTCTTTTTCCCCCTAAATTTGTCCCTGTACACCATTTTAAAATTGTCTGAATATTTACCTATAGGATAGGGGAAAAAATGGTGGGGAACATTTCTCTTTTTTCCTAGTTTATAAATGATTCAGTGTCGCAATTCCACATGAATACAGCCCATCTCAACTTAAAACCTATTTGTCTTAGCTTCCATAGAAGCTACTGGACAGAAATGTTATTCATCATTTGGCAATGAGAGATAAGTATTTTAATTTACCACCACCCTCACTTTACTACCAATAATGATGGCAGACAATCAGTGGCAGTTGACTGCACATTTAAAATGGTGCTTATCTTCCTAATTATCTGACATCCATCAATAGTCAGTGTTTGAAGATAAAGGGAGGAAATTAAGATCAACACTTATGGAGATAAAACTTCTTATGTGCTCCTTTAACAAAAGCAATATATGGGATTCATATCCAGATATAGTGACTGTATACTCACTATGCTCTTCTGAACTCTGATTATTTTTCCATAGTAAAGAAAATATAACACAACAAATTATAATTTATAGAAACATTTGTGTTGCTTTATATATAATGGGCAACATTCAATAGAGACTGATTTTCTGGGATATTATCTGTTTTCCCATCATTGCTTTGTGCCTCCAAGAGTATGTTACTGTACACCATAGGTTTTGAGCTTTTTCAATTTAACACATGCAAGATGTGTGTGTATATACATACAAATATGTGTATGTATATATGTCAATGAGGACAGAGCTTTCTATCATGTATATGAGAATGACATAGTATATGTACACATTACATATATAGATATAGATATATAAACATAACACTGATATGTTATGCATAGGTATACCTAGGTGGCACAGTAGATAGAGTACTGGACTTAGAATCAGGAAGACAAATTCAAATCTGGTTTCAGACACTTGCTAGCTGTGTGACAATGGACAAGTCACTTAATTCTGTTTGCCTCAGTTTCCTCATCTGTAAAATCATCTGGAGAAGAAAATAGCAAATCACTCTAGTATCTTTACCAAGAAAACCTCAAGTGGGGTCACAAAGAGCTAGACATGACTGAGATGACTGAATAACAACATCAAATTTATGCATAGGAACATGACTTTGTGAAAACCAGCTTTACTGGTAAGGCTCTAGCCATCAGAATCCATGAATGTTCAATAAACTGAGAAAATGGGAATTACTTACTCCCTATTCCCTAGCCATGTACTTATATGACATGGTTGGAGTTAAAAGTTTCTTGGGTCCCTGCCCCTCATTCCTTAATAGGCAATTCAGGAAATACCACTATTTTACTTGTTCATATTATCCTACTCCCTCCATGGATTATAGGGCAACTCTTATTATTGTCACACCTATTTTTTTTTTCTTTTTTGTCGAAAATGCTATATAAGTTTAACCTCTGAGAGACATTGGGCCTTTAATCAGAGTGTGAATACTATTGCACAACCAAAACCATTCACTGTGTGCTGCTCATGAACTAATGATAATAGAGGCTACAGCATAGAGACTATTACTTTTCTAGGTTTCAGGATAAATACATAACTTAAATGAGATAGGATTACAGTCCTCACAAAACATATAACCTAAGATAACACATATGTTATAAAGGATAACACATATGAAAAGGCTTTCCTTACCCCTTTATTTGGGGCCCTGGTTGGTTTCCTGTCTTGCCTAACCTTATTCTCAGCTCTGACTGTCACCATTCCAGTTCAGGTCCTTGATCTCTTTCAACTAGTCTACTACACAAGGCTTCTTAAACTTTTTCCACTTCAAACCTCTTAAGTGCTTCCCCTTCTCAAAACCAGTCTGCTCCCCATTCCAGTCTGACACCTTAATTAATCATACATTATCTGCTAGGTTAATCTTTCTAATGTACAATTTTGTTTAAGTCATTCATTTGCTCAAAAGCCATACATGGTTTGTCATTTCCTGCTGCTCTGAAACTATGTGTTGGATTTTGAATCGTGGGCTTTAGGTTTATTCCCACATCTACCGCTTTCTACCTATGGGATTTCAGATAGGCCTCTCCTCTCTCTGTTCTTTAGTTACATCATCTACAATAAAGGAAAGTTGCAGTAAATGATCTCAAAATTCTCTTCCAGCTCTAAATACTATGAATCTATCAAATAAAGTCCAAATATCTTGTCCTGTGACTCTGTCCTTGATAATATGACTCCAATGTATCTTCCCAATTTTGTCTCCCCTTAACCACTCCTATATATGTTATGATATTCCTCCATGCATTCTTCTTATGTCTCCCTAGACAAAAGGGATCTCTCCCTCTCTTGAATTCTTAAGACACAATTCTCACTAATGTTCTCATAATCTTCTATTTTGTATTACAGTTCTCCCTGTAGTGCTTTTCTCTACTACTTAGTATGAAAGTATCTTGGGTCTATGGACCATGTAATTTTCACTATTGGATCCTGAACTCAAGTAGCTGCTTGATAAGTATTTGTTGAATGAAAGATTAAATCAATTGACCAATACTATTTTACTACTTCTGCATCCAAAGTAACAACAACTTTCAGTTTTATTCTTATGAGTTTAGTTCTTATGAAGTGAAAATCAGTATTGAATCAGGTTATAATTATTTTCTGGTCACAGTGTTTGAGAACTGCTGCACTAGGCTGAGATGATTGCAGCCTGGTATGGGGAAGGAAGGACAGCTAGGTGGCACAGTGGATAGGGGTGTCAGGCCTGGAGTTAGAAGACTCATCTCTCTGAGTTCAAATCTGGCCTCAGACACTTATTAGCTATGTGACCCTGAGAAACTCACTTAACCTTGTTTGCCTTAGTTTCCTCCTCTGTAAAATGAGCTGGAGAAGAAAATGGCAAACCACTCAAGTATCTCTGCCAAGAAAACTACAAATGGAGTCACAAAGAATTGTACACAACTGAAACAACTGAACAACAACAACACAGGAAAAACACCTAGGCCTAGGAGTTCAGAGTCTGATATGCTAGTCCTAACTCTGCAATGGATAAGTTGATTTTGTAATGTCACTTTATTTTTTAGACTTGTTAGTTTCAACAGTGTCTATCAGCTCTGGTTTTCAATGAGAAAAGAAAAAAAATAAAACAAATGGAAGCCAAGTATTAAGAAATCAGTGGAGAATCCTACAAGGGAAAATTTTTTAAAATAAATAAATAAATAAAGCAAAAGGATCAGATTTCAGAAACCAGTGACACTCAAATCAAATTATTCTAACTAATTAAAAAATACTCATAAATTTAGCAGAGAATCACTTGTTTATTTTTTTTTACAAAAATCAAAAAACACACCCAAATTGTGAAGGATACACAGTCAATAAGCAGTTATTAAATGATTACTATGTTCCAAGACCAATATTAAGCACCAGTGATACCAAGAAAGACCACATGGTATAGAAAAATAGGAAGGCCTTTTAAATATTGATTAGCATTAATAACAGTAATTCTTGGAATAGAAGTACCAGGGAAGATTTCATTTTGTTTAAATGTGATACAAACCCAAAGAGAAATTTTTGAATGCTATAACCCATTGCATTTGGCCCATCTTCCCAATTCTCGGCTTCTGGCAAAAACATGTGGATTTGCTTCATTGCATATTTTCTCCCACATTCTGTTGGCTACAAGAAGACAGGTAATATGTATGTCTCAGTGGGGTGTGTTTCAGAGAATGTTTCATGTGCAATTTTGGTGAGAGAGACAAATGAGATAACCAGGAAAGATCCCAGGAGTTTGTACTTCCTAGGCTGCAGTGCCATATAAAAAGCATAAAATTATACTAAAAATTAAAAATGCACAAAGTGCATAAAAGCAATGTTTGTGTTTAGAGGAAAAAAACTAACTACGTTTATCTTTTTTTCTGGAAAGTTTGATTATTTATTGCAGACATGACAGGGAATCATTTTGTTGGTGGAATTCAGCTAGTAGGCAAATGTCAACATAGAATTGCCAATTTAAATCATCTACTTTAGTTTGAACATTCTTCATCTTGAAAACATTTTCAACTAAACAGTCTATCTGATAAACAGAAAAGAATATTTAATTCCAAAGCATTTTGGTTCTATGTATTAACAACAAAGAACATCAATGAAAACTTATGAAGCCTTCAAAAGTTTTCAAGTTTTCCAGCCATGTAATGGAAAGATCTCTGTTCCAAAAGAAACCAGAGTTCCTATCCTGATCCTGACGTGAAACTTGTACGGTGATTTCTAGCTCAATACTTTGTAATTCTATCATCATGTATCTTAAAAATGCTAACTTTCTGAATCTTCACTTGGTTGTTGTCCTTTATTCTTGAAGAGAATCAAAATGACATCACTATGTTGGGGTAAAGGTACAGTAAGTTCAATTGTGGCTGATCAGACCAATACTAGATCAGAAGGCCCTACCACACGCTGGGCACAAATAGTCCATAAGAACATTTGGAGGAGAGAATTCTCCAAAGTTGCACATCTCAAGCTTCTTTTGAGCTATTGCTAGTTGCTTTGGTCATAGAGCATGGTGCCTTCTTTGATGTGGGCCCACCCTGCTGAATGAACCTGTGCCAGTATCTCCCATTTCTCAAAAAAGATTCCGAAGTTCTTCAGAGAGAACTTCAAAGCGTCCTTGTATCACGTCTTTTGACCTCCACGTGAGCATTTGCTTTGTATGAGTTAGGCAAACATACATTTGGCATTTAAATAATGTGGAGAGCCCATTGGAGTTTCACTCTTGGCAGTAGAGTTTGAATGCTTGGCAGTTCACCTGAAGAAAAGACCTCAGTGTCTGGTACCTTATGTTGCCAGGTGACCTTCAGAATCTTCCATCTAAAACAATTTAAATGGAAGTGATTCGGTTTCCTGGAATGGTGCTGGTATACTGTCCAGGTTTCACAGGCATACAACAATGAGGTCAGCACAATGGTTCTGTAGACCTTCAGTTTAGTAAACAGTTTAATACCTTTTTTCTCCCATACTTTCTTTCAGAGTCTTCCAAACAACCTCATCATCTATGTGTACATCCCTAGAAAGTATACTATCAGGGTAAGTGAGCTTATCCACAGTACTAAAAATTTCTTCTGCTAAAACCAATGGTTCCACATATGGATGGAACAGTGCTAGATGATGGAGAACCTCTATTTTCTTGGTGTTAATTGTTAGGTCAAAATTAGCCCAAGCAGCAGAGAACCAATTCTTACTTTGTTGCATCTCAGTCTCAGAGGCTGCATTGAGTGCATAATCATCCATGAACAAAAGGTCACACAGTAATTCTCCCTCCACTTTAGTCTTGACTTATAGTCTTTTCAACCTAAATAATTTATCATCAGTGCAGTAACTGATCTTGATGCCACTTTCTTCCTTATTGAAGGCATCCAACAACATTGCTGAAAACATCAAGCCAAAAAGTATGAGAGCAATCACACAGCCCTGCTTCATTCCATTGGTGACTGGGAAAGTCCATTATCCAGAACCCATGTAAGCATGATGTTACAAAACTGATATAATACTGATGAACGTCCCCAGGCAACCCAATTTTTCCATGATCTCCCACAAGCCTTCATGACTGATAGTATCAAAGACCTTAATCAGATTGATAATGATTGTATATAGACTTCTGTTCTGCTCCTGGCATTTTTTTCTGGAGTTGTCAGGTAGCAAACACCATATCAACCATTCCTTGGCTCTTTCTGAAACCACACTGGCTCTAAGGTAGATGACCATCTTCCAGGTGAAGGATCAGCCTATTAAGGAGGGCACTGGCAAGAATCTTGCTAGCAATGACTAAGAGAGTGACTACACAGTGCTTGTCATAGGACAACCTATGCCTACCCTGGTAAACAGGCCAGGGTTAGGTTTGGTGAAGCAGACAACTTTTAGGGGACATTTTTTAGCTTCTTCCTCATGCCAGGCAGTGAGCAGTGCAGTCCTTAACCAAGGCTGCTCTGACACCTCCAGGGCTATTAAATCCCACTGTTGCTTCAGTCCAGTAAGAATATGATTCCATGTCCTGGGCCACCTGTGTACAGGATTATGACTATAGCTCCCAGTACATATGTACTTGCAGCTTCATCATTTGCCCATTTCCACAGGACTTTGAGGCAGGTAAAAAGGTATGAATGTTGTCTTTTGACTCATGCATAAATTGGATTTAATTGAGGTAGAGTTACTCAAAATCATCAGTCATACTGTTCCAGAGTCATCAAAGTCCAGTAGCAAGACAAAAGTCAAGACAACTGGTGATAGCTCAAGAAGCAGTGGATGACCTTCACCTCTTCAATATCTAACCAAGGTCTAAGTGTTCCACAATGCCTGTTTCCACCACCTTCCTGGCATGTTGGAGGAAATTGTTTATATCTGCCTATTCCGCTGGGGGACATCATCATATGCTTGGGGTATACAATAGCTTAACTCACTGACAGGTCTGAGGCTCATTGGTTACTCACAACCTAGTCTAAACCATCTACCAAAATGGTTTACCAGGGTGTGGCTGCTGTGCATCATATAGCTTCTTAGAACCACAGGTGAAAATTGCAGCAGATGGACACCAAAGGTAGATGATCAACCTTTGAAAGGTCTTGGCAGCCCTCACACTAGAGGTACTAGTCTTCTCTGACACCTGTACACCCCAGGCCTTAGTTTACTATTCCACAAATGTGGGAATTAGAATAGATCTTGTCCAAAGTGAAACTCATCTATTAGGACTCTATAATTCATAAGATGCTGTTCTAGGTACTAGGAAACAAGGGCAAACCATCACATAAACACATTAAAAAAAACCCTCCACCCTTACCCCCTCAAAAATAAGTTTCTTTCCTCAAGAATCTTGAAGTGCACATTTAGAAAGATAACTATATAAAGTCCATTTAAAAAGATAGCCACAGAAAGTTTAATCTGATAAAGGAGAGAGAATTAATAAATATGGAGGATCTAAAAAGTATCTTCTCTGGAGACTGATGATTTCCAAGGGTCATATTGGCTTGAAATTTGTAACCTCTTCTTTGTAGTCTCTTCTAGCCTATTCTTCTCTATACTTTTCTACCAAATTGTATTCAATTTTACCTTATGCTATCCTACTTCTAGAGTCATCTCTCTACTCTATAAACATGTCACAAAGCTATCTGAAAAGAAGGTTTTTTTTTTTATGGGAACTGCCCTGTATAACTATGAATTTCACATTTCATTTCCTATGTTTTTATAAACTGGAAAGGCATTTTTGCCTGATCCATTTGCACATGTACCCGAATTCACAAGCCCTGACTCAAGATTATATTTGCACTTGGAGGTGCCAAGAACTGCCCTCTCTTTTAAAAGGATTGAATTATTAAGAGGGAATGAACAATTTTCTACAGGCAGTTGAGAATTGAATTTTTTGAGCCTTAAATGTGCTGTGCTGAAAAGATAATCTTTATACAAGTCATTACATATTGCATTTTTCTTCTCTGCAGGAAGAAGGTACTATTGAGCCCACTTTTTAGAAGATGATGTATAGTCTACTCCCTCTGTTTAAAACTTTTCAAAAATAGTTACAACTATGACTAAAGCATCCTTAAGGTATTCTTTTGAACATAATTTCCAAAATAAATTCTGCGCTTTCTTGAACTCGTTTAACCAAATATATTTAAAAATTACAACGTTCAAGGCAGTTTTCAGAAGAAGAAATCAAAACTATCAATAGTCACATGAAAATATACTCAAAATCACTGTTGACTAGAGAAATACAAATCAAAATAACTCTGAGGTACCACGTCACACCTATCAGATTGGCTACCATGTCAGAAAAGGAAAACGATAAAACGCTGTCGGTAGAGTTGTGAATTGGTTTTACCATTCTGGAGAACAATTTGGAACCCTGCCCAAAGTACTACAAAATTGTCCAGACCCAGAAATACAATTACTATGATTGTATCTGAAATAGATCAAAGAAAAGGGAAGAAAACCTATATGTACAAAAATATTTAGAATAGCTCTTTTTGTGGTGGCAGACACATTGAAGGGATGCCCATCAGTTGGGGAATGACTGAACAAGATATGGTATATGATTGGGATAGAATACTATTGAGCTATAAGGAATGACAAGCAGGATGGTTTCAGAAAATCCTGGGAAGACTTATATGAACTGAAGCAAAGTGAAGTGAACAGAACTAGGAGAACATTGTACAGAGTTAACAGCAATATTTTAATGATAACCAAATATGAAAGACTTAGCTACTCTGCTCAATACATGATGAAAAATACTATCCACCTCAGGAGAAAGAATGGATGATCTCTGAATGTAGATCAAATCATATTTCTTTTACTTCCTTTATATTCTTGTTCTTTATTTATTTTTGCAACATGACTAACATGGAAATAAGTTTTACATGATTTCATATGATTAATTGGTATCATATTGCTTTCTTAATAATTGTTAGGTGAGGAACAGGAAGAAGGGAGAAAATGTGAAACTCAACTTTTTGTTTTCCAAAATGAATGTTAAAAATAAAGGGACTTTAAAAATTATAATCTTCAAAGCAAAAAGAGTCAAAAATTTGCACACAGAAAGACACATGCACACACAGAATTATAAGTAATTTATTTTAAGATAAGATTTCCAAAACATATATTCCCCTATCTTTTCCTATAAGGATTAAAGAGGATATATATATATATATATATGTGTGTGTGTGTGTGTCTGTGTGTCTGTGTGTCTGTGTGTCTGTGTGTCTATGTGTCTATGTGTGTCTGTGTGTGTGTATGCATGTAAATATTTTTCTCCTTCACCTCAGGTTCAAAACTAGGATGAAAATATATGAAAAAATCACTCCTGTGTGATCGTAAGAGCTCTGCAGAATGGCAAGAGTGACATATGTATTGAAGCAGTAACTCTTCTCAGCATAAATTGTGTCTTATATAAGTAATGTAGCTCATAACTTCTTTAGTGAGATAACTTGATTTCTCCAAAATGTGGATGAACCAAAAATGGAATATTCTATTTTGTATCTAATTCTTTCCAAAAAAGATCTGATTGCCAATGTGGAAATATTAGGAACCTGGGACTGGGGCGGGGGGGCATGACAGATTACTACTCAATTTTGTGGTAGAGGAGAAGAAATCAGAGCATAGTCAGATTTGTACTCCAGGTTTTGGGAAAGTAGATTTCAAATGATTCAGAGGAAAGATATTTAGAATCTCAGGGACTAAAAGTATGTAAATTTCAGATCAGGTGATAAGAGAAATACTTAAGAAGGAAATTCTGAAGACACAAAGAGAAATAATTCTGATGAGGAGAAATTTAAAAAAATCTCCAACGTGACTGATATGGATACAGGAAACTCATCAACCAACCTAAATTTTATAAAGAAATATTTATAAGGCAAAAGCCAGACAACAGAGGATGGATATAGAAGCATGACTTTGTCCTGTAGAAATGGTGTCAAGAGTGTAAAACTGAGACTGGGGTGTTGCACATTAGAAGTTAAAAAGTTTACTCTTTAAGCTTTTGGAGAAACAGAAGGATCAAAGATTGGACAGAACATTTGCTTGAAGTGGATGGTATAATGATAACTGACAAAAGAGTAGAACAGATTCATTCAGTTAATATTTTTTCTCCATTCTCTCTCTAAAGGAGAATGGCCATTGTACTAGAAATGGAAAAAAAAGGGGGGGGTTGTTAGCCAAGATTAGTAAGAAAATGCTGAGAACACAACTACCTACTATATGTTATTTAAAGGCATCGGGTCAAGGTGAACTACTGGCACTGAAAAAAAAATGGCATGCACTTGTTAGTGGTATTTGAAAGATCACTTTAATCAGAAGAGGAACACGAGATTGAAGAAGGACAAATACTGTACTTGCTTCCGGAAGGAAGGAAGGAAGGAAGGAATGAAGGAAGGAAGGAAGGAAGGAAGGAAAGAAAGAGAGGAATGTTGCCTCCATTAGGTCCCTCCTCTGTGGATACTTGCTCTGTTTCAGTGGTTCTTCCTGCCTTTGTATCTCTATCTTCCCACACACATACCTGGCATTCCCTCTTCACCCTAGTTTCTTGACTGCTCACAGGGTTGGGATGAGTTGGAAGTGAACAACTTCTTTCATTCTTATAAAATAATGGGCCCCCAGAATTCTCTGTCTCATATTCCCTTCTACCCCCACACCACTGTTATCTTAACTACTTATGTACCCTAAAGGTCTCTTGGCTTTGTTATTTAACTGTCTGCTGCAAGCTAAGGACTTCTGAGACTTTCCACATGCCTTGAAATGGAGCTTCCTTTTATGTGACATCTCAAAAACTAGAACATGAGTTCCTTAGAAAAAAGAACTGCTCAATTTTGTTATTTGTATTCCCAGCACTTATCACAATGTTTGACACCTAAGAAACATGTTAAATGCTTTTTAATTCATTCATTTATTCATGCATGTCATTTTCATTTTCTCATACAGTACATAAAGGACTGAAATGGTAGGGTCCCGATTAGGTTCCACTCTCATTGATGATGAAATTTCTGATATACCTAACTCTTCACTCACAGATTCCGTTGAAACATTCTCCAGGTTTTAAGAAACCTATGCATAATCATTCACTCCTGGGATCTTAGAATTATAGAATAAAACATGGTTGGAACTTTATCAGGGACCTACTCCAACCCCTTTGTTTTACCAATGAAGAAACTGGGATATAGAGAGCTTAAATACTTGCCCAAAGTTGCACAGGTAGCAACAGAGGTGAAACTTGACTCTTGGCCCCATGACTCCAAAGCCAGTGCTCTTTCCACTGTGCTACACTATTTCTAACTATTCCCATCAATGCTTCTTTTACCAAATTCACCATAAGACATACTGGTTCAAAACAAGATACATTTAATTAAATAGCATACCAAATTTACATGACAAGGAAGATATTAACAGGGACATACTAACAGTTTATTAATAGTCTTAGGATTATGTGAATCCAGGAAAGAAATATGAAGAGAGAACATTAATGATCACACATGTTCAGAATAGTTAAGGTTTCAGAGCAGTGTCCTTGCTGGAGTTTTTCTTTGCCTATGTTGCTACTAGCTGGTCTGGTGATTTCATCACTCTTTAGACTGCTGGGCTGCATTGCTAAGCTGTTTTCCTAACTGCTTGCCCACTTTATGATTCTCTCCAACTCTATTTCTCTATTGCCATCTGCCAGTTCTTGGCATCTGGTCTTTTCTCTGCAGTTTGTCTACTGTTCTCTGCTGCCATATGATCTTCTGCTGAACTACTACTGCTATACCTATATAGATATAGATTTCAGAGAGGGCTTTTAATTTACTTTAACACATCACCCTAGAGTTATCTTACTCCTTTACGATTTAAACTACTAAACTATAACCCACCAGCAAAGTCGCCTGAGTTACATATGACTTTTGAACTCAGTTGACTTTCTTTGAGTTTTCATTTTGTGAAGAGTCCCTTGTTTGACTTTGAGTGGGAACATTAAACTCATCTTCTTTATACTTCCATAATGCTAACTTTCATCTATACAAATTCTGACCATCAAAGCTTCAGGTAGCAAGGCTAAAGAGTCTCTTACTGTCATTCCAGAAACTAATTATTGCTCTATTTACACATATACATTTTGAAAGATTTGTTCATTTTTTAACATTTTTTTTCGTTTTTTGTTATCCTACTTTCATTTTTATGTTGAAAATTAAAAAAAAAAAGCTTTACCTAGCTTTGCTCCTTATGTTCTAGAATGCTAGTTTTCTACCACCACCCCAGTAGCCTTCTCATCCTGGAGATATCTCCATACTCTTCCTCCTAGGAAGAATAACAAATTCCTCCTTGGACTTTTCCATGTGAGTAAGTATTCACACCAGCTTTGGCTGGTTCAGCTCCTGACTCTACTGACTACCCTTTTCAGTTACTTTCTACATTTGTTTGTTTTTTTCTTCCCCTCATTAAAATATAAGCACTTTAAGGACAAAGATTGTTTTTTTTTTCTTAAGTGTTTTCTTCCCAATGCTGGGCACAATATCTGGCACCTAGTAAGTGTGCAATAAACGCTTTATCTAATCTAATCTGAAGGGGTAGCTAGGTGATAAAGTGGATAGAGCACCAGGCTTAGAATCAAAAAGACTCATCTTCATGACTTCAAATCCAGTCTTAGACTCTTACTAGTTGTGTGACCTGGGAGCAAGTCACTTAAGCTCATTTGCCTCAGTTCCTCATCTGTAAAATGAGCTAGAGAAGGAAATGGCAAATCATTCCAGTATCTTTGCAAAGAAAACCACAAATGGATTCACGAAGAGACACAATTGAAATGACCAAACAGCACCACAAATCTAATATGAAATTTTCCTTGGATGATTTGATGTCATCAGGCATTAGGCAAGCTTTTGTTTAAACTTTATTTTTTTTTTCTTTCCAACAATTCTGGTCATTCTCTTAGGTAAAGTTTCTAAAATGAATTTCTTTTGTAAACTACTGTTGCCCCCAGCTGATAAAAATACAGTAATCAAAATTACAAATAGAAGTGTTTTCCAAAACAAAACAAATCTAAATTATTAATAAGTGTTATTTTATCATCAACATGATAAAATACATTAGCAGTTCAACTCTTGATAGGCTTTTTTTTTTAATACATCAGCAAGACCAGGGTCAGTTTCATGCCCAAAATTATACATCTTCAGATGCTATTTTCGGAATTAAAACTAAATTGGTTCTCTCCACCCTGGGTATCCTGGTTCTGTCCTCCACCTCTGAGAAATAAATATATTCTTACTTGATTATGCTCTTGCAAGCCCAGCCATATTTTCCTTCATATCTGGCTATGTCGCCTTAAGAAGGTTGAAAGTTGGACAAACATATCTGATCTTTGAGACAAACCTAATCATAGTTATTCTAGTTCATATAACCACCAAGAAGATATGAAGCAAACAAAAATAAAACTAGAGTGATATAACACTAAAAAGTATAAAATTTGAATAAGAAGGTAAGGATTTGAATCCTGGCTATTTTGCTTACAAACTATTTGATCTTAAGCAAGTCATATCACTCCTCAAGGATTCATCTTTCTCATTTATAAAATGACATCAATGCTGAGTGAACTGAGCAGAATGAAGAGAACACTGTACACAGTAATAGCAACACTGTGCTATAATCAACTATGATAGACTTAGCTCATCTCAGTAATACAATGACCGAAAACAATTCCAAAAGACTCAGGATAGAAAATGCTATCCACGTCCAGAGAAAGAACTATAGAGTCTGAATGCAGATTGAAGCATATCATTTTCACTTTTTTGTTTTTTTTTTCTTTCTTGTGATTTTTCCTTTTTGTTCTGATCCTTATTTTATAACATGACTAATGTGGAAATAAATATTAATGTGATTGTACATGTATAACCTATATCAGATTTCTGGCTGTCTAAGGGGGGGGTGGAAAGGGAGGGAGGTAGAAAAATTTGGAAATCAAAATCTTATGAGAGTGAATGTTGAAAACTGTCTTTACATGGAACTGGAATAAAATACTATTAAGTGGGGGGAAAATAAAATAAAATAACATCAAGCTAGATCAATGTCCATTCTCCCTGGACATTTTGTGCCATGCCACAAAAGTCTCTTTACCAGGGAAGTTCATTCTGCCACTGGCTTTCTCAAAATGCAAATTACACTCTGTCCCTGCAGCCCTTCCCTCTAATTGGCCGTATCCTCCCAAACCTCCCAATTTAAGGAAAGTGTGCAGGCCAGTCATATCTTCATTCTTCCCCAGGCTCCATTACAGTCTTAAGAATTTCCATACTGAGACCCAAAGCTTCTTTCTTCCCTCCACCCCCATTTCAGCTTCCTTTAATATATTGTCTTCCTCTATTACAATATAAACTCTTTGCATACATGGAGTATCTTTCTACTTGTATTCATATTCCCAGCACTTTGAGAATTGCCTGTTATCCTATGTGGGCTTAATAAGTGCTTGTTAAAGTCACTAGCCAAGGTCCCTTCTAGGTCTGATGGTTGATCATCTTGTCAGCCCTCTTCCCAAAGATCACTAGGAAGCCAAATTATGTTACTGTGGGGTTTGATTCCCTCAAGGATCATCTCTGGAGCAGCTAGGTGCCACTTGCTTCCAGAGAAGCAAGCTTGGAGTCAGGAAGATCTCACCCTGGGTAAGTCACTTAACCCTGTTTTCCTCAGTTTCCTCATCTATAAAATGAGCTGGAAAAGGAAATGTCAAACCATCCCCGTATCTCTGCCAAGAAAACCCTAAATGAGGGCATAAAGAGTTGAACAAGACTAAAACAACTATCATCTCTCAAGCCTGAGCCCGTCCAGGGTTTTAGGGTTTCCCAAATTTTACTCTTAGTAGCCCTAAGGATTAACCGAAGATTGCAAGTAATTCTCAACTGAGAACTCTGGATTTCCCAAAGGGTGGCATTGAGTAATTTTTCCTGTCCCACACGCTCCATCTCTCTAAGAAAATTATCAAAAACATTATTAAAATAGAAACATTTCTTAGTAAACTGCATGTTATAGAAAAATAAGCAACTCCCTATAATAGTGTTTTGTTTTGTTTTTTCTCTTCTTTCATGAGGCCTTTCCTGATGCCTAATTTACAAGTAAAGAAGTACTCTGAAATGTCTAGCCTAATTCTCAGAAGACATATTCAAATCCATTCCAGTTTACTGGCATACAACAAAGACTTTGCTCTGCAGGCATTACTCTATTTTTTTTCTTTTTTTTTTTTGCAATTGGGGTTAAGTGACTTGCCCAGGGTCACACAGCTAGTAAGTGTCAAGTGTTTGCTCTGAGGCCAGATTTGAACTCAGGTCCTCCTGTCTTCAGGGCTTAAGTCCACTGTGCCACCTAGCTGCCCCAGCAGGCATTACTCTTAAGAACCCAAGTTACCTCCATGCTACATCAAGGGTAATCAGCAATATGAACTCTGTAAACTAGATTAAGCTATTATTAATACTTACTTAAGGAAGTCTTGAGTTAGTAATATAGTTGGACCTTCTCCCTAAAGCCAGATGTTCTCCCAAAGTACGATGGTTCATCTCTCAGGTATTTGGCACTAAAGAGAAACTGGCATAAAAATGTCTGGCCTCACCTTGCTTTCTCCAATCAGCCTACAAATTCCAGCCATTTTTGACCTTTGCCCACTTCTTCCTTACTAAAAGCTGAAGTTTTTGTTGTTGTTGTTGTTGTTGTTGTTTTAGTCTAGCTGGGTTTTTGCTGTTGTTTATTTCTTTGTTTTTTAATCAGATTTACTCAGAAATCTGGCTGTACCTTGGCAAAGAGATAGATCACTAAACTTGGAATGAAAAAGTGCAAAGTTCACATTCTGCCTCAAATACTTATGTCTTTCAGCCTCAGTTTCCTCATCTCACTGTGTTGTTCTGAAGATCAAATGAGATATTAGAGAATTACTTTACAAACCTTAAAGTGTTGTATAAATATTAACTATCATCACAAAGACAACTCTAGCCCAGTATGTAATTTCAGTCAGGCAATATTCCCCTCCCTTAAAATATTAGGTTGATAAAAAAGCCTAAACTTTTTTTAAACCTCTATTCTTCCATTTTCCCACTCCCAATTCCAAATAGAAACATTGAAGGAAACATCTGTGGTTCTTCCCTTGCAATCCCTCTAAGAGCCTGAGGTCCGCCACTTTCCATTCGATCACAATTAACTAGATGACTAAATTGGAGAGTAGATAGCTTTTATTCTTTCTCTGTAAACTTCTTATTCTTCTAGGTTCCCTCCTTCTTCCTAATCAATAGCTAATTAATGTTGAACAGCTTTTTTACTTTAGCTTGAACTCCCAGTAGTTTTGTAACTCCTCTCAATGGCCTTTGCTTTCAGAACAAAATCAGATAACCCCCACACGCCACTACCTGATTTAGGGGAAAAAAAAACAACTTTTTGATCCCCCAATATTGTGACAGTGGTTCTATCACCACTGACTTGCTCCTTTTGCTCTTATAGATTTCCACGTCTGAAAAGTCATATCTCACATGGCAAGCAAGTTTAAGGATTTTATGTTTGTCAGGACTGACTTGTCAGGACTGTTTGAGGAGAACTGAGAAGCAGGTCAAGTGTCTCTTTGTTGCCTCCTTTTTCCACTCTGCATTTGCTGTTTTTCCTGGTTTCAGATCCATGGAATAAGATGTATACCACCACCACCCTTGCTGCTAACTCAAGCCTTGATTGATACCACCTGCCTCAGCCTCTGCACTCTCTGATTGGAGGGTCACAAGGTAAAGAGTTCCAAACTCCCCCCCCAAAGCCTTCCTTTATGTAGGATTCCATACCAGAGTCAACTGGATTCTGGATTCAGCTCTCTCCACTTTGCATCTGCTGTCCTTCCTGGTTTCAATTCCATGGAACAAAGTATCCCTGAGCTGGATTTCTGTCCCCTCTCCCTACTTCCTGCCTCCTTTGTGTGCGCTGTATGTTATCTTCCCCATTAATTATAAGTTATTTTAGAGCAGGGATTATGGTTCTCTTTATTCATTGTATCTCCATTATTTCACACAGTGCCAGGCCCATAGTAAGCATTTAACAAATGATTATTAGATTGGGTTGGACTTGTTGATTTGGATTTTTCCCTCTAACTACTCTCCTTTGATTTCCCTGCACATTTCCCCAGATACCATGTGATCCTGCCAATGAAATCCTTGATCCTATACATTGTGCTTCCCAGGATCCCATTTCTTCTACTTTATTGAATTATATCATCCAACTTTGCTCTGCCTGGGCAGAATCCCTTACCAAAAATCTATTTGTTGCCATGTGAACCCTCTCCAAATCAAAACTTATTTATGGGCATCTGCCATACAAAACCCTACACTTTTCCACTTAAGTGCCTTTGCTTAAAGGGGCAGTGGATAGAGTAGATAGTGGATAGAGTGTAGTGATGAGGTAGAAAAGAGTGCTTGGGATAGATGGAGCAAGAAGAACCTGAGACAGGACACAAGATGCAGAATGTGACCAGCCAGAAAAGTGATCAAAGAAGACTATGCATTGAAGGCCCCACCTTGGACTTATCTGTGTACTTTCTCAAAGCACCTTCAGTTCCAGAACAAGTCTTCCCCTCCCCTTTCCTGTTCTCTTTGCTTATCACCTCCGGACTACCTGATATCCCAGGCATTTTGGAGTCATGCTTGCTCCTCCCATTCTCTTGTCCTCTTCCCCCATTCCATAAAATTGTATTTAAACCATACTAAATTCCTTAGCCTCCTATGGGAAGAAGGGGCCTCTCTGCTTCCTTATGGGAGCAGGGACTGCGGCCTATGCTCTGCCTCCCACACAGAGTAGAACCCATTGGGTCTTCACCTTACAGGAAACAGGCCTGCTTGGGTACATCACACCAATAAATGCCTTTCTTTTACTTGAAGAATGTCTGAGTGAATTCGTTCAGGACACTAGGACCCACATGGATATTCCTCATCATTTCAGGTAGCACCCCAACATTCTTGGAGTCCACCCTGAACTCATCACCAATTGCTACAGAGAAGGTCTAAGTGAATTCTTTCATACCTGAACTGCTCTCCCAATTCTGACCTCAGCAGTAGGACTTGGCATCAGAAAGACCCAAGTTCAAATACTAGCTGTGTGACCTTGGACAAGTCACTTAATCTTTCTTACCCTCAATTTCCTCAACTGTAAATGGGGAACAGTGATAGTACTTTATTTACAATGCATTATAAACCTTAAAGTACTATATATAAATGTTATTGTTATCACTACTATTGTGTGATTACTATTATTACTATTACTGTTATTACTACTACTACAAGTACCACAAGTACTACCTCAAGTGCCACAAGTACAAGTATTACTACTACTACTACTACTACTACTACCACCCAGTATTTCATTTTTATAGAGAATTCCCAGTCAATCTAATTCTCTTTACCAATGGAGTTTGACACTTTCTCTCCAACTTAGAGTCTTACAGAGTCACCTGAATTTAAATAACTTGGTCAGACCCCTGGGAAGACCTACTGCTAGCTAACTACTGCCATGTGAGCACTTTCCACATTGAAACTTATCTGTGGACTATTTAATCTGCTATACAAAACCCCAAATTTCCCACTTCCCTGCCATTGCTAAGAGAGGGTAAGGACAGCACCCATGACTTCATTGTAATAGGGAACTCCCTAATGAGGAAATATTTGCTACAAATGAAGACTAGAAACTTTTTTTCCAAAAAGGAGTCTATTCCAAGTGTGGGAGTCCACAAATGCAAAGTTGTGGTTTTCTGTGTGAAGAACAGCAAGTCAGGCACCATCGTTAGATGTTAAAGTGTACACTGGGAAGTAAAGTGTAGGAAACCTGGAAAGGGAGAAAAGGGTGGGTTGTGAAAGGGTTCTGATGCCAAACAAAGCATTTTATATTTGATTCAGGAAGTAATAGGGAGACACTGGAATTCATGGAATTGGTGTGGAAAGGAGATAAAAAACCTGGGCAACCTTAAGTTTAGGGAAGTAATTTTGACAACTGAGTAGAAGATGTATTACAGTGGAGAGATGAGGCAAGAACACTATTTAGAATTCAATTTCAAGTCATTGTTCAGTAGATATGTGGTCAAAGCATATGGACAAACAGTTCTCAAAAGAAGAACTGAAAACTAGTAATCATTGGAAAGAATGCTCCATTTTACTACCAATAAAAAAAAATACAAATCAAAACAACCTTGAGGTTTCACCTTACACCTTGCAAATTAGGAAAGATGACAAAAGATAGGGATAATTAAAGTTCAAGGTGTGAAAAATAGGCACACTTTTGCATTATTTGTGAAACTGTAAATCAGTACAAACATTTTGGAAAACAATTTGGAATTAGGCAAAGAAAATCACTAAAATTTTTATTCCTTTTGATTTAGAGAGTCCACCATGGAGCCTATACTCCAGGGAAATCATTGCTAAGAAAGTCTCCATATACCCCTAAAGTATTTATAGCAGCACTTTTTGTGGTAGGAAAGAACTAAAAACAATGTAGATACCCTTTGATTGGAGAATGGCTAAAGAAAGTAATAACTTTTAGAGAATAAGTCTCTCATATATAAATAAATGCCCAAATTAACCACAAAGGACATATGAATGAAGACATTATCTGCATCCAGAGAAAGAAACAATAAATAGAAGTATGTATAGAACGGTTTTACACACACACACATACACACACACACATTTGTGTCTAATGGTAGCCATCTCCAGGGTGAGGAAGAGGAGGGAAAAAAAATAAGGAAAAAAAAAGAAAGATACACGATTATTATATATTTAAAAAGAATAGCAAGTTGTACATAATAGATTTGTAGTTTCATGTACAATCATTTTTTCTATTCTACTATGTTATGGAAATGCTTGTCTTATTTCTTAAGTTGAGAATAAGATAAAATTAAAAAATAAAGTATGGTGCTTGATGAATATGTTAAAAGAAATGATAAATATAGTAATTGTATAGAAAAATGGAAAGATTTATACCATTTGATGTAGAGTGAAGCAAGTAAGCATAACCAAGAAAGCAATATATACAAAGGCTATAACAATGTCAACAAACAACGGCAACAAAAACCAATAAAACAACCAAAGGTAAATTTTTCAAATGATCAGAAGTAAGCATGGCCCCAGATAAGAAGATAAAAGAGAACATATTCCCACTATATTCCTTTGCAGAAATGGAAACTTCATGGATGTGGTCAAGTGCATATATTGTCAGATTTTTTGATACATTGATTGGCTCTGCTGATTTTTTTTTCTCTTCTTCCTCATTTCCCCATAATGTCATTTATCCTCATTGAAAATGAAGAACAAACAGCAACCTTAAAAAATGTTATATGAGATAGCTCCTTGGAAGGTGGGGAAACTAAGAGAAATTCTGGAGATGTTAAAATAAGATGCAAATATAAATGTATTTTATAAAAATCTGTTGTAATAGTTCAGGTGAGAGATAATGAGATCATATACTAGGATGGTGGCTATGTGAATGGAGAGGAGAGGGCACAGAAAAGAGACATTGTGAAGGTGAAAACTATAACATGTGACAACAAATTGACTGTGTGGTGAGTATGAGTGAAAAGGCAAGGATGACTTGCTAAGGTCCTGATCCAGGATAATAGTGAGGATGGTGGAGGTCTCAACAGTAATAGGAGAGTTGAGGAAAAAAGGAGTTTTTAGAGGAAAATAAAATGAGTTCTCTCTTGGACAACTAGACTTTGAGATGTTTATGAGACAGAAAATTCGAGATGTCCAAGATTAGTTAGTGATTAAGGACTGGAGCTCAGCAGAAAGGTGATAGCTGGATATGAAGATTTGGGAATCATCTGCATAGAAATAATGGTTGAACCAATCTAATCCAATCCAAGAAACATTTATTAAGCACCTACTATGTGCCAGAACCCAGAGAAGATGATGAGATCACTAAGAAAGATAGCATAAAAGAAGGAAACAGGGCCCAGAATGGAGCCTTGCAGGACACTTAACAGTCAGTGAGTATGACCTGGAAAAAGACTGAGCAAAAGACACTGAGAATAAAAATTTTATCGTGAAATCCTAGGGAGTTGATAGGACCATAAGACTGCCACCTAGAAGGGACCTTATAAGTCACCTAGTCCAATCAGTCAGTCAATAACCATTTATTAAGTACCTATAATTCCAGGCACTGTGTTAACTGCTAGGATAGAAAGGCAAAAGACGTTCGGCCTAATGAGGTTAAGTAATTAGGCTAAAGTTAAACAAGTGGCAAAGTGACTCCCAGCTAGTGGGTGGGAACACTCCTAGAATGGAGGTTCATACCAATGGCATTAGAGAGAGGCATCTGAACTCCCCAGTCAGGGGTATCCTTGGAACCTTAAGATGGCAGATATGACAACCTGGCTCTGGAATAGTGAGCTAGAGCGTATCTGCTACATATACCTTTTGTAATAAGCTATAACTGGTGAGCCCTGTAGAATATAGCTTAGCCGATAATAATAACTGAATTTCAGCTATTATTCCAAAAGTATCAAAGCACTTTTACACTCTTTCCTTTGAGCCTCCCAACATCCCTGTGCATCAGATACTACAATATGTGTGATAACTCTCATTTTAAAGTTGAATGAGAGGAAACTTGTTCATTATGACACTTGCTTGTAAGTTTAAGAGGCAGGGTTTGAAACAAAAGTCAATCCTAACTTTCAGTCCAGCATAATATATCCCCTCCTTAAATAGCTACTCTCAATTATCCTTTCCAAGTCCTAAAAACAGGGAAGTTAGGAAGCAAAATGGATAGAGTACCAGGCCTAGAGTCAGAAAAATTCATTTTCCTGAGTTCAAATTCGGCTTCAGACACTTCCTCCCCATGTGACTGGGCAAGTCACTTAACCCTGTTGGCCTCAGTTTCCTCATCTGTAAAATGAACTGGAAAAGAAAATGGCAAGCCACTCCAGCACCTCTGCCAAAAAAAAAAATCCCAAATAAGGTTGTAGAGAGTTAGACATAGCTGAAAATGACTGAACAACAAGAAAGCCTTAAAAACAAATTAATGGGAAAGCTAGGTGGTGCAGTGCATAGGGCTCTGGCTTTGGAGTCAGGAGGACCTGAGTTCAAATCCAGACTCAGACACTTGACACGTACTTGCTGTGTGACCCTGGGCAAGTCACTTAACCCCAATTGCCTCACCAAAAAAAAATAAAAACAAATAAAAACAAATTGTCAAATATTAATAAAATCCCAGCTATTCCTAGACTTGTGTGCTATACTATGAATGTTGGGTTAAGAGGAGAAGACTAAATATAGCAAGCCCTTACCTAATAGCAGAGACTAGTGTTGTGAGTAATGCAAGAATCAATTCTACTAGGCTTTTATGTACATCTGGTGATGTGGGAGCTATACTAAAATTTGGGGGTTACACTTTAGTTTTATGTTATCATTAATATTCATTATTAATAGCAGAGCATGTGCTAACTGGCAGGGTAGTCAGTCTGATGGAATTTGCCATCAGGAGACCACAAAGTTTCTAACTTATTCTGAATAGTTAAGAGATGAGTATAATATCTGTTCCCTAATAGGGTGAGTCAATGGCATCACTAGATATCCTAGGTTCTCAGCTCTTGAACTGGAAATCACCTCAGGAATTTTCAGTCCAAGCTCTAATCTTACAGATGGAAAAAAAAGGAGGCTCCAGGAGGTTAATTAATGCCTAAAATCATACATGTAGGAAACATCAAGGAAGGGATTTAAATCCAAATTTTATAGCTCTAGGGGCAGTCTTTTTTCCACTGTAGGATAGCTGCTTCCCAAGTATACAGACTTTCTAAAAACACATTCATTCTATCCTCATAGAAGGCAATGTCATAGCTTCTACGCCGCCCAAGAAGTTGTACCTGGCTCATTTGCAAACGACCTACAGTTAGAGGTTACCATGCTTACCAGTCATCATTCTTTTACTATGTATAGCAAAAGTTCTCTTATGTCCACTACTCTCTCATTTAATAGCATGTACTCTTGCTGTCCAGAAAGCACTAGAGGTAATGACCTGGATGATACATCTACAACACTCTACATCTCGAAGAATTTGAAAGTGCTTTAGGGGCTATGTGCATAAGAAATACTTCACCTATTGCTAAAATGAAGCTATCTCTGATAGAAAAGATCTCAACTATTTAAAAGCTGTAAGGCTTTATATATTAGAGTGTCTACAAATGCTATTTAACAAAGGCAAACCTAAGCTGAAATTGTACAAGATGCAGCAAATTGCAATTCAACTGAAAATTGGGCGTGATGGCAATATGACGACCTGGATTTTTGTAGTTTTAGAATCACACCTTGACTTTGTTAGGTTCCCAAGAAAACTCTAGTTTCTCTTTAAGAATACTAGGCTGTTTGATATCCTGAAGGTAGACCGCATGGTACAATGAAATGGATGCTGACACTAAAGTAAGAGTACCTTGCTTAAAATTCTGGCTCTGATATTTACTACCTATGTGATCTTGGGAAAGTCACTTCTCAAGGCTTCAGTTTCCTCCTGCATAAAGTGAAGAGGTAGTACTAATTAGATAATCTGTGACATCCCTTCCAACTCTTCCTCTATGATCCTATGTTCTTATTGAGGCAGTTAATGGTGTCATGGAAAAGGTGTTTCATTAAGCAGTAGAAGAGGATTAGACTGTTAAATGTTACTAGCCTCTTGAAGCTTGAGCAAGTTGATAAATAGCTCTATGCCTCTGTTTCACCCTCTATAATAATGGACTTTAGGGATATCTGTACTATTTATCTCACAAGGATGTTTTTAGCATTGGATAAGATAATGTAAATTAAGTTTTGTATATATTAGATATTAGTGTATTTCACTATTGCATTGGTGTGGCTTGCAAAATGCTAACCAAATAAAATGCTGTGTTTCCAAATAAATCAAATGTTCAGCCCCCTTTTTTCCTCTTAATTGCGATAGTTTGGGTTGTTTTTATCCAACGGAAGAACCCTCTCCTGCACTTATTCTGGAGCACTGTGGAACACTCCCCTAAATCAAAAGTAGTAGAATGTAAGTTCTGGACTTCCTTCTTGACCTCTCCATTCCCCATGAATCTTGAGAGGAAATGTGAATGTGGTATAGTTTATATAGTTCGTGTTGTAATAGGGGAGTCTCAAAATGCATATTGAATTATACTACTTTTCCTACTGATAATTGTCCCCTTTTTAAAATTCAAGTAATGCATGGCATATCTTATTTCTGAAATTAAAAATTGTGCAATTCTTTTCAACTTGTTTATAAACAAAAAAAAATCTGAACTAATATCTATCACATGCTGTGGCTCCATCACATTCTATTTTCAGGGTGATTTCAGGAGACAATGACCTTCAGTTTGGATCAGGAGAAAAATCAGTATGAATGCTTCTTGAAGCTAGAATATTATTCTTTTTTTTTTCCTTTTGACTGTCAACTCCCCATGTGTGGTCAGTCCCCAAGTCTCATCACATTTGTGTGCCTCCAAGTTGACACTAGATTTTCATCAAATCAAGCCATGGGGAAGGGGCTTGAACTTCCAAAGATGATATGGGCTGACCAACATGATAGCATGATATAAACACAAATTTGTAAAGCATTTTCAGATCTTCTATATGTCACTAAAAGGTAACTTAAAATTAAATCTTGTATATGATATGTTGAATTTAATATTTATGAAGCAGAAATATATAGAGAGAGGAGAGAGGGAAACTATACCATTATTATATTGAAACTGGTAGCACTCACTTATGGCCAGAATTATGTGAGGTATTTCTGCAACTGTGAATTTTCCCAGAAAGTAATGTCTCTTCATCAAAACTTAAGAGGCAACATGGTATAGTAGATAGAGAATTGGACCCGGATTCAAGAAAACCTGGGTTTAACTCCTGCCTTTTAGCACTTCATGAGTGACCACAAGCAAACCATTTAGCTTTTCTTTGTCCCAGTTTCCTGATTTATAAAATTGGGAACAGAGGTTGAAAGAATTAGACTCAATGGTTTCTCAGATCTTTCCCAGCTCAGTGTACATTTTGAAGCAATGAACCTATTATTTCTAAGCATATGCACATGCCTGCAGCCTCTCCAGACTCTTCCTCCTTGAAAAGTACATTGCCACCCTGGAAAACTTTCCTAAGGCCAGCCCTCCTTATCAGTAACTTCCTGCCTAAGAAAAGTATTTTAAGAAGGACTCCAACCATGAATATCACTGACACCTAGATTATCTCTCCAGACTCCCTTTGCAAATGAGCCAAATTGCCCTTTTATCCCACCTCCCAACTTTCTAGCTTCCTTTTGTATATCGTTTTCCTTCCTGAGAATAATGGATCCTTGAAGATAGGAATTATCTTGATTTCTTATAGTTATGTCTCCAGTGCTTGGCAAAGTACAAAACATATAGTAACTGCAAAATAAATGATTTATCAGTCCATCTATCCACATATATATTTATCATCTATAATTACATCTACTCCCAAGTAAGAAAAAAGAATATATATATATATATACATATATGTGTATATATGTATGTATGTATGTATGTATGTACAAATATATATATATATATTTGAAGTAGCAATTTGTGACTGCAAAGAACTGAGAACAAAGTGGAAGACCATCAGACCATCAATTCAGAAATGTACAAAAATACCTAAAATTCTGAAATATTATTGTATGGGAAGAAATAATAAAGATGAAAAATGTTGAGAAACATGGATTTATATGAACTTAAACAGAGAAAAATAAGAATCAAGAGAATAATATACATAATGAATATACTAATTGTATACAAAAAGATCACTAAAATATATTTGAACTCTAAGGATTTTTTTAATAATGAAAGATTTAAACAATAGATAATGAAAACTACATCTCCCCTTATGGCAGATAGGTGAGGTCTACTCACCCAGAACAACTAGGTGGCACATTGGATAGAGGAAGCATTGAGCCTAAAGTCAGGAAGAACCATGTTTCAATCTAGCCATACTTGTGGTCCTTGTAATCTCTGTTTGCCTCAATATCCTCAACTCTAAAATGGAGATTATAATAGCATCTACCTCATAAAAATGTGGCGGGGATCAAATGAGATAATATTTGTAAAGCACATAGCACAATGCCTGACATATAGTAGGTGCCATATAAATGATTATTCCTTCCCTCCTTCCTCCTTCCCAGGACATCATGTACATTGTCAGATGTATTGGCTCTTTTTGCTTACTTGTTACTCTTTGTCACAAGCAAAGGTTCAATCTGGAGGGACCTAGAAAAGACTAGGATATAAAATCAACTGACATGATTAAAAAAAAAATCTTTTAAATAGGAGGAGAGAGTAAAAAGAGTAGTGACCAGGAAGTTCTACTATCAAACATATAGATTAGTAATGAATTGATTAATTAGGAAGAAAGTAATGTCTTCAATAATTTGGGACCATAAAGAGGCTAGAGATAAATCCTGAAATGTTAGTAATAAACAATCATACATCACCCTTTTCCCTAGTTATACAGAGTCTATTTAGCAGTGATTCTGAGTGCCTGCTCTTATGTTCCCATGTGTTATATATCCATAGATCTTCCAGAGGAGAGTAGTAATAGAATACAAATAAGGATGTGCTCTTGATTTTTATTTTTCTTTTTGTTTGTGCTATCCCTAATGAACTCTGGTGTACATTCAGAGAATCCTAGACTCATATAGTTTCAAGAACTGTAGAAGTCTCCTCATTCAACTCTTCACCTGATGCTTCCCTAGTTCTTAGATTTTTTTTTTTTTTAGTGGACTGCTATATCCATACTATTTAAAATATCTATATGGCAGCTGGGAAAGATAATGTGATTTAGCCTACTTAAAGAGAAGCATAGAGAGTACATTAGGGTGGAGAAGTTTCTGTTGCAGTCCACCCTGGTCAAACACCGTTTCATCAATTCTGAGTGTCCCCTTTCAGAATAGATATTGATCTGGTCTAAGCCATGGTATTGTTCCTATCATTCTTCCAATCTATTCAAAATCTTATTTTCTCAAGTATAGGGTACATTTCTGATGATTATCAGAATGCCCTGTCACATGAACCCAGACAGAATAGTCACCTTTTTTTTTTTTTTTTTTACCCCCTTGCCTTGTTTCGAAACATGGGCTGGGGCTATCCAATTGCCTGTCAATTCATGATCCAGAAAGAACCAATTGTCTTAATGGAAGTTGAGGAAACAAGATGATTTTTTTACACCCTTAAACCAAATTTCAACAGTAAAATGATGTCAGTTGTTAACTGTGATATTTCTAAAGAAGTCACAGCTGAAAATGAGGCCCTGTTAAAATATCTTAGAGGGACACAAAAAGGCTTAGAATAATCTGAGGGCTGGAAAAGGGTTAGATAACCTGAGCATGCTGCAAAGAATCAGGTTATGTTCGGGATGGAGTTGCCTGGCCTAGTCCAGTCCGCAACCACCACTCTGGGTTGTTTTTGTTTTTGTTTTTGTTTCTCATTTTGTTTTGTTTTGTTTTCTGGATGAGAAAATATAAACTCTTTTTCCTAACATTCAAGGCCTTTCAGAATAGGTTTCTAGTATGACTTTCCAGAATTATAACACTATACTAGTTTTTTTTTTTTTCCACACACCCTATATTCCTCTCGTAATGAACTGTTCACAATTCTCACTCTAATCTTTCCCTTTTTTATGTCTATGTCCTTACCTATTGTCCTCCATGCCTACAATGAATCCTATCAACCCTACCACAACCTTACACACACACACAGGGAGCTAGAGAGGGAAAGAAGGAGAGAGGGAGAGGGAGAAAGAGAGAGAGAGAGAGAGATCACTTCTCTTTCTTCAAAAGCCGACACTGGTTCCACATCTGTGAATTGTCTACAACTTGCTGTAATTTCCCTCCCTCTGCACACTTATTTTGAGTATTTTTGTGTGTATTATTAGCTTTTGTAGTTGATTATAAGCTTCTTGAGGGCAGGATCTATGTCTTCTTTCATTTTCTATCCCCTTAGTATAGTATCTTTTACATGTAGGACTTATGAAGGTTTATTGAAATGAAACAAAAAGTGCAGACAATCCCCAAGAATGTGAATTCGCCTATTTTCCATCCTTCACTTTCCGCATCCAGGGAGGATCAATAGTAGCTCCAATATATTATAGCTGTTAGGGATCTTGACTGAAATCTGATAGTCCTTGGTACTTGCTTTGCACTAAACCATCAGATTTAAACTGTTTCATGGATAACCAAGGTCTAGCAAAGGAACCCATGCAATAGGCGCTTTTCTATAGGCTAATATTTACCCACTTCAGGAATAGAAGTGATCTTTTCAAATACAGTCGCATTTATCATACTTCTTTACCTCTCTTTGGTTGCTAATGACTATCCACAGTAATAAAACTTACAAGGCCCTTGATTCTTAATGATATAGACTAGTTTACATTTATATAGCATTTTACAATTTACAAAGAGCTCTTCTTGCAACAAGAGGTACGCCGGCTGCCTCAACGTACTGTTAAAGAGGCTTGGACTTGGGCCCGGCTATAACAGTCAGAAGCTCTGTGACATCGTGTTCAAGTTACTTCCCCTCTTTGAACTCTTATCTCTTTATCTGTAAAACTGATAATATCCACACTATTTGCCTCACAAGGTTGTTGTGAGGAAAGGGCTTTATCAATTTTAATGTGTTATATAAAAATGAATTATTATTAACAATGCCATCAAGTACGCAGTATTAGTATTGCTCCAGACTCGTCATATTCATGTGCAGAACTCTACGTGTAGAATTTGCTTCTATCAAGGTCAATCAACAAATTGTCTGTAATTTTTAGTCCTAGAGAGTAGGCTAGAGACACTGAGAGTCTAAACTACGGTAGTTTCCTTTTACCTCTAAGATAAAATACAGATCTCTCTGACTAGCATTGAAAATCATCCAAAACATTACTGTCACCCATCTTTCCAGACTGATTATAGAGCTAATCTCCTTCACAGATTCTGTTTCAACCAAAGTGGCCAACTTCCTCTTCCCCATACTTGGTATTCCATATCCCACCCACACGCACAGCAGAACATGTTCTATATCCCACAGCACAGACTGTCCCTCTCCCCTGCCCACCATTCCTTAGAGTATTCTGCCTCCTTATTCAGTTTCATAGAATACCTAAGTTACCCCAAAGCAACAACTTTGGTGCCACTTCCTACAGGATGCTGTTCCTGAGCCTCCCAATTGTCAGGGCCTATCCCTCCCCACAAAAAAATTACTTTGAATTAATTGAATTTTTTTTTTTTTTTATTTTTCAGATACCAATCTTTCCACAAGAGGCACTATAGAATTGTGGCCAGAAAACTGGCCTAGGCGTCGGGAAGGCCTGCATTTATGCTTCTTTCCAAGCTAACTGTGTGATCCTAAGCAATTCGCTTAACCTCTCGAAGCTTTAGGACCCTCTCTAAGATTAGAAGGTGCTGACCTGAATGGGTTGAGGGATTTTTCTCACTTAGGACTTCCCTATACTAATGGAATCTCAAGCCTAGTTCCTATCTCCATTTGTGCACCTATGGTTCCCTCCCTCTCCCCACCACCAATGGAATGTCAGCTCCTTGAAAGTAAGGAATGTTATGTTTTTGTCTTCCTCAGTTCCTAGAACAGTGCTTGGCAAATAGTAGGTCTCAATAATGCTTGAATTGAATTGTTGAATTCAATGTAAGCAGCTTGCCCGTGGACACCCAGTATACATCAGAGGCAAGACTTAAAGCCATCTCTGACTGAGAGCAAGGCCAGCCCCTCTATTCCATCTGCCAGACATCCCCTCAGTACAACTGCCACTATCCCAACTTTATGGATGATGGAATTTCAGAGAAACTGTCACTTGCCTGTAGTTACATGGCAAGAAGCCCAGATTCAAACCCAAATCTTTTGAAGGCAAGTAAGATGCTGAATCATTGCTCTAATATATTTAAATAAAATAAAAAGTTAGTAAGAGAAAATAGAATTACTCATATGAAGCTATAAACATTAAGTAGAACATATGGTAATATGTCTATGGAAAATAACATGTAATTCAGTTCAGTTCAATTTAATTCAATTCAATCAACATTTATTGGGAACCTATTATGTGCCCAGCACTTTACTAGGTGATGAACAAATAAACCACTGAAACTGTACCTGTCCTGAAGAAACTTGCATTTTATAAGAGAAAAAAATATAAACACATGAAATTAAATAAAAATTATATGCAGATTAAGGATATTAGTAGGCTGCATGTAAGAAGTCAAACCAGAGCTAAAATTTGAAGAAACTCAGGAATTCTTGGAGGTGGAAATGAAGAAGGAGAACATTCCAGGTTTGGGAGAAAGTCTGGACAAAGGTATAGAGACAGATCCAACAGTATATCCACTGTACTACTAAGAAAGGACAAGATGGAACATGGAACTGAAAAACTCACCCAAGGTGAGTCCACAACAACATTGGTGAGACTTTGCACAACACCAATGACTCAGTCTTATGCAATATTGCCAAGGCATAAGTATATCATAAAACCTGTCTACTGTGCAAATTTAAACAATGACACATATTAAAGTCTTTTGAATACTGCACAGAAAACATTAGGCCTTTGGAATGTTGATGCAGACATAGCCTAAGGCTGTTTGATTCACATCAGAATAATTATGTGTAAGCAATGTAAAGAAACCTTTCTGCTGAAGAAGATCTATCCCTTCAGGGATCCCTTATTTCTAACTAGAAGGCACACTAGAGGTCATGTAGTTCAATCAGCTCATTTTATAAATGAGGAAATTAAAGTCCAGATAGTTTATATGAGTTGCCCAAGATGACCTGGGTAATAATTGGCAGAGATGGGATTAAAACTCAAGTCCTATCCTCCTGGCAAAAATTTAATATGGTACTTTATTCTCAGGCATGCATGACCTGTGGACTTATATTTTGGGTTAAAACCTGAGTGATTTTGAATCTTGTTCCATTCTTATTGATTGTGTCAAACATATATCAATTTATTACCCCATTAGTCCAACATCAACTTGGGCCACCTTCACATGGAATCATGTTTTAATCATTCTTAGGTTGTGCCCAACCAAGATATCAACCTAATGTAATCATTAAGATAAAAGATAAAACCAGTTATTCCAGTTATTTTGGTCATATTATTAAGTATGTTAAATCAACAATTCACCAACTCCTTTGGGGTGTAAAAGTCAATTTTACCATTATAATGGGAAATCCATGTCACTGTAGAGACAATGCCTTAGTCTGTTTTGTTCTCTACTACATTGCTTTCCTTAGGTCAAATCTGTACAGGCTAATTGAAGTACAGGTTTGCACAGTTATAATTGAAGTTTGGGCTGTGGAGATAGTTCACATAAATCCCAAAAGGAAATCTTTAGGATCCTAAACACCTTTGTATGGCAAGCACAACGTTTAATCAATCAAATCGGATGTAAGAATACATCTCCAAACATTGTGGTCTCTTAGATGAAATCATTCTAGTTTTCAAATTGAAGGAGATCTTGTGGAGAGTCAGGATGAGTAACATGTTCTTTATGAGTAAGTAAAAAAATTAACCCTTTCATCAATTAGGTATACCATTTAGAATGGTGGAAAACACTGATGAAAACGCTGAGTGCTTGTTTATACAGAAGGGTTAGGAAAAGAAGCCTGATGATAGATTAAATATTCTGGTTAACTTAGAAAATACAAATTAAAACAAAATTTTAAATATTATATTATCAATTCAGAAGGATTTATTAAATGCTCCCAAACATTGAAATGGGAGAGAAAACATGCAAATATATATACATACACATACACACATATATTAAAAGGAGGGGAAGAAAGGGAGAACAAGAAAAGACCTCTTGCAGAAGATGAGATTTGAATTGAATCTCAAAGGAATTCAGGTGAACAAAGGGTCAGAGTAGAAAAGGAAGAGCATTCTAACCATAGGCAACAGCCAGTGAAAAAATAGCAAAATCATGAGATAGAGTGTTTGGTGTAAGGGAGAGAAAGCAGGCCAGTGTTTCTTGATTAAAGAGTGTTGACAAGATTAAAGTGTAAAATGACTGAAAAGGTAGAAATAAGCCAAATCACAAAAGTCTTTAAATGGATTGTAAAATTGTTAGATTGTAAACTCCTTGAAGGCATGGGCTGTCTTTTGTCTCTTTTTATATCTTTTATATCACCCCCCCTCCCCCCACACTTAGCACTTTGGCACACAGTAGAAACTTAAGAAATATTTATTAATTATTTTTTTTTTTGGCTAGCCAATGGGGTTAAGTGACTTGCAGGGTCCCACAGCTAGTGAGTGTTATGTGTCTGAGATCGAACTTGAACTCAGGTCCTCCTGAATCCAGGGCTGGTGCTCTATACACTGTGCCACCTAGCTGCCCCTTTAAAAAATGTTTATTGAAGAATTCAAGTCATTCCTCAATTGATAAATGGTTCAAAGATGCAAACAGGCAATTTCCAGATGAAGAAATTAAAGCTATCTATAGTCAAATGAAAAAGATGTTCTAAATCACTATTGATTAGAGAAATGCTAATTAAAACAACTCTGAGGTACCGCATGACACCCATCATACTGGCTAATATGACAAAACGGGAAAATGATAAATGTTGGAGAAGACGTGGGAAAATCAGAACACTAATGCATTGTTGGTGGAGCTGTGAACTGAACTAACCATTCTGGAGAGCAATTTGTAGCTATACCCCATTGGCTATAAAACTGCGCATACCCTTTGATACAGCAATAGCACTACTAATACAATCTCTCTAGGGACAAGAGGGAAGCATATTCTATTAAGTGTCTCCTAGAACCAGAATTAGACATTGCATTTTATCTGAATTTGCATATATTTAGTTATTATCTTCATTTGTATTATTGCTATCATTGTATATATTTTTCTTCTAATCTTATTTTCATTGCTCTTCATTGGTTCAGTTTTTTGGTAAGTCTTTTATTCCCAGTGCTTATTAGAGTTTCTGACACATAATTAAAAGCTTAATAAATACATGTTGACTAACTTTATAAAAAAATAATATTCCAATAGGTTCTTACATGTCAGTGTATTCAGATATATACTAATTGAAGAATAATCTTTTTTTTAAATTCCCTGTCTTTTTGATACCACAAAAACTTGTTACTATGGATATTTTGGTAGAGGTGGACCTTTTTCTTTTCTTGGCTCTCTCCTGTCCAATCCATTCTTGTTTACATAGGCATCAAAATTCTATTTCAAAGGGGTGGAGCCAAGATGGCAGAGGGAAGGCAGTGACTGTCTTGAGCTCTCTCTCAAAGCCCTCCAAATACCTATAAAAAATGGCTCTAAACAAATTCTAAAGCATCAGAACCCACAAAAAGACAGAGTGAAACAAATTTCCAGCCAAAGACAACCTGGATCGTTGATCAGAAAGGTATGTCGCCCCAGGTGGGGAGAGGAGTGCAGTTAGGTGTGGGCATGCAGGCTGTAGCAACCCTGGAGCAGGACTCAGAGAACTGAATCACGGGCAGCTGTGGCGGTTTCCAGACTTCTCAACCCATGAATGCCAAAGACAACTTAGAAGGTCAGTGGGAAAAGTCTGTGACTGCGGTGAGAGAAGAGCTAGGTCTCAGCCACAAGTCTCCAGCATGGCCCAGGGCTGCGGCGTTTTCCTGAGCTTCCAGCCCACAGACTGAGGGGGAATCATGTGGCTGATCACAGGGAGATTGCAGGGATCTCTTTGCCAGTTCTGAGGCAGGAATCTTTTGCTTTACCGGTACTTGGATCTGGGTCACAGTTCTGAAGGGCGGTCTTGGGGCAAGGAGGAGTATTGGTGAGGTGGAGCTTGTTGTGGTAGTGGAGAGAAAACACCTTGCCCCTTATCACACCACCTTGGAAGAACTGAAAATTTACAGGTCCCCAGAAGTACCTCTGAAAACAGCTGTACAAACCCCTGAAACTTGGGACAGAACATTCTCTACATTGGAAGCAGACTTTTACCTTAACAAAGAGTTTAAAACTCAAGTAATTGGCTGGGATCATGAGTAAGCAGCACAAAAAGAGTCAGACTATATTATCTTACTTTGGTGACAAAGAAGATCAAAACATACGCCAGAAGAAGACAACAAAGCCAAAGCTCCTACATCCAAAGCCTCTAAGAAAAATATGAATCAGTCCCAGGCCTTGGAAGAGCTCAAAAGGGATTTTGAGAAGCAAGTAAGAGAAGTAGAGGAAACACTGAGAGTGATGCAAGAAAATCATGAAAAACAAGTCAACACCTTGCTAAAGGAGACCCAAAAAGATACTGATGAAAATAACACCTTAAAAAATAGCCTAACCCAAATGGCTAAAGAGGTCCAAAAAGCCAATGAGGAGAAGAATGCCCTAAAGAGTAAAATTGGCCAAATGGAAAGGGAAGTCCAAAAGCTTACTGAAGAAAATACTTCCTTAAAAATTAGAATAGAACAATTGGAAGCTCATGACTTTATGAGAAATCAAGACACTGTAAAACAAATCCAAAAGAATGAAAAATTAGAAAACAATGTGAAATATCTCATTGGAAAAACAACTGACCTGGAAAATAGATCCAGGAGAGAGAATTTAAAAATTATTGGACTATCTGAAAGCCACTATCAAAAAAAGAGTCTAGACATCTTTCAAGAAATGATCAAGGAAAACTGTCCTGATATTTTAGAACCAGAGGGCAATATAGAAATGGAAAGAGTCCACCGATCTCCTCCTGAAAGAGAACCCCAAAGGAAAACTCCTAGGAATATTGTAGCCAAATTCCAGAGTTCCCAGGTCAAGGAGAAAATATTACAAGCAGCCAGAAAGAAACAATTCAAGTATTATGGAAACACAATCAGGATAACACGAGATTTAGCAGCTTCTATATTAAGGGACCGCAGGGCATGGAATATAATATTTCAGAGAGCAATGGAGATAGGATTACAGCCAAGAATCACCTACCCAGCAATACTGAGTATAATCCTTCAGGGGAAAAAATGGTCATTCAGTGAAATAGAGGACTTTCAAGCATTCTTGATGAAAAGACCAGAGTTGAATAGAAAATTTGATTTTCCAATACAAGACTCAAGTGGAACATGAAGAGGTAAACAGGAAAGAGAAAATCATAAGAGACTTATTAAGGTTGAACTGTTTACATTCCTACATGGAAGGATGATATTTGTAAGTCATGAGACCTTTGTCAGTATTAGGGTAGTTGGAGGGGAAAAAATTATATGTACATATATGTAGAGATAGATAGATAGAGAGAGAGAGAGAGAGAGAGAGAGAGAGAGAGAGAGAGAGAGAGATAGAGGGCACAGGGTGAGTTGAAAATGAAGGGGTCATATCTGGAGAATAAAATTAAGGGGTGAGAGAGGAATATACTAGGAGAAGGAGAAAGGGAGAGGTAGAATGGGGTAAATTATCCCACACAAAAAAAAAAACATAAAAGAAAAGGCTCTTACAGTGGATGGGAAACAGGGGAAGGTGGGAGGGAATGAGTGAATCTTATTCTCATAGAATTTGACTTAAAGAGGGAATAACATCCACACTCAATTGGGTATAGAAATCTGTCTTACCTTACAGGAAAATAGGGGGGAAGGGGACAAGAGAGTAGGGGGATGATAGAGAGGAGGGCAGATTGGGAAAGGGAGTAATCAGAAGCAAATACTTCTGAGGAGGGTCAGGGTCAAAAGACAGAATAGAATAAATGAGTGAGCAGGATAGGATTAAGGGAAATAGAGTTAATTTTTCACAGCATGTCTACTATGGAAATGTTTTGCATAACTGCACATATATAACCTATATTTAGTTGCTTGCCTTATCAATGAGGGTGGGTGGGGAGGGAGGAAGGGAGAAAATTTGGAACCCAAAGTTTTAAAAAACACATGTTTAAAAAAAATGTTTTCACATGCAACTGGGAAATAAGAAATACAGGAAATGGGGTACAGAAATCCATCCTGCCCTATAGGAAAACTGAAGGGGAAGGGGATAAGAGAAGGCAGGGAGAGATAGAAGGGAAGGCGGACTAGGGAAAGGGGTATTTAGAATGCATGCCATCTTGGGGTCTGGGGAGGGGAGAGATGGGGTGAAAATTTAGAACTCAAAATCTTGGGGAAGCAGATGTTGAAAACAAAAAAAAAATAAAAATTACCATAAAAAAATTCTATTTCAAAAGAATGTCCCTGACCACATTATTTCCCAGCTCATTAAAATCCAGTTGCTCCCTATTTTTCTGTAATGAAATATAAACTGCTCCATTTGGCATTTTTATTCTTCACAACTTGGCTCTAGACCAAGAGTGTGGTTGAGTCAGGTTATGGAGAACCTGTCAATGAGAACCTTTATGCCATGGAAATTGGTAAGACTAAAAATCAAGATTTCGTGTATTACTTTGTGGATTTCTAAATTTAAGAAAGTGATAGAGAAAATATCAATAATGCAGTTTAGATTTTAAAACAGCTTGCATTTATTTTAATTGATGGCTGGTTGTTAAACATTTACCAGCACATTCTGCTTCAGTCTGTCCCCCATAGGTTTATTTTGTTATTCCCTTTTATATGCCCTACTGCTCAGCAAAATTAGGCTTCTTCCATGGCTCATACACAAAATGCTGCCTTGTGCTTCCATGTCTTTCCAAATTATGTCTGTTCTCTATGCCTGGAAAGTTCTATCACTTCCCTACTACTATTGTTTATCTCTAGTTTCCTATAAATCTCAGCTCATGTACTACCTTCTGAATAGAGTCTTTCCTGGTCTCTACAATCCAGATGCTAGTACCCTACCCCACACCAGTTATGCTGTGTGTATATATTATGTGTGTGTTACACATCCATTCTATTTCTTGATAGAATAAAAACTCCTTGAGAATAGAGATTATTTCATTTTTGTTTTTGTATCAATAGAATCAAACATAATACCTGGCCTATAATAACTTCTTAATAAATGCTTATTAATTGATTGACTTATTTGTAGGACATGCTCAATAGTGGGACACTGAATCAAAGGGTATGAACTGACCATTTAATAACTTTTCTCCCATATTCCAAAATATCTTCTAATATAAAAATCATTTTAATAAAATGTATGTATGGACTACATGGACTGATGCTGAGTGAAGTGAGCAGAACCAGGAGAATGTTGTACATAGTAACAGCCATGTTGTGTGATGACTAACTTTGATAGACTTAGCTCTTCTCAGCAATGCAAGGATCTAAGACATCTCCAAAAGTCTCATAATGGGAAAATATTATCCACATCCAGAGAAATAACTATGGAGTTTCAATGCAGATCAAAGTATACTATTTGCTTTCTTTTTCTTCTGTTTTGTTTTGTTTCTTCTTTCTTCTGGTTCCTCCTATTGGTTCTAATTCTTCTTTACAACATGACTAATATGAAAATATGTTTAATAGGAATGTATATGTAGAGCCTATATCAGATTGCATGCCATCTTGGAGAGGGAGCCAGGTAGTGAGGGTGAGAAAATTTAAAACTCAAAAACTTATAGAAGTGAATGTTGAAAACTAAAAATAAATTAGTTTAAAAAAATAATAAATAAAACAAAAAGAAACAAAAAAAAGTTTGGTGCTATGATAACTTACCTGTTGGGGCATGGCTTTTAGTCATATATTTGTATCAATTTCCTATATATCACTGATGTCAGATTTTGATAGAGATATTGGATACAAAAATGGTTTTTCAATAAACAGTTGTTCTGGTTGCATTGCTTTATTCATGCAAAAAACTTTTTAAAACTTTTACATAATCAAAATCATCTAATGTTGTTATCCACTTATTTGTTAATGAAATCTTTACCCAACAACAGTGTGAAATGTGCATCCTTATGATCTTTGGTTTTAATTGCCCTTTCAATTTATAATATCACCTTTTACATAAAGGCAGCTAAATAATTTGTAATTTACATATAATGCAAGATATTGGTCAAATCTTATTTTTTTGCCAAAATACTTTGAAGTTTTCCTAGATATACTTGGATAAGCCTGTGATCTCCCTAGCTCAGAAGTTACGCCAATAATTCAGATCGCAATCCATCCATGCCTCTCTATCCTTCATGACTTATGTCCTTGTTCTCCTAAACATTCATCCCAGGTGATAGTGGAGACAAATATGCTATAGGCTTTCTTCCTGGCTTTCTCCCAACATCACAACGGCAGCAGCGGAGCACATGGACTACCTGTGATCTCTTGTTCTTGCCACATGGTCAGCCTATGTTCTTCTGGCATATAATTTCTTGATGTCATCCAATATCCTTATTATTTAGAATACCTTTGTTGGTAGTATCTTGTAACCCGCTCAGAAATACAACCTACCTCTTTATTGCCTTATATGTGGTTTTGTTGTTGTTGAAGATTCGTTTCACTCATGTCTCACTCTTCATGACCCCATTTGGGATTCCTTGGCAAAGATACTGGAGTAGTTTATCATTTCTTTCTCTAGCTCATTTTGCAGATGAGGAAACTGAGGCAAACAGGGTTAACTGACTTGTTCAGGATCACACAGCTAGTAAGTGTCTGAGGCTGGATTTGAACTCGTGAAAACATGTCTTCCTGATTCTAAGCCCAGTACTCTATCCACTGTACCACCTAGCTACTCACAAGTGTATGTGATACTCATCATTAGTTCTTTTTAGGAACTGTGTGTACCAAATCTTGTTACCATTTAGTATCTCTGACACATACTCTGACTTACTAAATGTGTATTGAATAAATGAATGAATTAGTGAACAGACAGGTCTTGACTTACCCTGCCACCAGTTTTGTGTTTGTGTGTACGTGTGTGTGTGTGTGTGTGTGTGTGAATAATAACTAAAATCTATGAAATACTTTTTTTTTTGCTTCTTGATGAGGTAATCAGGGTTAAGTGACTTGCCCAGGGTCACACAGCTAGTAAGTGTCAACTGTCTGAGGCCAGATTTGAACTCAGAGGCCCTGACTCCAAGGCCAGAGCTCCATCCACTATGCCATCTAGCTGCCCCTTATAAAATACTTTAAGTTTTGAAAAGCACTTTGTTTATGGTATTGCATTTTTATCCTCCCAACAACAACAATGTAAGGTAAGTGTCATTGTTTTCACCCTTTTACAGATAAGGATAATGAGACTGAAAGAGACTAGAGGACTTTCCCAGGGTCATACAATTAGCTGGTGTCTGAGTAAGATTTGATGCATGTGTGCGTGTGTGTGTATGTGTGTGTGTGTGTGTGTGTGTGTGTGTACTTAACTATGCTAAATGCAAAAGCTCAAGGATTAATTTGATGGAAATCTTTTAAGAAATATGCATACATAAAGCCATTACATTGAATATTTATTATGTACAAAGCATCATGTTTGCTGCTTTGGGTGTGAGGGGACAGTTAGAATAGCAGAGAAGTAGAAAAGCCATTCTTTGCCCTCCCATAGCTTACAGTCTAGCTGGAGAAACAAAAATAACACACAGGAAACAACTGGAGAACACAAAAATTGTTTCTATGAATGATAGTTGGATCATAGGTTGTAGAGCTGGAAGGAAATGTTGAATGGGGGAGTCATCCTAATGAAGTTTCTCTGTTTGCTGCTGAAACCATACCATTGCCAATGCAAAACAGAAAACTGGCAATAAAAGCGTCATTTACATGAGAAATTACCCAAGTGCCCCCACACATATAGCTTTCCTTGCACAATACAATGCCGTTCCATTTTTGGTGGAGCATATGCTAAATGTTTAAGCTCAAAGATGATTTAGATGAAATAGAAAAGATTTTTTAAACATTTATTTTACACTTTACAGGATTCATTTCGATTGGCAGATGTTCCAAAGCCCAAGAAAAAGTGACTGAAAAGGCTTGCTGAATAGACAATGTTGCAAAAGAAAGCAAAGGAGAAAACGTGAATCTCCAGGGTGTTTCATTTGGGGAAAACAAATAGATAGATACTTAGATGACAGAATCAATCAATTAACATATAAATAAATAAATAAATAAAATTATGGAGAGATTGACAAATGAATAAATAAACATATAAGTATATAAATAAATAAATGGATAGGTAGATAAATAGATGAACAAATAAATAAATAAAGTGAATGATCTTCCAGAGGAAACCTAACAGTTAAAATACCAACAGGCTTCCAAATTCTTTCAGGTACCTGCAGCAAATGATGTATTGATTTTGCTGTTAAACTGCACAGCTGTAACCAACACATTAGACATGGAAGATAAAAGCAATGACTAAAAGCACCTTATTTCATCTGTCACACCTGAGGCTCTGCCTTCTCTAGACCTTCAGTGTATTAGCACAGAAAATCAATTAGGTAAAGAGCTAAGCAAATGAAGAGAGAATAAAAAGGGCCTCATTCACAAAGTGTCAGGGATGTCAACAAGCCCTAGAGACTCAGGCTGAGTATAAGATAGCTCCAAATAAACCATAACAACTTTTTCTCAACTTTTCAAAAATCTGCAATTATGAACCATCTTGCCCATTGAGCCTCTCTCAAAGGGGCCTGAGCATTATACCATATTCACAAATACTGAATGGTTTCTGGATTGGAAGGGAGGGGGTAAAGAATAAAAAAGAAAATAGGGCCATTTAAATCTCAGACTTCTTGCTATTATGAACAATTGCAACTCTGGCTCCTGCAAACTTCTTAAGTGATGAACTACTTTCGGAATCAAGCTAGCTTGTCCAAGAGAAGCTCAAAATACTGCACATAGCAAGGCACATGTGTGCCTTAGGCAAGGTTTTCAAATTGTGTCCCACACACAAATACTCAAACCCTGTGAAATTATAAATATAGTGCCACCTCTTAAAATAGCAGTTGATTTTCAACTTACCTTGCCTAACAGTTAAGCAAATAGTCTCTGTGGTGTTTCTGTTTTTGCTTTTTTCTTTGTAACAAGATTGTGAGAATGTGTTCACAAGAGACTTTGAGCCTTCACTGTAACACAAGAGATTTAACACAAAATATTTACCCATATGCCATCAAGAATAGTATTTTGTTTTCTGGCATTAAAAGTGTGTGCATTATAAGAATTAATATTAAAATGAGTCCCTTATTGCATGCCCTCTTCTGTGTGTGATGCCCCAGGCAGCTGCTATTTTTGTCTACCTTTTGGTACATTTTAATTCACTGAGTTGATGATCCTGGCCATTTAAGCAATTGAAACTTATCACTACTAACAAATACCCCCTTCTGGATACATTGCAAAACCAAGTTATGGTTATGTCTCCACAACTCCAAGAGGGGATCATTGTGTCTATACCTAACTTCCACATAGAAGTTTGCTCTATATATCCACTACAAAATGAAGGATGTTATCTTAAGTAACTGGACAGATCTCAAAAGGAGAGGATATGATCTCAGTTTGTTTCTGCCTCAATTTTCTCACCATGCCCTCACTATTGCTGCTTCTCTACTCTTCAAACTGAACTACCAAAGACCATGCCTGGACAGAGGGATATGTCACTGAGTTCTATGATCCCTGAAAGTATACAGCATTGCTTTTATCCTGGACATTTTCTTCCCTGCTATTATCTTTGTATCTTCTTAGACCTAGCTATCATTTTCCCCCCATTAGAATGTAAGTTTCTTCAGGGTAGGGACTGTCTCCCTCTTCTATTCCTATCCTGGCTACTTAGCAAATGATAAGAGCTTAATAAATGCTTTTTATTCATAGAGTTCTCTCCGCCTCTAGAACCTATACTATATTATGCTATCTTGATTGCATTGGGTTAGGGTTTTAATTTCCTCAATATGTGTGGCTGTGTGTGTGTCTGCTTGCCTGCACAGATATTTACCTACTCCCCTAAGTACTTAAAGTATCAGCAAAAAAATTTGACTTCAAATGCAAACCCTAATTTTACTCCTTAGTGACCTCAGCTGAGTCAATGAAAAATGCATGGATCTCCATTTCCTCATTTATACAATGAGGAGGTTGGAATAGATAGAGGTTTTTAACCTATGGCCCATGAATTTTTTTTAGTATTTTGATAACTCTATTTCAAAAAAAAAATTGGTCTCCATTAAATTCTATGTTACTTTATGCATTTGAAAATATTATTCTGAAAAGTAGTGCACAGACTTCACCAGGCTGCCAGAGTTCCATAATACACAAAACAGGTTAAGACTAGCTAGTCTTTTAGGGCCCTTTCAGCTCTAGCTGTGATTCTCTGATGAAATGACTTCACCTTTCTGGAGATGCCTTTCCTCCTGACACTAATATGAACCTTGTCTCCCAACCTAGTGCTTCTCTTACCTCTGTTATCCACATATACTATTCCTCGTGTAAAATCCTCTGCTCCGCTATCTCCTCCAAATTTTCTTTCCAATTTAGCTCAGTTTTTCCCCTTTCTTCATATCCTCTTATTCAAGATCTTCAAATTAAGCCCTTCCACTGGCTGCACTGTGGAACCCGTTTCCATTCTAAAGAAACTCTCTTCATCTCTAACCCTTTCAATGTACTTGTCCCCATGTTAATTTTTGTCACAAGACAGCTTTTTATCAGGGCTGCTCTCTCTCATGAAGACCTTAGATTCCTCTTCTCCTTATAGGAGGAGAATGAGAGGACTGAAATGATTCCTTCTTTCTCTCCTATATCACTTCCAGACCATTACTCCACCAACAAAATTAGCTTTCTCTTCATTTAAAATCCATGCCATCCATCTATGCCAACCTCTCTAAATCTTTGCCATCATTTACTACTTCCCATGTCTCATTTCTTTATTTCTCAATGTTTGCAGTACCTAGCTCCCATTTTTCCTTTCCACATACTCCTCTGCTTTCTAATTTTTACAGCCTCAAAATTCTCCAAACTTATCCAAAACATTGACCTTCATCTTTACATAGTACTTAATTTTTATTTAATTTCTCATCTTCCTTCCTATCTACCTCAAAATATCTCTGCCCCAAACCCATTCTTTCATCATTGTTTCCAGTTTCTCCTTTATTCCCAACCTCTTCTCCTGATAATTTCTATTCACTAATAGTTTCCTTCTCTTGAATTTTAAATCTCTGCTTGTATGTCTATAATACCTAAAACTTAAATTCCAAATACAACCAAAGTCTCATAAGTTCTCCTCTCCACTGGCTTCTTCAACTGTGCACAGGTCCTTCCTATTCTCAAACAAATGTTACCCATATCCCAGGATACCCCTACCTAGAAAAGGGCTCTGCTCTGGACACACAAAGATGAATCAATCCTTGGAATAACCTGACTCCAAAGAAAGAGAATTGGCTTTTCCTTCATACTCAGACTCACTATACCTTTGGAATTCTGGGGGGAAATCTCTCAAATGAAAGTTAAGAATGTTTTATGCATATTATCTCCACTAAAATGGATTAAGAGTATTCCTTTTGTAAAAGATAAACTTAATCTACAAAATTGGTAAATGACAGCCATTTATTTCTTTTACTATTGAAAAAAATGTTTAAAACACCAACATTGTATAGTTATACATTAACAAAAGCCTAAAACATAAAATAACAACCCATTATACTGCATATATATATGTTCTCCTGAAAACTAAAGACATCCTGTGGCACTGATGAAAAGGCATTCTACTTTATCTCATGCTTGCCCACCTGAGAAAACTTAACTAATACAGATATCATAGCTAGCCATGGCTTAGCTTTATTGGCCCCTTCAGATGTAGCAGCCTTAACAATGGTGTTTCTCATCTAAGAAGCAGTAAAATAGCAAGAAGTATATTTCTCTGCATTCCAGAATTGATTCAGCAAATGATGATCATCAGACAAAAAATATTTAAGAATATTTCCATTAATCAGATCTATTGTTTGGTGATGTGGGCTCAGGAAAAGAAACACAAAATAAAAGCAATGGTTAGGGATTGTAGGAGCAGGATGACCTACTCAGGAACATGTTTTCTTCACCATATGTTCAAGCTGTAGCTTATATTTCACAACTTTTTTTATTTTCTTTAAAGGGAGGGGTAGAGTATGAAGGGAGGGGGATGGAGGAGAGAAACAAAATTCCCTTTCTGCTATATATACAGGGGGAACTGATGCTAGAGATGTCCAAAGAGATGATACCCCAAAATAGAGGATGGGCGTAGAAACTTTCTATACTGAGAAGAGTGTTTCTTCCAACAGTTTGTCCCCCATGATACCCTTTGATAAAAACCCTGCTAGCCTGGAGATACATGAGACCCAGTAAGGAGTTGCTGGCTGCATCATCTTAGCAAAGTAAAGCACTATCTTCATCATGAAGCCAGAACTTCCATACAGAGTCAAAACATGGGATTATTTCTGATATACAAACATAAATCAAGTTAAAAAAAACTTGCTACTCTGCTCCCTTAAACTTATCACTCTCCTTTCTCTTACTGCCAAGCATTTCAAACAAGTTTCTACCCTCATTGTCCACATTTTGTTATTTCACAAATCCTTACATTCTTGCTTTTGTCCTTACCACTTGACTATAATTATATTCTTGAAGGTTATAATGATCAAATTGAAAACTCTCTGCTATCATTCCCATCCAAACAACTTTAAAATAACTCATCAAATTGAATTTTGGAGTGGCAAAGAAAACAAAAGTTGGGGTGAGACATTTTACAGGCTAAAACAACTTAGGAGGTTAGAAAGAGAGGTCTATGACACTGGGTTATAGGATGGCATGAAGTGCAGGGAGTAGCAACGTCAGTAGTGGGCCTTAGAGGTGACTGTGACAGCAGCAACTGCAGTTTCAGGAGCTCTCAGTCCAAAGACAGTAAGGTGATTAGACACCTGCTCAGAGAGAGAGATTATAGCAGACCTTTTGCTGTCACTGTGTACCTGACCTGCAGCTAATTAGTAAACCTATTGCCCATCTGCATTTATAGGTTGCAGTTCTGGGATAGAGAGGAGTCCTTGTGCCTGATACAAGGGGGTGTGGGCCCCAGTTGCAGTTCCAAGCCAGAGACAAGTGTTAGCACTTGTGGCTGCGGAAGAACAGAGGCTCTAGTCACAATTCCAGGACCAAGAAGAGCACCAGTATTTTGGCTTCAGGGTTGAAAAGGCCCTTCCTGGGTAAAGACAAGAGCCCAATCCAGGAGAACAATGACAATACTTTTCCCTGGATCACACCACCTTGGAAGCCCTGAAAACTTGCAGACCTGCAGAACCAGCTCTGAAAGTAGTAGCACAAAAAAAGCCTGAAGTTTGGGCCAGTGCCACCACAACACTGGGTAAGCTGAGTCCAATTTTAATATAAAATTCAAAGTGAAGAAAGGAGCTAGGAAAATTGAACAAAATAAAAAAGAAAAGAAAATAACTTGACCATGAAAAGTTACCATGGTGGCAGAGAAGATCAAAACATAAACTCAGAAAGAGGCAAAAATGTGAAAAGTTACAAGAAAAACTTTGACAAAAAATAATTGTACATAAGTCAAATAAGAATTCCTGGAAGCATTAAAGAAATAGATGAGTGGTAGAGGGAAAATTGGGGAAAGAAATGAGAGTGATGCAAGAAAATTATTTAAAAAAAGAATTAACAGCTTGATAAAAGAGGCACAAAAATACTCAAGAAAATAACACCTTAAAAATACAACTGACCAAATGGTAGAAGAGGCATAAAATTCACTGAAGAAAAGAACTCCTTAAAAAACATAATTGGCCAAATTGAAAAAGAGGTACAAAGGCTCACTAAAGAAAATAATTCCTTAAAAAGTATAATTTGACAAGTTGAAGCTAATGACTGAAAAATCAAGAAAATATGAAACAAAATCAAAAGAATGAAAAAATGTGAAATAGCTCATTAGAAAAAACAAAAGACCTTAAAAATAAATCAAGGAGAGACAATTTAAGAATTATTGGACTACCTGAAAGCCATGAACTCAAAACAAACAAAAAAATGAGTCTACACATCATATTTCAAAAAAATATCAAGGAAAACTGCCCTGATGTCTAGAACCTGAGAGTAAAACAGAAATAGAAAGAATCTATTGATCACCTCCTGAAAAAGATCTCAAAAACAAACAAACAAACCAGAAAAAAAAAACTCCAAGGAATATTATAGCCAAATTCCAGAGCTCTTAGTCAATGGGAAAATATTGTAAGCAGCCAGAAAGAAATAATTCAAGTATTGTGAGACCACAGTGAAGACCATAAGACTTAGCAAATTCCACGTGAAAAGAACAGAGAAGTTAAATATGATATTCTGGAAGACAAAGGAGCTGGGATTACAACCAAGAATAAGCCACCCAGCAAAACTGAGTATAATCCTTCCAAGGAAAAAATGGATATTTAATGAAAGAGATGATTTCCAAGCATTCCTTATGAAAAACTAGAATTGAATAGAAAATTTGACATTCAAACAGAAGACTCAAGAGATGCATAAAAAGGTAAACATGAAAGAGAAATCATAAGGAGCTCAATAAGTTTAAACCGTTTATATTCCTATTTGAGAAGATGATAAAAGTAACTCCTAAGGACTTTATAGATGTTTGACAGTTAGGAGGATTTTACAAAGGTGCAAAGGTATTGGTGAGTTAATTATGTTGGAGTGATCCCAAAAACAAAAATGAAGGAGTCAGAAATAGGGATGTCCTGGGAGAAGGGGGAGGGGGGAAAGGGAGGAGGAATGGGGAATATTATCTCACATAAAAGAGGCACACAAGGAATAGCTTTTATAGTAAAGGGGGAAATGTTTGGGTGGCAGACAATGCTTGAACCTCACTGTCATCAGAATTGGTTCAAAGAAGGAAGAATAGATAGATGGAGAGAGAGAGAGAGAGAGAGAGAGAGAGAGAGAAAGAGAGAGATGGACAGGTAGATAAATGTATGTATATGTCTACTCAGTTTGGCATAGAAGTCTATCTTACCCTACAGGGAAGTATAAGGGGAAAGGAATAAGAGAGATAAGGATATGGGAGAATAGTGGAGGGACTAAAATCGAGGCAGTGGTCAGAAGCAAATTAGACCTTTGAAAAGGGACAAGGTAAAAAGAGAGAGAGAGAAGGACAAACAGAAGAAAATAGGTTGGAGAGAAATACAGTTAGTAATCATAACTGAGAATGTAAATGGAATGAACTCACCCATAAAAAGGAAGCAGAGAGCAAAATGGTTTAGAAACCAGAATCAAACAATATTTTGTTTACAGGAGACACACTTGAACAGAAAGACACACTTAAAATTAAAATAGGAGATTGGAGCAGAATCTTTTATGCTTCAGTTGAAGTAAAAAGGGCAGGGATAGCAAACATGATCTTAGAGCAAAATCAAATATAGAACTATTTATAAGAGATATGCAGGGAAACTACATTTTACTAAAAAGATACCATAGACAATGAAGTAATATTTTTAAAAATACAGCAGTTTTCTATGTTTCTCTATATCTATATTTCTCAAATATATAAAGAACCATGTCAAATTTATAAAAATAAGAGTCATTCCCCAATTTATAAATGGTCAAATGATATGAATAGGCAGTTGTCAGAAGAAGAAACCAAAACTATCTGTAGTCATATGAAAAAAATAATTTTCTAAATTACTGTTGATGAGAGAAATGAAAATTAAACAATTCTGAGGTACCACTTCACACCTATCAGAAATGGCACATGCTAGAGGTCATGTGGGAAAATAGACACACTAATGAACAGTTGGTGGGATTGTGAACTACTCCAAACATTCTTGAAAACAATTAGGAAGTATGCTCAAAGCACAATTAAACCGCATACTGTTTAATCCTGTAATTACACTACTAGGTCTGTATCCCAAAGAGATTTTTAAAAAATAAAAGAAGGGTGGATAGGTTGCACAGTGCATAGAGCACCAGCCCTGGATTCAGGGGACCTGAGTTCAATCCGGGCTCAGACACATAATACTTACTAGCTGTGTAACCCTGGGAAAGTCACTTAACCTCATTGCCTAACCAAAAAAATAAAAATAAAAGGAAAATGATCTATATGAACAAAAATATTTATGGCAACTCTTTTTGTGGTGGCAGAGAATTGGAAATCAAAGAGATGCCCATCAATTGGAAAATGGTGGAACAACTTGTGGCATATGATTGTCATGAAATACTTTTGTGCTATAAGAATTGATGAGAGAGATGGTTTCAGAAAAACTTGGGAAGACTAATATGAAATGATGCAAAGTAAAGTGAGAAGAACTGAGAGATCACTGTACACAAAAACAGCAATATTATAATGATGATCAACTGTAAAAAACTTAACTTCTATAATCAATGACATTTCATAGTTGATAACTATCCCTTTGATCTCGTAAGGGAAGGCTAGAAAATATAGGATCAGGGCCAAAGCCTGAGAAAAAAGTAGCTTCTCATCATTTTCATTATTTATTGCCATGTAAAAATTTTCTTTTTTTTTTTTGTTTTAATATTCAACAAGTTCTTAAAAAGTTTGTTTTTGTTTCTTCCATAAGTAGGCATGAGTGACAGTGTCAGGATCCTGGCTCTATGAGTGGAGAGGAGAAATAAGAAGTTAAAGAGGTCATTCTAATCACTGTCATATTTTTTTCTGTAGCCAGGACCATCTTTAGATATGTTCAGCATCCCATAAATATGTATTCATTATATGTTAAAGAATACTTAAGGAAGTGTACAAGAGAAAACACCATTTGTTATAGATAAAAAACAATGATTGTTTCCATCCATAGATCCTTGCTCACTTCACCTCCTCCTAAGCTTCCATTTTACTTATTAATGACTAATCTTTGAATCTGGTAATAGAAAAAAATTCTAAATCCCCCTGACTCTTATGACCAAGATCACATCTCTCCAAGTTTTCTACAAGAATGGTATGAGATGCTTTGTTTTTTTTTCCCAAATGATTTTCTAAAAATACATTTTAGATACCCAATCACTCCCAGAATACTGTGTACAGTTCTAAATGCCACATTTTATTTTATTTTTTAGTCTTTTACTTATTTATTTTCATTTATTTATTTATTTTTAGTTTTCAACATTCACTTCCACAATATTTTGAATTCCAAATTTTCTCCCCAACTTGTCCCTCCCCCACCCCAAGATGGCATGCATTCTGAATAACCCTTCCCATAATCTGCTCTCCATTCTATTACCCACACCCCTTTTCTTATCCCCGTCCCCTTCTATTTTCCTACAGGGCAGGGTAGATTTCTATATCCCATTGCCTGTATAACTTATTTCCCAGTTGCATGTGAAAACAATTTTTAACATTTGTTTTTAAAACTTTGGGTTCCAAATTCTCTCCCTTCCTCCCTCCCCACCTACCCGTGCTGAGAAGGCAAGCAACTTGATACAGGTTATACATGTGTAGTCATGTAACACACTTCCATAATAGTCATATTGTGAAAAACTAACTATATCTCATTTCATCCTATCCCACCCCCATTTATTCTATTCTCTCTTTTGACCCTGTCCCTCCTAGAAGTGTTTGCTTCTGATTACCCCCTCCCCCAATATGCCATCCCCTCTATCATCTCCCTACTTTCTTATCCCTTTCCCCCCTATTTTCCTGTAGGGTAAGATAGCTTTCCATACCCAATTGAGTGTGTATGTTATTCCCTCCTTGAACCAAATTCAATGAGAGCAAGATTCACTCATTCCCTCTTATCTTGCCGCACTTCCCCTTCTCTATAAAAGCTTTTTGTTGTCTGTTTTATATGAGATAATTTACCCCATTCTACCTCTCCCTTTCTCCTTCTCCCAGTATAATCCTCTCTCACCCCTTAATTTTATTCTCCAGATATCATCCCTTCATCTTTAACTTACCCTGTGCCCTTTATCCGTAAATATATATGTATGTATGTATATGTGTGTATATATGTATATGCATATAAGTATGTGTATGTGTATGTACATGTATATGTATATTTCCCCCTGTCAATTACCCTAATACTGAGAAATGTCTCATGAGTTACAAATATTATCTTTCATGTAGGAATGTGAACAGTTCAACTTTATTAAGTCCCTTATCATTTCTCTTTCCTGTTTACCTTTTCATGCTTCTCTTGAGACTTGTATTTAAAAGTCAAATTTTCTGTTAAGCTCTGGTCTTTTCATCAAGAATGCTTGAAAGTCCTCTATTTCACTGAATATCCACTTCCCCCCCTGAAGGATTATACTCAGTTTTGTTGTGCAAGTGATTCTTGGTTGTAATCCTATCTCCTTTGACCTCTGGAATATCATATTCCAAGCCCTCCAATCCCTTAATGGAGAAGGTACTAAATCTTGGGTTATCCTGATTGTGTTTCCACAATACTTGAATTGTTTCTTTCTGGCTACTTGCAATAGTTTCTCTTTGACCTGGGAACTCTGGAATTTGGCTATAATATTCCTAGGAGTTTTCCTTTGGGGATCTCTTTCAGGAAGTAATTGGTGGATTTTTTCCATTTCTCTTTTACCCTCTGGGTCTAGAATATCAGGGAAGTTTTCCTTGATAATTTCTTGAAGATGATGTCTAGGCTCCTTTCTTGATCATGGCTTTCAGGTAGTCCAATAACTTTTAGATTATCTTTCCTGGATCTATTTTCCAGATCAGTTCTTTTTCCAATGAGATATTTCATATTGTCTTTTATTGTTTTCATTCTTTTGGTTTTGTCTTATAATTTCTTGATTTCTCATACAGTCATTAGCTTCCATTTGCTCCATTCTAATTTTTAAGGATGTATTTTTTTCAATCGCCTTTTTGTCTTCCTTTTTCATTTGGCCAGTTCTGCTTTTGAAGGCATTCTTCTCCTCATTGGCTTTTTGAACCTCTTTTGCTATTTGTGTTAGGCTATTTTTTAAGGTTATTTTCTTTAGTGTTTTTTGGGTCTCCTTTAGCAAGCTGTTGACTTGTTTTTCATGATTTTCTTGCATCACTCAGTTTTTCCTCTACTTCTCTTACTTGCTTCTCAAAATATTTTTTGAGCTCTTCCATGGCCTGGGACCAATTCATATTTTTCTTAGAGGCTTTGGATATAGGAGCTTTGACTTTGTTGTCTTCTTCTGGTTGTGCTTTGATCTTCTTTGTCACCAAAGTGAGATTCTATAGTCTGACTCTTTTTGGCACTGCTTGCTCATGATCCCAGCCAATTACTTGAGTTATAAACTCTTTGTTAAGGTAGGGGTCTGTTTCCAGTGTGGAGAATGTACTGTCCCAAACATTGGGGGTTTTGTGCAACTGTTTTCAGAGATACTTCTAGGGACCTGAAAATTTTCAGTACTTCTAAGGTGCTATGATCAAGGGTGATCCTGGCCTGTGCTGTGGTCTATGAGTGACCACAAGCACTCTTTTTCTGTCTTGGAACTGTGAGGAGGATTTCCTCTCCACCGCCACTACAAGCTCCACCACCCCAGCACTCCTCCTTGCCCCAGGACTGCACCCAGAACTGTGACCCAGATCCAAGCATGGGCAAAGCAAGAGAATCCTGTACCAGCAAAGAAATCTCTGCAATCCCCCTCTAATCAGCCACTCAAGTCCCCCTCAGTCTGTGGGCTGGAAGCTCAGGAAGCAGCCACTGTCCCAGGGCCCAGGCTCGGACACTGGAGCTGGGACCACCATGCTTCTCTCTCTCACCACAGACACAGACTTTTCCCACTGACCTTCTAAGTTGTCTTTGGCATTCCTGGGTTGAGAAGTCTGGAATCCACCACAGCTGCCTGTGACTCAGTCCTCTGAGGCCTGCTCCAAGTTCAATGAGGCCTGCACACCCACACAGAACTGCACTCCTCTCCCAACCCAGTGCTATGTACCTTTCTGATCAACCATCCAGGTTGTCTTGGACTGGAAATTCGTTTCATTCTGTCTTTTTTGTGGGTTCTGCTGCTTTAGAATTTTTTTAGAGCCATTTTTTATAGGTATTTGGAGGGGTTTGGGGGAGAGCTCAAGCAAGTCACTGCTTTTACTCCACCATCTTGGCTCCCTGGGAGGGCATATTTAGTAGGGCAGCCGGAATAACTGCAAGGACTAAAGACCATGCCATAGGATAATCATTTGAGTCAACTGGAAGGCCTGTCATATGGGAGAAGGATTAGCTTTATTTGTCTTGGCCCTAGAAGACAGAAAAAGGAAAAGTGGGTAGAAGGTGCAAAGAGGTAGATTTAGAACTGATGCCAAAATAAGCTTCCTAGCCATTAGAGCCATCCCATGATGAAATAGGCCACATCTGGATGTATAGTATTTCCATTATTAAAGATCATTAAGCAGAGGCTATATGACCTCTTCTCAGCAATATCATGGAGAAGGATTCCTGATCTAACTGGGCTTAAACTAAAGGTCTCTTAAAGTCCTGAGATTTTTATTTTCTAAGTTCTGATGGGCAAGGAAAGAAAATGTTCTGCTTAATATAGTACCCAGCACAGAACATAGAATGGGGTCTACTATAGTAGATGCTTAATAAATTCTCACTGACTATCCAGAAAAGGGCTATACCAGAGAAAGCAAGCCCAGGCAAGAAATTTCCCTAGGTTCCTCTAGGTAAATGAAATGAATTTAAGGGCACAGGATACTTTAAGAAACTTGAGGTTGCCTCATTGGGTTATTGTGAGGAAAATACTTTGTAACCATAAATCATTATGTGAATGTGAGTTCATAGAGATTTGCCCACTTAAAAGGTTCCCTTGGTCTTCTCTAGAGTTTCATGGTACCTCCTGAAATTTTATTCAATTCAATTCAATAAAAATTAACAAACTAGTGCATTCAAAATACTAAAAATTAGGAACTGTTTTGAAGGTATAAAGATATAAGGTTAAAATAAAATAAAATAAAGGTGATTAAAAAATACCTCCTTGTGGAATTTCTATTGAGGAAGATAAAGGATGTATAAAACATACAGTTCTACATGGTAAAACAGAAGATGGAAAAAGCACAAGATACACACACACACAAATGCTATTTGATGAATCACTACTAACTCCCATCCATGGAATTCTTATTTGTGTGAAATAAACAATTACTATATTACAAATACTCAGGTATCAGGGAGGGGAAAAAAAAGTTGAATTGCTTTGCTAAGTATCTTTTCCCTGATCTACTATCAAATGACACCAATTTTTTCTATGGTCTAGTGAGATGTTGGAAGCCCTTTTCCAAAGGTGGAAAATTATTTTGAATCCAATTATAAGCAACTGTTCTCACTTTTCATTTCTCAATAATGAACAAAAATTTAAATGATATTTTAAATGGGTATACTTCATGGTCCTTATAGATGATAGATAAAGTCTTCAGGCACCTCTTTCTGCCAGAAAATTTGAGTTCTTGCTGCTGATAATCAAATGAGCAGACATTCGAGCCACTGCAGGGTTGATAATTAAATGCGGCATTGCCCTCATTAGTTCCATGGAGGCTACAATTGTGTCTTCCAGGGGAATCATACCTGCATGTGAATTTCAGGACAAGAGCTTTGCTAAGTAACTTCTTTCCCTAATAAAGGGATTTTGAGGGCAGATTCTCAATTATTTCTACTTCCTACGGTCATGCTGTAGGGGTAAGTATTGAAATTTATGCACCATTCCCCAAACATTAAGATTAAAATATATTTTTTCATTCATACTTTTCATGCTGAATACTTTTGTACAGTGGCTCTTTTTCCCAATTCAAACATTTTCAAGGTTTAAAAAAATTAGTTGCTAGGTATTCATTTTTTAGACCATGAACAATATATTTTTTGGTGATATAACTGTGCACATGGGCCTTTTGCCACTTCCAAATACAGTGTAGGATGATTATGTACCATTTAAAATTTGAAAGTCTCACATATACAACATTAGAACAGACTTTGTATTTTATACATGTATGAAACAGGAAGCTTTTGTTACTGATATCTACATAGATCACTATCTCCCCTGCAATTTATCTTCTTAAATAGTTACTTGAGTCGTAGAAAGGTTAAATAAGTTACCCAAGTGCCTCAGCCAGTACATCAGAGTCAACACTTGAACCCAAGTGATTCTGATTACTAGAACTACTCTACCTAATTATGTCATACTCCCTCTAATATATAGGAATAGTAGAAAGAACAATGGACTGGAAACTATGGTTGAATCTTCACACCAGCACTTATTAGATTATGTCCATGGGCAAATAATTTTATCTCACTGAGTTTGACTCCTCATCTGTAAAATAGGGCTAATAGTATTTATACTAGTTAGACAGTATGGTATGGTGGCTAGAGTGTTAGACTTGGACTTGATCTTTGTATCCCCAGCACCTAATACAGTGTCTACCATAATGGATGTTTAGTAAATGATTTTTTATTTGAACTGGAGAACTGGGTTAAAATACTGCCTCTGACATATGCTAGTAATGTGACCTTAGACTAATCATAATCTCTATGATTTTTATTTTCCTCATTGCTAAAATGAAGTTCCTATCTCTCAGGGTAATTGTGAAGCTCCAGCGAGATGATGTATATAAAGTACTCTGCATATGTTAAAGAATTGTATGTGTTAATTATTAGTTGCCTCATTGGGTTATTGTGAGGAAAATACTTTGTAACGATAAATCATTATATGAATGTGAGTTCATAGCAATAGTGTACTTCTCCATATACTTCAAAGAACTAAAAAGTTTCAAGATAGAATGTTCATATTTTATTTGCCTATGACACAAATCCAATTTTGTACAAGTATTTTAGACTTAAAACTCATGGGATTTGGGGATTCCTTTAATATAATCCTTACTGGTAAGATCACTACATCTGAGTTTTCTCCTCCTCCTCCTCCTCACCTCTTCCCTCAATTTATTTTGAGCTAGTTCTTTCCCTAAAGGATAAAGAAGCCATTACCAAGACTTGACTGATCCATTGGACTTATGCCTCCCTCCATTCTAATCCTCATCCCTGTTCTTATCATTTCTATTCTTTCCCTTGTCTCACTCCTAAACAATTTGCTCATGTTCTATCCCATTCTACTATGTACTTTTGAGCCATCAAACCATTTTCAACAAACTTCTTTTACATTCTCAAGCATTGTAATCAATATTATTTTTTTCATCTCTGCTTTAACAGAAACTTGCCCTCCTTTGAGGTCACTATATCCTTTTTCACCCCATCCACTATTCCCACTCTCATACTGAAAATCCTCCACTTGAAGTGTAACAAGGAACTCACTCTTCTCTATGCTGGGGAATTAGAGACATTTGAAAGGAAATTAAACTATAATTAACTTGAGGACACAGGAAATTTGCACCCTTCTGCTTATGGATGCCAAAGAATATTTTGTGATTTGGTTCCCTTCCTTGTTTTCTGTTTCATACCCTAATCAAATACTTTTGGCTTTGTCATCTGTGTCTTTGATATGTCTAGCAACAGACTGAGGATTTGGGTGGAGGTTTAGCTCTGACTTAAATAGTTAGCAACCCTAAATAGCTACTCAATCTGGAAGTATTTACACTAAAAAAAAATCTTTCCCTTTAATTCCATCAACCCAACTATCATTTCATCTTTTTTTTTCCCTTCAGTGTTTGCTTTCTTGAAAATATTGTCTAAATCCTATTACTACCCATTCTCTTCTCAAACCTGCAATCAGACTTTTTTCCCCATCACTCTTCTAAAATCGTTCTTTCTTTGGTCACTAATTATTGGCTAATTGTCAGTGGCCTTTTATTATTTTTCCATTTCCCTCCTTGACCTCACTCTAACTTTTGAAATAATTAGCATCTCTGATTGGGTAGTATCAAACTCTTCTAGTTCACTTCCTATTTGTGGATGATACTCAAAGATCTATCACTGACCCTCTCCTGTTCTTTCTCTGAAATTTTTTACTGGACAATTTTATTCACTCTCATGATTCAGCAAGTAGTTCCATGTAGATGACTTCTAAAATTATTTCTCCAGTGTTGACCTCTCTTCTAAGCTCTAGCTCCACCCCTCTCCACCTCCAGCTCTATTTGCCTACAGTTTAGCTGACCTTGTATATTTCCTTAGCATTTCGCCATCATTATATCACAATCCTAGCTCATTCTCTGTGCTCTTAAACATGTTCCTCCTTTGGCTTTACTATTTCTATCTGTATCATCACCATTTCCTAGTCTCTGCTTTTCCTAATTTTGGAATGGTCCTTTGCTCTCACCTCTCATACCCATTTATTTATCAATCACATAGCTAGGTAGTGCTTGGGGTGGAGGAGGGAGATTCAAACTCAGGTTTTCCACATTGTGAACTCCAACATTCTATTCAGTAAGCCATATTGACTCTCATGTTATTTACCTCCCAATGATCCTAGCTTTTTAACCCATAGTAAAGCTCTCTGAGTTCTTGAGGTGGGGGGGTTACAAATTAAAAATATTAATATTTGCAGTAGTAATTATAGCAGAGTAATAGAACTTTGGGAATAGCATCTGATGGAGACTTTCAGAGAAGAAAAGAGAGGAAAATAAAGATAAACAGAAGGAATGAGACATAATACCAGGAACAACCCATTTAGTCAATTGTAGGAGGAAGCCAAGATAGTAAGAAATAATAAAAATAAGTGAAAAATGAAGTTAGATGTATCATAAAGTAATGAAAAGCACATAGGACTATAAGTCAATAGACTTAGGTTCTAGTCATACCTCTACTACTAATTTAATATATGACCTGGGCAAGTCACTAGCCCTATCTGTACTTCAGTTTCCTCATCTGTAAAATAGCTAACATTTATTTTGTGCTATAATATGTGCAAAACACTTTACCTACATTATTTCATCTGAGTCTCATAACAACCCTATGACATATGGACAGCAATGATCATTGCCCTCCTTTTATAGATGCAGGAGATTGGACCTTGGAGGGATTAGATGACTTGCTAAGGGTCTTGCAGTGAGTGTCAGAGGCAAGTTTTGAATCCAGGCACTTCTCACTAGAAGTCCAATATTCATCCCTAGGGGCTTGTATCAGATGATCTTTAAGGTCCAACCAAGAAATAATATTCTCAAAACAAACAAACAAAAAAACCCAAAAAACCCACAATATATACATGTTCACTAAATGAATAATGTATGACTGCTAAGTCCCCTGAAATTGTCATATGTATTTGAATTTGCATTATTTAAAGTTATAATTATACAAAATATGGTCATTGATTCCAGTCCAATGAAAATATGCACTGTAAATTTGAATAATGGCAACTATTTAAGGGGGGGGGGATTCATTGTTTACACTAATCAGGACCTAGACACACCATGGTGAGGAAGTGTAGCTGCACAGAAAATTAAAGAAACTTTGCAATTTGCATTATTTTAGGATATTATGGAAGTATTTCCAAGATAGTTAAGAGCATCATAGTGTAATTGAAATATTTCTGAATTGGAAGTCAAGGGGTCTGAGTTTGAATTCTACTCCAAACTACAGTATGATCTTGGGCTACTCAGCATGGCATGCCCTCAACAGAGAAGATGCTGTACTCTATGAACAAAGCACAATTGAAGCAGCTCAAAAGAAACTCAAGATACACTAATTTAGAGACTCCACCCCAAATGTTCACATGGACTATTTGTGCCTGAACTGTGGTAGAACATTCCAAACTGGTATTGGTCTGATCAGCCACATGTGGTCAGATACACTGTAACTTGACTCTAGCAGAGTGATGTCATTTTGGTCCTCTTCAAGAATGAACAACCAACCAACCAATGATGCTGAGCAATTCATTTCTTAGATCCTTAATTTTCACAACTGTAAAAATGCAGCTAATAGTAATAATACTACTCAAATAATAAGATGTTTACAATGAAAACACTTTGCAAACCTGAAAAAAAAAGTGGCACGTGAATTTAAATTGCTATCGTCCCCAAGTAAGGGTAAACTTTTTGGGATAAGTGACTTTTCTTTTTTTTCTTTCTTCTTTTTTTCCTCTTTTGTCATTATATCCCCTAAATCTACCACAGCATTTTGCACAGAGTGAACATGATAAATACTTGTTACATTGTTTTGTAAAGTTAGGATCCCAATGTCCTAGGTCATTTGAGTCCTTTTAACTTTCTCTGTGCATCATTATAGGATATTTTTGTTTTGTGATTATTGTAAAACAATCAATAGGAAAAATCCTCAAATGATTTAAATGTTTATGATGTAAAGGAGGATGAAATAACTCAAGTATAAAATGCCCCAGATTCCAGTGATTTCCTCAGATAAATCAATGCCTTTCTTGCTTAAAATCTTATTAGCAATTGTTCTCTTCAGAAACATGACATGTTTTGATTCTTAATTTAGTGTAAACTTCCCAAGTGTCTAAAACATCCCAAACTAAATGATGCAATCAAGCATTCCATTTGCTGCCTGACTCAAGTGCACCCCATAAAATACACACATGCTTGCTAAAATGAAGGGTCACATCAGAGGTTAAAACAATACTCTTTGAACAGTTCCCAGATAAATCAAGTAGCTTTTTGCTTTGTTTCAGCAAATGAGAGTTTGTTTAGTTTATGTAAAGAAAGTGTTTGTGCCTGAAATAGTTTGCATTGAAGAAAAGTAGATTGTGCAAAAAAGATTAATGATTAATGGAGTCTACTTAAGCATCATAACTAATTAGGAATTTTATTTTAAAATGCTATACTATAATTTGCACACTGCATAATGCATGTTTGCTGCCTTTCAGGGCATTATGCATTATGTTGTCAAGAGACAACATTTTGCAAAACCCTCAGTATAAGTAGCCATCAGACACCATGAAAAAGAAATCAACAAATGTATTATACCCATTCATTCACCAAACTTTTATTAAGCACCTAATGTATGCAAAATTTCATGCTAAAGCCCAGGCAATATACAAAGATAATTAAGATCTAATTGGTCTAATTTTTTACTAGTGAATAACAGTTGTGCCACTCTTCTGGCCAATTATTTTTTTTAACCTAAAACCAATGTTATCCCTACAATGACTGTATGAGAATAATGGTGAAGATATGTTGGGAAGGGCGATAGTTACTGTTGTGCTGGAGATACTAGTTGGAGTCTACTTTAGCCTAGCAAACACTGAAAGCATTTAATTCACTTTACCAAATCATGACTATACTCTAATCTTCGATGAATAAATAAGAGCCATTGATTTAGCTTAAGTTAGACAGTACTTCTATGGAGAGATGTCTTCTTTTAGCTAGAGCAAATATGTACCCCCCACATATATATACAATTTTTCCTCCTATTCAATCACATTAAGCTGTGGGTGGAGGGATGGAATTGTAACTAGGCCAAAGTGACGAGGATTTGCCCCAAAGGTACTGAAAACATTTAGAATGCACAAAAGAAAAATATTTTAAAAGATTGGATAATTTTTAAGTTGGTTATCTTTACATTTTGAAAGCATTAAACTTCTTCCATTATATAGAAATAACTAAGCTTAGTATCTGATATGAGGAAACAATAGCAAAATTATTTATTTTTGGGGGCCAGAGCCAAGATGGTAGAGTAAAAGCAGTGACTTGCTTGAGCTCTCCCCCAAACCCCTCCAAATACTTATAAAAAATGGCTCTAAAAATTCTAAAGCAGCAGAACCCACAAAAAGACAGAGTGAAACAAATTTCCAGCCCAAGACCACCTGGATGGTTGATCAGAAAGGTACATTGCGCCAGGCTGGGAGAGGAACTCAGTTTGGTGTGGGCATGCAGGCCTCAGTGAACTTGGAGCAGGCCTCAGAGGACTGAATCATGGACAGCTGTAGCAATATCCAGATTTCTCAACCCATGAAAACTAAAGACAACTTAGAAGGTCAGTAGGAAAAATCTGTGTCCACGGTGGTGAGAGAGAAGCGCAGGGTCCCCGCCCCAATCCCAGAGCGCAGCCCCAGTGTGATGGCTGCCGCCAGAGCTTCTGGTCCACAGACTGAGGGGGAATCAAATGGTTGATCAGAGGGGCATCGCAGGGATCTCTCTGCTGGTGCAGAATTCTCTTGCTTTGCCTGTGCTTGGATCTGGGCCACAGTTCTGGGTGGCAGTCCTGGGGCTAGGAGGAGTGTTGCTTGTAGTGGCTGTGGAGAGAGAATCCTCCTCACAAGTCCAAGACAGAAAAGAGTGCTTGTGGTCACTCATAGACCAGAGCACAGGCCAGGAAAGCAGTAAACACCTTGCCCTTGATCATAGCACTTTGGAAGAACTGAAAATTTTCAGGTCCCTAGAAGTATCTCTGAAAACAGCTGCACAAAACCTCCAAAGCTTAGGACAGTACATTCTCCACACTGGAAGTACCTCCTACCTTAACAAAAAGTTTATGACTCAAGTAATTGGCTCGGATCATGAGCAAGCAACACAAAAAGAATAAGACCATAGAATCTTTCTTTGGTAACAAAGAAGATCAAAACATACAACCAGAAGAAGGCAACACAGTCAAAGCTCCTACATCCAAAACCTCCAAGAAACATATAAATTGGTCTCAGGCCTTGGAAAAGCTCAAAAAGGATTTTGAGAAGCAAGTAAGAGAAGTAGAGGAAAAACTGAGAGTGATGCAAGAAAATCATGACAAACAAGTCAACAGCTTGCTAAAGGAGACCCAAAAAAATACTGAAGAAAATAATACCTTAAAAAAATAGCCTAACCCAAATAGCAAAAGAGGTTCAAAAAGCCAAAGAGGAGAAGATTGCCCTAAAAAGTAAAATTTGCCAAATGGAAAAAGAAGTCCAAAAGCTTACTGAAGAAAATACTTTCTTAAAAATTAGAATGGAGAAATTGGAAGCTAGTGACTTTATGAGAAATCAAGATATTGTAAAACAAATCCAAAAGAATGAAAAAACAGAAAACAATGTGAAATATCTCATTGGAAAAACAACTGACCTGGAAAATAGATCCAGGAGAGAGAATTTAAAAATTATTGGACTATCTGAAAGCATGATCAAAAAAAGAGCCTAGACATCATCTTTCAAGAAATTATCAAGGGAAACTGCCTTGATATTTTAGAACCAGTGGGCAAAATAGAAATGGAAAGAGTCCACTGATCACCTCCTGAAAGAGATCCTCAAAGGAAAACTTCTAGGAATATTATAGACAAATTCCAGAGTTCCCAGGTCAAGGAGAAAATATTACAAGCAGCCAGAAAGAAACAATTCAAGTACTGTGGAAACACAATCAGGATAACACAAGATTTAGCAGCTTCTACATTAAGAGACCACAGGGCATGGAATATAATATTCCAGAGGGCAAAGGAGATCGGATTACAACCAAGAATCACCTACCCAGCAAAACTGAGCATAATCCTTTAGGGGAAAAAATGGATATTCAGTGAAATAGAGGACTTTCAAGCTTTCTTGATGGAAAGACCAGAGCTGAATAGAAAATTTGACTTTCAAATACAAGACTCAAGAGAAACATGAAGAAGTAAACAGGAAAGAGAAATCTTAAAAGACTTATTAAGGTTGAACTGTTTACATTCTGCATGGAAAGATGTTATTTGTAACTCATGAGTCTTTTGTCAGTATTAAAGCAGAAGGAGAAAGGGAGAGGTAGAATAGGGTAAATTATCTCACATAAAACTGAGAAGAAAAGACTTTTAAAGTGCAGGGGAAGTAGGGGGAAGGTGAGAGCGAATGAGTGAATCTTATTCTCATCAGATTTGACTTAAGAAGGGAACAACATACACTCAATTGGGTATGGAAATCTATATTTTCCTACAGGAAAATAGGGGGAAGGGGATAAGAGACCAGGGGGATGATAGAGGGGAGGGCAGATTTGGGGAAGTGGTAATCAGAAACAAACACTTCTGAGGAGGGACAGGGTCAAAAGGGAGAATAGAATAAATGGGTGATGGGATAGGATAAAGGGAAATATACTTAGTTTTTCACAAGATGACTACTATGGAAGTATTTTGCATGACTACACATGTATAACCTGTATTGAGTTGCTTGCTATCTCAATGATGGTGGGTAGGGAGGGAGAAAGGGAGAGAATTTGGAAACCAAAACTTTAAAATGAAATATTTTTTTTCATATGCACCTGGAAAATAAGATATACAGGCAATGAGGTATACAAATTTATCCTGCCATACAGGAAAATAGAAGGGAAGGAGGTAAGAGAAGGCAGGAGGGGGTGATAGAAGGCAGGGCAGATTACAGGAGGGGGTGTTCAGAATGCATGCCATCTTTGGGTGGAGGAATGACAAGATGGGGAGAAAATTTGGAATTCAAAATTTTGTAGAAATTAAGGTTGAAAACTGAAATAAATAAATAGTAAAGTTGATGCCTTCTCAATGAGGGTGGGTGGGGAGGGAGAAAGGGGGAAAATTTGTAGCGCAAAATTTTAAAAGCAAAAAATAAAAAAAATAAAAAAAATAAATTTGTTTTTGCATGCAACTGGGAAATAAGATACATAGGAAATGGGGTATAGAAATCTATCCTGCCCTACAGGAAAATTGAAGGTGAAGGTGATAAGAGAAGGGGGGAGAGATAGAAGGAGGGCAGATTAGGGGTATTCAGAATGCATTCCATTTTGGGGTGGGGGGAGAGATGAGTTGGGGAGATAATTTGGAACTCAAAATCTTGTGGAAGTGAATGTTGAAAACTAAAAATAAATTAATTAATTTTAAAAAAAGAAAAAGAATAAAAGAGAAATTAAAAATAAAAAAGAAATAAAAACATAAAAAAGAAAAAATATTTATTTTCTAGTCACATTCAAAAAGAGCTGAACCTTATACTATATTTGTGCCACTATCAAATATGACTGAAGATTCTATAGCTATGTTTGTTTTCCTATTGTATGTCTCCTTTGCAATTTCTCTCCTTATTATCCAATGGTAGTTATCCAGCTCACTTAGGTAACTGACCTAATACCAATTTAGGAATTATAGAAACTATGAAGATTAGAATCAATGAGAAGTGATGACCCAATGTAAATCTATGAAGGAAATCCTTTGAGAATATAAAAACTGATGAGGACTGCTTAAACGATGTCCATTCCTTGTTTACATGTCATTGACTTTTTTTTTCATCCATGTTTCTGGAATCAGATAGAACTTTAGAGAATCAATCCTTAATGCCATTTGATCAACATTTTCTTATTTTCCTCAGAGCTCCAAGTACAGAGCTATGTGTGCAGTGGACATTCAATAAATATTAATTGACCATGGTAATGATTCATCTTTGAATCTCTATTTAGAATAACTAAAATGTAATGTCCTGACTGATAGGGCCCAATTTTATATATCTTAATGACATCCTGACTCCTAAAAGCCTCAGGAATTGGTACAAAGTAAAAATGAATTTTCCATTTTCTTTGCTAACTCAAAACAGAAAAGACTCATTTAGCCAATATGGAAAATAAGAAACTGAGAAAAATAGGGAATGTATAAGACATTTCAGCTATCAAATTATTCAGCTATCAAAAAATTCTGTTAGTGAGAAATTGTTACAATAGAAAAGGACCTTATGCACTCTCTATTTAATTCAAAGAGGATATTTTAGCTCCCACTATGTGCAATGAACTTTACTAAGTTCAGATACAAAGATAGGAATTAAAAATAGTCCCTTCCTTCAAATAACTTGTCATTACATTAGTAAATGCAAATAAGTGAAACAGAGAAGTAAATCAAGATGATTTTATGGAAAGTATTAACAGCTTGGGAATTAGGAAAGGCATCCTATAAGAGAGTGCACACGAATAGTGTCTTGAAGGAAGCTAGGGATTCTAAGAAGAGTTGAAGAGAGAGAGGATTCTAGGCATGGGAGAAAGTCTGTACAGAGATATAGAGATAGGATACAGAATGTTTGCTTTGGAGAATAGGAAATGCATGAGTTGAGCTGAATTTCAAAGTGTATGATGAAGAGTTACATGAAATATTATGTGAAATAAAACTGAAAAGGTGGACTGGAGAGGCTGAGGCCAGCATGTAAGGGGTTTTAAATATCAAGAGTTGGTATTTGATCCTAGGGATAGTAGGGAGCCATTAGAGTTTGTTAAGCAGGAGAGTGACATCTTCAGATACCTGCCTTAGGATGATTATTTTTGTATTGGTATGCTAAGTAGGTTGAATAAGAAAAGATTAGAAACTGAAAGTCCAATTAGGAGTCTGTTAACAATAGTCCAAGTAAGAAGTGATGGAGACTCAAGACCTAAAGTGATTATGTGAGAGAAAATAAGAGAGAAAAAAAGATGATGAGTTTATTTAATCATATATAACTCATCTTTGAGCAAGAATTCCCTCTACAATAAACCTATAAAAGGTTTCATGAGAAGAAAGTGAACAGTTTTTCTCACTGTTCATAGGAGAATGAACAAAAAGAAAGGGAAGCATGGTAAATTCTGTGATTTCATCAGTACCTCATTGTTTCTCTTACTTGCCTTTTAGATTGTGCAATTTCATCAAGTGGATTGAAGGTGTGGGAGAATCAATGGATCAGTGATATATTCCCTAATCAACCTTCCCTAAGTCCCACCTCCCACTATACAGGGACAAAAATCACAGAGCCTGAGAAAGCATAAATTAGTTGTATACTGAATAGTGTTTTTGTTGTTGTCTTTGTTTTTTGTTTTAATTTTAAAGAGAGATTTCATTAGATATAAGAAAAACATATTTCACTAATTAGCACACTGGACAGAGCTATGAAGGACTCTGAGTGCCTCCTTCTTCTGAGAGGTTTACAAAGAGAGCAGACAACCATCTGTCCTTGTTGTTTCAGACATTTGCGTCAATTTATAATTGCATGATGCTTTCCAGTTAGGAAGAGCTTTACGTACATTGTTATACTTGATTCTAATAAGAGCATGTTTGTGAAGTAGTTAGTGCAAATATCATGTCCACTTGAGAGGTGAGGACCATGAGTTTCAGAGAGATCATGTTTCATAGCCAACCAAAGTTACATAAGTAGTTCATGGGAGAACTGAGAGTCAGACCCAGGGCTCCTGCCTCGGCTTTAACATTGTGTCTCTTTGCTTGAGGATTAAAAACCTGTGCTAGACAAAGCCTTTCCATTTAAATTTTAAGAATTACCTGTTTTAATTTTTAAGAAGATTAAACTTGATTTTCTTAATTATTCTGGGACCTAGTTTCCACATTTGAAAACAATGCCGAGAAAATTATTCCATATCTATCCCACAGAGAAGATGTGGGGAAAAATAAACTGGGAATTCCAGTAAAAATATGCTGAATTCAACTTAACAGTTTTACTAGGATGAAATGGAAGTCAGTTTTTGACTATGTTGACTAGTTTTAACTCTTTATTTCTCTTTTTTTTTCTTTTCTCAGTATCCAAGGATAGACCTCTCCTGGCTTCCTTTCCCCCTTTCTTACTGCCTTTTCTGAGGCTCCTTTGCTGGTTCTCACATCTCCTCCCTCTATTTTAAAATATTAGCTTTAGAGTGCTCTTAGCTGCATTCTCTTAGCTTCACCTACCAACTGGATACTGACTTCTAAAACTCATTTTCTAGGCCTTCATTTTCACTCCCAATGGACTCAGGTCTTTACAGGGCATTTCTAATTGGATATTCTGCTGGCACCGGAAATTGAACACTCATGTTCATCTTCTAACTCTCACTTTTCCAACCACCACATGGACACAAATAAGTGAACAAACAAAAATAATGATAACATTTCTCAAGACCATCATTAACTTTTCTGGTCCCACAACGTTAACCCTAGAAGTCATAATGTTATATTACATTAACAGAATCCTTTATTTATTTTCTTGGTGCTGCATTTTATTGGCACAGTAGCCTTTGAGGTAAATAGGTATCATTATCTTATTTTCCATATAGTGATTTGAACCTGACACAAAGAAAAGTAGCGCCCAGTCAGCAGAAGCCAGAACTACAACTGTGAGCTCCTAGCTCCTAAGACAATGTTCTGCTTTATTTCTATATTCATTTCATAAAGTGTCTCTAGTGATACTCACTGGGCTCACCATCACAAAGCAAAACCAGCTACATACCCAATTCAGCGTTCAGTGTGGTACTGCTGACAGGTGAGTTTTTTTCCCCTTCTATTTAATGTTATCAGATCATGTTCCATTGTAGTTTTGCTCCTCTCCATATTAGCTATCAATGACTAGCACCCCAGGTACATGGAACTATTTGACACCAATTATTTTTGGAGATCAAGAAAAGACAAGCAAATATTTTCCCCCTATTCCTCCATGGCACACTTCCCTGGTGTGGTCTTGGTAAGAGTAAGCTAAGATTTAACAGAGTTTCTACATGGCATGATTCCCACTCAGTTCATATCCATATATAGCATTGCTGCTAGCCTTTGTCTCTGCTACTGTTGGGCTGGGTCTCCAGGGCTGCTTCTCTATAGTCAGGGACTCAGATCTTGACTGACTGGCTGCACAAACCCTAGCATATATTCTATTCTATTCCCAAACCTCCTCAGTGACTCAACGTCCTGGCCCCTTGAAGTTCCCAAGGTGGTAGACACCCCCCTTCATTTAAAACAATAAAATAAATGACAAGGAAAAGCCCCCAAACCTGAGTTCACAGGACACATTGGCCTCATATGTTAAGGGACAAAGATCTTTCCCCTTACAACATTGTCTCTCACGTTCCATCTATGAGGCAGGAAAAAGACCACAGAAGGGTGAGTGAAGTGATTTGGACCTGTTTGAAAGCTCCACAGTAGTTACAACTCTTCAGCTATAACCAATCAGAGAATGTTCCCTGCTATGTGGTTAGCAGTCTTCAGAGCAGGTACTGTTTCTGCCTTTCTTGTAACCTCCAGGCTTATCTCAGGGCTGGTATACATATAAACCTTTTAAGAAATGCTTTTTGGGGGTTTGTTTTGTAAAAAGAAAAAGAGAAACAAAGGAAGAAAGGAAGAAAGGAAGGAAGGAAGGAAGGAAGGAAGGAAGGAAGGAAGGAAGGAAGGAAGGAAGGAAGGAAGGAAGGAAGAAAGAAAGAAAGAAAGAAAGAAAGAAAGAAAGAAAGAAAGAAAGAAAGAAAGAAAGAAAGAAAGAAAGAAAGAAAGAAAGAAAGAAA
>NW_020940360.1:19723651-19746930 GCF_900497805.2 Vombatus ursinus
GAAAGAAAGAAAGAAAGAAAGAAAGAAAGAAAGAAAGAAAGAAAGAAAGAAAGAAAGAAAGAAAGAAAACTTGTTGATTGGTTGGCATGTCTTCAAGTATTTGAAGCAATGAATATGTACCCTGTAAGTCTTCCCTTCTCTCACCTAAGAAATCTTAGTTCCCTTAACTGTTCTGCATTTGGTATGGCTTGGAAATTCCTTGTATACTCCTCATTCTCCTCTGTGGACATTGTCCAACTGATCAATATATTTTTAGAGTGTATTCCAGGATCAACTGCAGTATTCCACATGTCGTCTGATCAGCGCAAAGATCAGAGGGGCTCTTGACTTCCTTATAAAATTGTCTAAATTGCATTATTATCCATTGATACATGCATCCATGGATACATTAATATCCATGAACCAGCAATCCCCCACAATACCTATCCAATTGTATTACTCATTCCCTTTAATTAGTCATTTGAAAAATAGCCCAGGCTCCTTAACATATTGGATATGTACCTCGACTGTTTCAGTCTCTGCTCATACTGCTCTTCTAGTTTAATTTCCTCAACCTCCTGTGATCTCTTCAATAATCCATACTCTTATATATATATTTTTTTTCTTTCACATGAAAATGCAAGCTCATTGCAAGTAGGAGTTTTCCATTATTTGTATTTGAATCTCCAGTGCCTAGAACAGTGTCTGGCGTACAGTAAACATCTAATAAATAATTATTGACTGATGGATTGAATGAATCCATAGTTGTCATTCCCTGAAGAACCAGCTTAAGTTTCAATTTCTCCAAAAAAAGTCTTTTTTTTAAATAATCCCACATACCTCTGTTCAATCAATCCCTAACTTTGTGTTTCCTCGGTACCTATGTATATTTTGTAATAAATCACTGTGCATTTGTTTATACTTCGCTTTTAATAGCTCTCTAGTTCTTTCATGTGTATGCTTTTTCTCTTTAACGAGATTGTAAACATCTAAAAATCCTTCCTGGCTTTCCATCTACATGGTCAAGGCTAAATACCCTGGCAGGTTTAGCAATTCAGTTGGGCAGAGGCCAAAAGAAAACACCAGAGAGTTTTATACTAAAAATTCCTAAGTGCTTTCATATCTTCTTCCAATCCTCCTCCCTTACTAGTCTCCTAAAAGGTAGTTGTTAAACCAACTAACTCCAAATCCAGCAACATATTTATGAAGCAAAAGGCATATCTATAGAAAAGAAAAGTGTAACCATACTAGAAAACCCCACAAACACAGACATATTGGCCTTAAAGGGTAGATCAGAGGATAAGTGATTCAGAGTACAATATAGTTACAAACTATCAATTGGCATTTGAGCCTTAAGCTGGTCAACTCATTCACCACCTGAGTACTGGCCTATAACAACTAATTTAATGACAACTAAGTATTGTCTGACTATAGCATTTCCTACTTTCTTTTTCCAAATTTCTGTCTAAGGGGCATTCATCATATCCCTCAAAATTATCACTTACAAAATAACTATAGCCCCCATTCCCACTGGATCCCTATCACTTTTCCATCTTCAGCATGATCCTAAAAGTATTCATCACTGACCTACAGAGTGTATATTTACTGAATGAAAATCAAAAGAAAAAAGTGGGGTGCTTAAATTTCCCTGGGCTTGAGAAAGCCAAAGTCCCTTGTGTCCAAAGCTGAAAATTTTAGCTTTCCTTACCCTCTTCATTGTTATTTCTCTCACTGTTACCAAAGAAGCAATCATAAATATAGAGGACATATTGGTAGGGTAATTCCCCCATCTCAAGCCTTCAGTATTCTTGGTTTAGAAAAATAAATTAGGAATTATGGCAATTTGGTATTCAGAGTAGGAGTATCTCTTCCAAAAAAAATTGCTTCTTTTCATCATTACAGTGGAGTTAAGTGTGTGAGTGTGTGTGTGTGTACAAATATACATGAGTGTATTTGTAGGGGGAATATTTCCATTGGTTTATGAAAGACTTTAAGAAAGACTTTATAACAGATTTTACTATTATATTTTATTGGAATTTTTTAATTAAATGATTTATTATTTGATTTCTAGTGATTTGTTGGAAGGAAGGAAAGAATGAAGAAAGGGAAGAGGAAAGGAAAGAAGAAGCATTTACTAAGTGCCTACTTTGTGCTAGGTACTGTGCCAAATCCCTTACGAATATTATGTAAATTCACTCTCACAACAAACCTGTGAGGTTGGTGCTATTATCATCCCTATTTTACAGTTGAGGAAACTGAGGCAGACAGAGAGGTTAAATTACTTGCCCAGGATCACATAGTCAATAAGTGTCTGAGGCTAAATTTGGACTCAGGTCTTCTTGACTTTAGGCTCATCAATCTATTAATTCTACCACCTAGGTTCCTAGGAGAATGCCCCAGATGGAAATTTGAGGCAATAATTTAGTTCTTCACATGTTTTGATATATGAAGGACCTTATTAAAGGTCATGTAGTCTGACATTCTGATTTTACAGATAAGAAGAATGAGTGCCAAAGAGGTGCATGGTATGCCTAAAATCAAACAGTAATATGCAATAGAACCAGGATTTGGAACAAGGTCCTCTGACTTTCAATATAGTTCTTTAACTGTATTGGATATATCAATGCATAGTTTGCAGACCTAGAGTAGGAATTAACCCTTATATTATGATAAAAATATGTTAGGACTTGAAAAGATTTTAAATATTGACAAGTCTAAATCCCTCATTTTTCAGATAAAAAATTAATGATTAAAGACATTAAATGACTTAATTAAGGTTATACATCAAATTTGGGGTGAAGTTATATCTAGAACCCAAATACCTTTATTCCAAGTTTAGATTGCTTTCACTTAGGTTAGATATACTCTGAAATAAAAATTAAAGAGTTGATAATTTCAATTTTTAAAATTCTTATGTACCCAAATGTCCTCTATCAAATTTAAATTTAAAATAAATAAATAAATAAATAACTGGGTAATTCAATCTTTTCCCAGGATTGTCTGTTTTGTTTCTAAACATTGTTTTAGTAGAAAGCATATAAGCCTAAACCATCTTTAAAACAAAATAAACAATCACAAACTTTAATTCCTGGCTTTTACTTGGCAGTGAAAAAAGTATCCTATAAACTAGAGAGCAAGAATATGTAAATTAGCAACCAGTTCATCTTAATAGGTATAGACAATTTCAATGAACACACATCACTCTGTGGCCATATCAATTTGACCATTTTTTTTATTTGACACTTGTCATCAATCTAGTGTTTTCACTCATCTTAATGACCAAGCTGAGTTGGCTGCATGAGCAATCCAATCAATTGTGCAGAACTCAGGCCTTAAGATAGCAGAAAAGAACATTTTCACTGTAAAATGGTCAATTCAGGAGCTGCATACAGATATGGCCTAGGGGTATTAGCTCTCGTCAATAGGAACCATTTTAGATGTACTGATGAGACAACAGCATTTCATGATTCATTCAGCTCTCAGTTACCCTTGGAAATGGGGGAGCAGAAAACTGAATGAATGAAAACTGAAAAAAAAATCCCAAATCTCCTTTTAATTACTAGTTTCTGCATCCTCAACTAATTTTTTATCAAAGGTGCTAGTAAATGGGAAAGTGTCAGATTAGAATTTCATCTCTCTTTTCCCCAATTCAGTCTTTTGGTAGAGGTGCTAATGAGCAGAGAAATAGGAGAAAGTTAGGCAGCCAGAGCAGAAAGAGGGAGAAACAAAAGGTACTGAAGAGGTGGCTATATGACAAAATGGTGCTGCATGATAGAAAGACTGCACATCTTGGAATAAGAAAATCTGGGTTCTATTTATGGCTCTGGTACTTCCTAGCAATAAGAACATTGGCAAGTTCCTTAAGCTCTGTGTCTCAATTTCCTTATTTATAAAATGGAGATCACAATACTTATACTACTCACTTCATGATTGTCAGACATTCTCTCTCTCTCTCTCTCTCTCTCTCTCTCTCTCTCACCTTCCTTCCTTCCTCCCCATTTCTGGTTTCTGTCTCTTTCTATCTACCTCTCTCCTCTTTCTCTATCTCTCTATTTGTCTCCCTATCTCTGTATGTCTCTGTCTTACCTTCAACCTCTCCCTATTTACTAATTTCTTCCCAACCTCCTTCATACATGACCCAATGTAAAATAAACAAATAAAAACATTTAGACCCTACGATCACTTCAATTTATCAACTTATATGTCCCCTCCATTTCCAAGTCAAACTCCTAGAAACAAAAAAAAAAAAAAGAAAAGAAAAGGAGTGGGGGACATATCTGCACTCATTACCTACACTTCTCCTTTTTTCACATGCCCATCACCCTTTTGTAATTATGTTTCTAAAGTCAATACTCAACTGAAACTCTAAAGCTACCAAAGACGCTCTTAATTTCCAAATTGAACCTCTTTTTTTTAGGCATTATTCTTCTTAACCTGTTTATTGCATTTGACAGAGTTGATTATCTTCTCCTCCTAGATACTTTCTTGTCTCTGGAATTTGATGACATTGTTCTCCCTTGACTCTCCTCCTATCTCTCTGACTACTCTTCAGCATCTGTTGATGATTAATCATCCATATCATGCCTCTCAACTGTGGATATTCCTGAGGTTCTGTCCTAGGTACTATTATCACTATATACTTTCTTTTTTGGTAAGCTCATCAGCTCCAATGAGTATAGCCATCATTTCCATGCTGATGACTCACCAATCTGTATATCCAGCTCCAGTCTCTCCCATAAGCTTTATTCCTGCATCACCAATTACCTATCAGATATTCCTAACTGTATGTTCCAGACATATCTTAAATTCAACACGTCCATAACCAAACTCAGTAATTTCCTCCCCAATCGGACTCCTCTTTTAAACTTCCATATTTGTCAAAGATACCTTCCGGGATTCCAAGTTCATAATTTCTTCATTATCTCTTGTTCTTCACTTTCCTTCACCCTACGTATCTAATCAGTTGCTGAATATTAATGTTGCTACCTCCCCATCTCTGACCTCTATCCATATTCACAGTTATCAGTTTAGTTCAATTCTATCATACTTTTCAGTTAAATTATTGCAACAGTTTCCAAACTTATCTCTTAGCCACAAGTCTCTCACCATTCAGTTTATTCTACACAATGTTGCCAAAGTAATTTTTCTTAAATGAAGGTATGACCATGTCATTCGCTGCTCAATAATTCTGTTGGCTTCCTTTTGGCTCTAAAATAAAATGAAAATTCTTCTTTTCTGTCTGCAAAACTCTTTGTGGACCATCATTCCAGTCTTCTTGGACATTATTCCCCTCTTAGACTCAAAATCCATTTAAACTGTCCATCTTTCTGTTTCTTACACACAGCACTCCCTCTCTTATTTTTGTCTCTTTGCACTGGTACTTCTTCTTGTCTGAAATGCCCTCCTTCCCTCCTTCTACCTCATAAAGCTCTTCTCATTCTTTAAGACACTGTAAATACCACCTACTATGGGAATTTTTGCCTGACCATCACCCTGCCCATAGCTGTTAATGTCCTCCCTCCCAAAGTATTTTGTATTTACTTGCATTTATTCACTGTATATTTATCTTGTTTGTATATATACTATAAGATAAATACACATACATATATATTTGTATTATACACAAATGTACATATCTATATGTCTATATCTATTCTCTGTCTCTCTGTCTGTTTCTATGTCTGTCTGTCTATCTCTGTCTCTCTGTCTCTGTTTCTGTTTCTCTCTCTCTCCGTTTTCTTCCTGTTAGAATGCAGTCGTCTTCTAAGTAAGATTGTTTCATCGTTTATATTTGAATCCAGTACTAAGCACATACAAGGCAATTAATAAATGCTTATTGATTAATTTTTTTGCATTTCTAACAATTCAAGATAGAAATAAATTATAGCCATTACATTATACTTATCAGCACAATATAGTTCCTAAAATATTTTATGACCATGTAAGAGAAATGCAGTATATACTATGAATTTTAAAGGGCCATAAAGTTTCAGAAAGTCCATTTATCTTACATAAATGGATGGAGAGGGAGAAGTAACTCAAAATTCAAACTTTGTATCATGCATTTTCACACTCCCAAATTGTTTTTGCCTTATCTTTGACTTGGTTGTGATAAGATCCAGTATAAAAGATGTCTACAGGCTTACCTTCATATACTTAACACAAAATGGAGTCTGATTGCCAATTTCCAAAAAAATAAAAATAAAAAATGCTCCTTGAGTGCAACAGTATTGGAACTGAGAGGGAAGAGTATTTTTATGTAAAAGATAAAGAAATAGAAAATCTTATTTTTTCCATTTACATACAGTACACGGACCTGAAAGAATCTATTATTCTCAGTAGGAGGACAAAAAGTAATTTGTTCTTTCTTTGCTATACCAGTAGCATTAAAATTGTCCTCCATCACTGGCAAAGTCAGTCATTTAGCAGTGTGTAGTCACTGAAGGGGCTGCAGTGGTTCGGGGAAACTGTTAGAAGTCTGTATTTTGATGTTAGTGTACCATTTTCAAGGCTACATGCAAATAGTCACATTATTTACAGATTCTGTTTAATCAAATGGTTTCTGAAACTGGATTAAAAAAATGAAAAAAATGTATCTCTACTCATCCTACAAGGTTATTTGTGCAGATAGCAGAGTGTTATCTTCTGTTCTGAGATACTTCATAGGATTAAAATGTCTGCTTCAAACTTTAATTCTTAGCAATGCTGTGACCATAAATGACCAGTCAAATTTGGGCATCACTGATCCAAATAATGATGGAAAAAAGAGGGGAATGAGTATTTTTTTTTATTTTATTTTTATTTCCAATGCATAACACAGTATCTAGTATAGAGTATATATATAGTGTGTGTATATGTGTGTGTATTCTTCATAAATGCTTGTTGACTAATTGATTAAAAGGATGAATGAACTACTAACATGATATAATGGATTGAGGACTGGACTTGGAATCAGAAAGTCTCAGGTTCAATCCCTGACACTAATATAATATATATTTATTGAGTTAGGCCACTGCAAATTTTTGTTACATAACCTCAACTTGGGCAACATTGCTATTAGGCAATGTTACTATACTTTCCTTAGCAATTCATTATTCCATTTTCCATAACTACTCTTCAAAAACTTTTCATCACTCCTCTAAACTTCACCCTACCCCTACTCTTTCAGCTAAGAACTTTGTCTCATATTTTACAGAAAAATTTGAAGCCATCCACAATGAATTCCTTCTTCTCCCCTCTTCTTCATTTCTTATCTCTGAGGTACCTTGTTCAATTTCCTCCCCTTTTACCCCTGTTCCACATGATGAAGAGGCCTTACTCCTCACCAAGGCTAACTCCTCTATTGGTTCAAGAGATTCCATTCCATCCTGTCTTCTCCAACAGTTTATTCCATCTCTCATTTCCACTTATTCACTTACTTCCAATCTTTCCCATTTTACTGACTCATTTCCTACTCTCTACAAACATGCCCATATTTTTACATCCTGAAAGAAACCTTCACTTGATCCTTCTATCCCCAATAATTATCTTCTTATATCTCTTTTACCCTTTGTAAAGTAATTCCTCAGAAAAGCTATCTACATTAGCTATCCTTACTCTCTCCTCTCACTCTCTTCTTAACCCCTTACAATCCAGCTTCTCTCAAAAGTTACTAATGATCTCTTAGTTGCCAAATCCAATGTCCTTTTCTCAAATCTCATTCTCCTTGATCTCTCTGAAGCCTTTGAACTGTTGATCACTCTCTCGTCTTTGACACCATTCTCTCTCTTGGTTTTTGAGACACCACTTTCTCCTGTTTCTCCTTTGACCACTTTTTCTCTGCCTCTTTTGCAGATTGTGCCTCCAGATTGTGTCCTCTAACCATAGGCGTCCCTCAGGGTTCTGTCCTGGGCACTCTTTGCTTCTCTTTCTATACTATATCACTTGATGATCTCATCAGTTCCCATGGATTTAATTGCCATCTCTATGCTGATGACTCTCAAGTCTTTCCTGCCCCAAATCTCTCTACTGACCTCCAAACTCATATTTCCAACTTCCTTTCAGACATCTCAAACTAGATTTTAGTAGACATCTTCAACTCAACAGGACCAAAACAAAACTCATTCTCCCTCCCCCTAAGCCTGTTATTGTAGGGGTGTATGAGGTGTTCAAGGAGGACTAGCAATAGACCAAAAGAAATGTTGACAAGTAATTAGTTACTCCTCACATGAAAGACCAAATTAGGATGATCTGCAGTTAGCCTTTTTGGAGCTAGTCATTTTAGACCACAGCCATGTAGAGTTGAATTAAATATGTTTCATATAATAAAACGTTGACAAACCCCATCCATTCATTTCACTGCCTTATACATCAGTTTTTTTTTCATTTGCACAATAGTTGTTAGAAATATTGACAATAAAGGGTTGCAAGAGAAATACCTTATAAACCTTGAAGTACTATGTACTTGTGATATTTTCTTATGAAGTATACTAAATGGGACTTTTACTTTTCCATAAAAGGTCAGCAAAACTCTAAACTCACAATTCATGCTCATTTGTAGAATGCCTGGTTGATGATTTCCTTATACTTGCACTTCCTGACTAAATACCAGAAGATATATTGGATGTCAAGTCAGAAAGCCTGGGTTCAAATTCTCCATCTTTCACTTATATTGTATGATCTTGGTCAAGTAACCTTATTCTCTGGTCTTCAGCTACCTCAAATGTAAACTTTGGACCTTTAAGATGGTACATTAAGTTTAAAATCTTTGATGCTATTATCTTTAATTAGAAATCTAATTTCCTATTTCTTTTGAGTTTCTCTACAAACTTTAAACTCGTTAAACACACAGTGCTTTAGATAAAAGCAATAAATATATTAACAAATACCTACACAAATATTGTACATCTGATTTCACTGGCAAATATACAGCATCACATATATGGAGAAAGGTTGGGGGGGAGAGTAAAGAGGGGAGAGACAGAGATGGAGACAGAAAGATAGCTGGAGGCAGAGAGAGAAGAGGGGTGAGATGGGGTAAGAGTTATGCACACATATTGAATTTTTCCATTTTAAATGATGGGTAAAAGTTTTTACAAATATTCTATCCAATCTTAGAATGTTCTCTATATGTGTTCTAAATCTTTTACAAATAAATATCAACTGCTAATATCTAGGACAAGAAAAAAAATAGTGAATACATTGATTGGGATTCCTTTTTTATACTTTGGTTGTCAAGGCTTTAAAAAAAAGTTCTTTGAGGTTGCCATTTAAAATAACTCAATATGCTTCCATTACCATATCTTTAGACAAGATTAAATGAACATATACTTAAACATCCACAGGTAATGCTTGAATTTCATATGGTTTTACATTTCATACCCAATACCCAGGCAATTCACACTTTTACATCTTGACTCCTGTCAACAAGTCACTGGGTCTTTGTTAGGCTAGCCAATATTATTCTTTATTGAGAGTAGAGATTGTTTCAATCTTTGTACTTGCGTACCCAGAATCTAAAAAAAAAAGTCTGGCACCTAGTAGGCACCGAATAAATACTTGCTGATAAATTAAATCATTCAAATAAAAACAGAATCCTAATTCCTAGATTTTCCAAACATTCCTCTAAGCTGATGATGTCTACTTAATTGCTAGTCAGAATAGATAAAGATCTATCCTCATAGTCAGAAAGACTAGTGTTTAAGGCCCACCTCTGACACTCGTTGACACATTGTTGATACCGGACAAGTCGCTTAAACTTTCAGTGCCCTAAGCAACTCTCTAAGACTATAAATTTCAAAGAAGTAGTCAACTTTCATTGGTAGAGGGATTTTCCTCACCTATGCCAATGAAACCTTGGGTGATCCTATCCCCTAACTTACTGTTCTACTAGGTTTCCTGCACAGCATCTGTTTCTGCTCAAATTTCTTAAATTTAATATATTTGCATGGCAGAGAAAGGTCTCTTTTAGACTAGAGGTGGTGGACACAAACACAAGTATAGATGGTTAGGAAGGGAGGGAAAATGAAGGGGGAAAAGAGAAATAGCAAGTCAAGTTTTACTGGGAAATTCCTGCTTCATTGGCATCTTTGCATTTCAGTGAGAACACACCCAGAAACTCAAGGAGTTACTGACAATAAATGTAACTATCATTTATTGAAATTCTCTCAAGGGTTCCATTTTAACATAGGTACACACGAAAGCCTAATGGTTTTCAGTAGGACCTATGGTAATGGCTTACATAAAATACTGTAACCTTGAAAATGCTCACATTAATGATATCTATTAGAAATAAATCTTCCACATCCTTCAAAAGGGAAACAATAAATTTAAGAAGGAAAAAGAGAGAATGGACTACAATGTCTGACACATTCTAGAAAGAGTGAATAAGTAAACATGGCAACGATTTGTCAATATCTATACTTGAGCTACAAAGTGAGAAATAGAGAATGCAATATTCTGCATGAAAATTAATCATTTTCCAGGAGATCTGAGGCAGAAATCACCTCCTCAGCTCAGAGAATTGGATTATTTTGTACTTTTCCATCCATGGTCTTCATCTCTGGGAGGCTGCCAAGGACTTCTATAGCTGTTGCTACACAGTACCAGATTCAACAGCTTGATCCATTAAATTCTACCAGATAAGTCCATTTGGTGTCAATTTGATTCAATTTTGATCTAACAGACATTTATTAGGCACCTACTCTGCATGATATGCTCTAGCTAACAAACACGATAGTATAGTGCAATGAAAAGCTCACTGGTTCTGAAGGCAGAGAATTTGATACTTAGTACTTCTGGGACCTTGCACACTTAGTCTCAGGACCTCAGGTTCCTCATCTTAAAAATGAAGAGATTAGGGGGCAGCTAGGTGGCACAGTGGATAGAGCACCAGCCCTGGATTCAGGAGGACCTGAGTTCAAATTCGGCCTCAGACACATAACACTTACTAGCTGTGTGAAAACCCTAGGCAATTCACTTAACCCCTTAGCCTAGCCAAAAAAAAAAAAAAAAATGAAGGGGTTAGATAGACTCTAAAGTTTCTTCCAGCTCAAGACTTATGATACTATAATACAAACAAAACAAAAGAACACCAAACCTATCCCCACCTTCCCAATGTGAAAACAGTCCTTCCTCTCAAATACCTTAAAGTTGTATAGGATCATAGATTTTGAGTTATAAGGGACTTTAGAGTCCTCTTTTACAGATTTTACAGATAATGAAACTGAGGCACAGAGGTATTAAGTGGCTTGATCAGGGTTAACACAACTAGTAAGCATCTGAGGTAGAGTTAGGATTCAGTTCTTCCTTACTCCAAGTCTACTGTTCTATCTACTGCCCCTCACTGCCTCTATGCCTTATTCTCCTGAATAATAACTGACATTGATATAGCAGTGCATAGTGGATAGAAGTCAGCCTCATGGTCAGGAAAATATGGGTTCAAGGTCTACTTCTGGTACATACTGGCTGTGTGAACCTGGTCAAATCATTTAACCTTTCTATAAAAGCAACTATCTTGAATCACAAGTTGCAGAACAGGCAGATACCTGTGTTGATAGAGTTTCATCACCAGGAGTACTCAGTCCAAAAATATGTAGCACTTTCAGGTTTGCAAAGTACTTCACATATGTTAGCTTATTTGATACCTTGTGACCAGATACCACATACATTATTGTCCACATTTTATAAATGAGGAAACTGAAGAGTTTAAGTGATTTGCTCAGGATAGTCACTTAAGTCATGTTAAGTGATGGCTTCCAAGGCAAGATAATTTTTTGGCAGTATTAAGAAGAAACATGCAAATGCTTAAAAGATTGCTTAAAAGAAAACACAACTTTTCAGTCTTGTTTTGTTTTTATGTTTTGTTTTCATTTTTTTATTTTTTTTGCATGGAATATAAGCACAGTCTAATTCAGTGGCCCTTTCTTGGCAATACATGATGACTGTCAGTCTCTGAACCTACTGTGATCATTGCACTTCATGAAAGGAGGAAAATCACAGGTGAAGCCGTATTCTCTCAGGTGCCAAAGTCATTTCTTGGTAGCATTAGACATTCAGTAAGGAAATCTACTCTTCCAGGCCTCTAGGGCAGCCTTTAGTTACATTTCTGGTGCAGTGCACTCAATGGTACCTTTGGCGTTTATCTGCATGTGATGCACTATAATCCTATAGGAGTTCCTATCTGTGGAGAACAGAGTGTCATAATGAAGATTTTGATGACTCTAAAGTGGAACAATTGTAATGTAAGTAGTTTTGGTCCTTGGCTGTTAGAGAAAGATATTGCTAAAATATGGGCATCTTATAAATCAGTAGACTCTCCTCTCCTCTGTATCTGTGTCACACCCTAGTAATAAAGCCATTGCTATAGTCAGTGCATGATTGCTTCAAGGCAGCAAGTAGTACCTAGTGAACTGAATGCTACCTGGCAGTGACAGAGTCATCACTGGAGAGAAATGAGTTCCCCGATTCTGAAGCTGCTTTCATTTCCACACTCTTTCTCCATAAGCCTAAACCTACATCATCAGCAACAAAGCACTACAAATAATCTATTTGCATTTGCTCAGAGGAGAATTAAAAGAATCCAGAACAATTTTCAGCAGACAGTTTCTGGCAATCAGAGAGAACAATGACATGAGGGGAAAAGGTCAAAGTTGCTCTTCAGTCATTCTCATTTTAAGTCATCACCATCTATATCACAGTTCTCCACAAAGAAAGAAGGACACTGAGGGGATCAGGGCACATTGTATTAAGCTGAGCTATGCAATAAAATGCGTTGACATTCACTTCCTCTCTGTTGACTGACTTGGATTTTTTAAAATTATCTTTTTAAAAACTGTTCTTTAGCAAAAGGAGAGCAGAAGGGATCAGGAGCACTTGATACTCAGTTGTACAACTGCATTGCCAATTATTTCAAATTATCAATTCTTGGCTCATTTTACTGATGACAGTAAGGCACTACTTCTGGGAGATGCCAAAACTGATCAAATGTGCCAGTGTTGGTTTCATATTTTCCATTTCTATAGTAAATGTGGTGAAGAGGCTTGGATACCTGGAAAAAAAAATCTGTCAACTCCCTCACCAGCAGCTGTCACTTATAGTTAATCTTTTTGTCTCTATCTGTGAGAGTCTTTCTACCCCACCCAATTTCCCACACACTATTTCACCATCTGCTACCATGTTTTCATGCATCCAATGACCTCTCCCAACATGGTCTCACTATCATGTACATCACTGAATGACTGACTACAGTGTTCTTTGAAAGTCAAAGAATTTCATACTGAAAGGGATTAACTTCATTCCCAGGTGAAGCATTGTTCTTTTGAAGATTTGACTGAATGGATGTGACTAAACAAGGACACTTAGCTACTGGCTTTACAGAGGTTCATGAATATATTACTCATTTTGTTGTTTGTTTTATTGATTCTACTCAATTAAAAATGTGTCTCCCTATTACTCTAGGATCAAATATAAAATGATGTATTTGGCTATTCAAACATTACACATATTTCCAGTCTTCTTACACTTTACTTTTAGCAACACTGACTTTCTTGCCATTCCTTATCCATATTGGGAAATGGTTCCCAACCCTGTGCCATTTCACTGGATATTTCTCATGCCTGGAATAATCTCCTTGTCTCCACCTATGGGGTTCTCTAGCTTCCTTTAAGACTCAGCACAAATGCTGCCTTTTGTATTTTTGTATTCAGCCTTTCTAGACCCCTGTGTTCCCTCTCCTCCTCACCAAAGCTAGTGTCTTTTTTCTGAGATTACCTCCAATTTATCCCATGTATATGTAGTATGTTCATAGTTGCTTGCATGTGATCTGCCTCAGAAGAATGTGATGATAGGGTCAGTTTTTTACCTTTGTATCTCTAACGATTAGGAGAGTTCCTGGCATATAGTAAGTGCTTAATAAATTTTTATTGACTTTATTTGACTTTTTGCTTTTTTTGAAACCAATAATACTTCACAATCACTCCCACCAAATGAACCTTCCATTCTAAAAAAAGAAATACAATCAAGAGAAACAAACACATACTACCTAATCCAACAAGCTATTCCTAATTTTTCATCTATGGTCTACCACTTCTTCAGAAAGAAGAGAATGTAATGTTTCATTATCAGCCCTTTAGTGTAAAGATCAAAGATTGGTTTGACCTCTGATGACTTTTAATGTTGTTTCTTTTAACATTACTGCTCTCATTGAGTACTTTGTTTACTTGGGTCTGCTTCCTTTGATCAGCATCATTTCATAAAAGTCTCCTCAAGTTTCTCTGGATTCTTTCTGTTTGAGGTATTATAGGATCATAGGTCTAAAGATGGAAAACCCCCTCATTTCTACCAATGAGAAAATTAAGACCCAGTGAGGTTACAAGAGATTACAAGATTCAGTGAGGTTACTCTAGAGCCAGTGAATTTTTACTTTATCGCTGTCATGTATTGCAAGACACAAATATTCATGATAATCAGACAGTACAATTTGTTCAGCTATTCCCCAATCAGTGAACATCCATTTTATTTTGAGGACTTTTTGCTATGTTCTAAGAATTTTACAAGAAAATAGCCCTTGATGGTTTACACCTAAAGAAAGAAGGTACCTAAGTTGTCTGTGAGATGTGAATTCATGGGGAAATGATAATAATTTATTATGTCAGCTAATACTAAATAATGCTTTGCTGTTTTATTCATAAGCTGATATAGAACCCACTTGTCAGCTACTCACAGTGACCTCCCCAGAGCCAGTATCCCATAAGAGAGACCAGTAAACGAGTGAGGGTAGGATGGAGAGAAGAAGTAGCCAATGGTCACATTTGACACATAGGAAAGACCACCTACTAAGCTTCAGTGAATAAACTCTCAGTCTGTGATCTGAGAATTACAAATTCTGAGGCTGAGGTAGAATGTTTGGAGAAATGAAATTGTCTCCTGAAGATATTATTGAAGGCCTACTTTTCCTTTAAAAGGAAGTAAATAAAATAAAATTGGAACATTTCCCAGATTGCACATCTGCCTGTCTAAATTATACCTGAGAAACGAGGCCCAAACAGATGGAAGTCAGGCGGATTAGGGAACTGCTTTATTTGGTCTTTATGCCCCTACAACTACAATGGCTGAATGATTGTCCTACTCACATTAAAAGAAAAAAAAAGAGGCTGCAAATTGGCAAGCTGGTTTGCAAATATATACATTCTAACACCTGTGTATTAAATAAGTATTTACAGGTGCTATGGCAAGTTCCCTGGATATGAAGGATAAATTTTGATTAGTTAGGTGCAAACATTTTCAATTTGCTTCCTCTCTAGATCAGTTATCTCTTGCAAGACAACAGAAAATACTGTAGAAAATCATTTGGAATCTTTAAAAAAAAATGCTTTCTATGAAAGCTTATTTTCAAAATATAGACTAGGCCAGACTTCAAGACAGGGTGGGAGAGCTGGCAAAACTTCCTTCTCAATTTATCTACCTATTCCCCTTCTTGGCTTCCTCTCCCACCATCATAAGAAGCCCCAGAATGGGGAGGAGGAATTGGGAGGCTTCTTAATGACAGGAAATTATTTCCTTCCTTTTGTTAAACCTTTGATAACATTTAATGGATTTGGGGAGTTTTAATATATGAAAAGTTTTTATGGTTCTTAGGCTTTTGGAACCTTTACACACAAGACTGAGATAATGAGCATATTCATGCTAATTCTTTATGCTACACTTCTAAAGTGTCAGCTCAAATTATGAAATAGTTGGCACTTAAATGAAATCATACATAAGGAAATTAAAAAAAACTGAAGCAAGAAGTTTGCTAAGAGAATGACTGGGTACAGCATACTTAGCAGTGTTTAAGAAGTAGATTTCAATCAAATCAAGGAAGATTAAGGAGCTAGGTGGGTTAGAGGGATTAGCAATAATGTATGAAATGTTTCATCTCTTCAATGACTCACCAGCTTAAACACCATCCAGCTAGGTATTAACAGGGAAGAAAGATGGCAATGAATCAACAGACAATGTGAAATGAGCTGGTGATTTCCATTCCTTTCTAAGTTGAATGTTGAGTAGGGGCTGACTAGTTGGTAATTGTTCCATTTAATCATACAGCATACTATTGGTTACCATTAATAACCCTCATACATCACATCTATTAGGGTCAGCTTCACATTCCTTCCTAGAACGTCATTAAGGAAATTTGAAAAAGATGCCAGAAATTTTAAGCGATTGAATTGGATCATAGGTTGGGTTTCTATGTGGGATGCTTATCTGTCTCTTATGAAGTTACTCCATAACAGGTAACAGCCAGTACTTCAAGATTCCCCTCTTTTTAATAAATGTTACAGATAAACTTTTTTTTTTAAGTTGTATTCACAAGATCTCTTAGTCTCATTGCATTCAAGGTCAGGGCTCAGTAAAGCCATGTTATTACAATCCATATATAATAACTGTTTTAACTAAATTGGTAAGGAAATTGGTAGAAGCCAGCCAAAGCACTGGGTTATTTGATCTTTTACTTGTTTGCCACAAGACTATGGGCAAGCCAATTAAACTTGCTAAATCCCTAATCAATAAATGAAGGATAGTAATACTAGCACTAACTACCTCACAAGGTGGTTGTGAGGAAAATAAACTATACAAACAGTGCTATACAAATATGACATACTATCTTTATTTTTATCTTTATTTTTTTTAATTCTGACCTATAATTTCATTTGTATAAGAACTTTCTGGTGAAGAAACTACTAAAACCAATGAATACCATCACCTCTTCTGCAACTTATATTCTTAGAATCACCTAGGACCTAGAAGGTTACCAAATTCCAGTTTGATACAGTGAAATAACATTAGATCTGGTGTTAGACAACCTCGGTTTGAATCCTGAAACTTACACTTTATTCCAATGGGATCTCCGGCAAATCACTTCTTTTATTTGGGGCAGTTTCTCATCTGTAAAATAAGGGGGTTAGACTACATAGGTTGCTTATACCTCTAAGTCAATAAATGATACATGAGATTTTTCACTTTACAGCTATTTAGAATCTCATTAGATTAGAGCTGAAATAGAATTTATTGGTCAACTAATCCAAACCCTTCAATTCATAGATGAGCAAACAAGTTCCAAAGACATTAAGAGACTTATCCTGAGTCATGTAGCTAGTTAATGGTAGAATTAAGATTTTGAACCTGTATCTCCTGACTTTTAGTCCTGTGTCATTTCTCTCATACTTATATGTTTTAGCATCATGCAGAAAGTCTAAATTAGTTATTAGAACAATCAGACTGCTCTGATTCTCCACTTCATTATTTTGATGAAGCTGTGCTCTCATTAATGTGAATACTTCTTTCAATGGGTACATATGGCAACCCATCCATCCATGCTTTCTCAGTCCATACCATTTTTTTCCTATATCCTCTGGTAAACCCTCCATAGGATTTGCACTCAACCAGCTGGGTGTTTAGTCCTCTAAATCTCTTCCCAACATGTAGATATTTGTGAAGCATGTACAATGATTATTCCTAGCTCTTGCTACAGAACTAACCCCCCACTGCTTTGTTTCTAGTCAGACACATCTCTGATAATATTTTTTTATGCTGCTTTCCTGCCTAACTTTTCATTCAGTATAACTACCACCTTCTGTATGAGGCCTTTCCTTACCCTGTATTTACTTTGTTTTTGTAAAGCACTTAGCACAGTAAGTGCTCTATAAAGGCTTATTCCTTCTCTTTCCACATTCCACTACCCCCACTCCTTAATATAAAGTATCTGTGGATATGTTACATCTCCCCAATATAATAAAAGCTCTCTGAAATCAGGAACTGTTTCATCTCTGTATCCTCAGCATCTAGCCCATTTGTTAGAACAGTGTATGCTCTTGATAAGTGTTTATTGATTGATTTATTATAGCCCAATCACATGGAAGAATATTAATATGAAAAAAATGTACCTTTTTGTAGAAAGAAGTTTGACTTGGTTAGATGCTATAGCACAATTTCTGAAAGGCAATCAAGTTTGTGTTCTTTCCCCTATTCAGTTCTGGACCTAGCTTATTATCCATCCTCAGTGCCTGCCCAAGTTACAAGTACTGGTAGACTAGTTCTATAATTCATCCACAGGTATCCCATAGCCTAAATAGGAATCATTATTTTCTTCCTTCCTTCCTTCCTTCCTTCTTCCCTTTCTTCTCCTTTCCCCCCTCCCCTCCTCTCTCTCTCTCTCTCTCTCTCTCTCTCTCTCAATCTCTCATATCCTTGTCTCCCCCAGAACAACGGATACCCACAATACTCCCACTGTATTCTCTACTGATCCCACTATTAATTGTCATTGAAGTTTGAATTTGCCCAAGCTCAAACAATCCAACCAGCTTCAGCCTCCCCAGGTATGTGCTATCACAGTCAACAGAAAATAAGCATTATTCATCCCTCCTCCATCCCATGCCCCATCCCACCCTGCATATGGAGTATTATACTCAAATCAGGAGCGATCATAATCATTCTTATTTAGGAAGCTCTGCAATTTTCCAAAACTTGATTCAATTAGTACAATGTAATCCACAAGCAGGAGCATCTGGAATACCTCAACATCTATAGTGAATACTTCTGTCATTTGCAATGGACATGCTCTATCACAGCGGTAGACACTTGGCAAAGATCAATGTTCCTGTTTTATATCTAACTTGATCTTTAGAGAGTCATCATATTATAATTCAAAGAATCTGGCTTGATCTTAACATACACAAGGGAGACAACTTTGTGTGTATTATCCTTTAAATGTCTTTTTTTTCTACCAAATAAAATTTGTATGTAATCACAAAAAATAAATATTTTATTACATTCTCTGAACTTTTTAGTAAATGATGTACTACACTAATGGGGTCTTCTGTAAAACATTTTTTATTGCAAATTCCTGTCTATTCTTTTTAGACACCTTTATTAAGGAGGCTCTTGATATATGTGTATATTACCTAATGAAGTTGTTAGAGAAATTTGGGAAAAAATAGGCCATGTTGGTAACCAGTTATTAATATTTCTAAAGAAATATCATCGATGATTTGTTCAAGAATCCTTTAGTATCATTTCTTATTTTTTAATGCCATAGGAATCCAGCCTTCAGTGTACTTAGAATTTTGGTGTCTCTTTCAGTATATTAATTCTAGTCTAGCTGATTGTCCCATCTATGTTTTCTTAAGAGCTGTTTCTATTTCCTCATGTGACACATTGAGGATTGTGAAGTTGGAGTACAAATGTGTTGGAGCCAAGGTAATTTTGGTGAGAAAGAGTTTATTAAAGCAGGCCTGGAAAGTCTGATTTCATTTCTCACCTGTCTCGGTTTCTTCCTCAAATATTCTTAGACTGATTTAAAAAAAAATTCTCAACAAGCATTCTGCAAACTTGATTTTCTTTCCAGCATTTTTCATTTTTTTATGAGATAATGCTTTTCATAATCTATTATCCTCTTCCATAACATTTTACAAAGTACTTTGTGACATAAAAGAGCATTGCCTTTGACTAGCACATCTTTCTGCAAGAAATAAGATTGTGTTTGTTAATGAGTTGTTTCTGAGTGTGTTTCATTACCTAACGGTAGCAATTGTAAGAGTATGTTACAATGTCTATTCTTTCATCTGTTTCCCATTTTTTAGTCATGCAAATGTGTTTAACAGATTAGGTTAGCATTGCTTCAGCTCCATACCAATTTTCTCTCTTTCTTTTTCATTTGGTATTTTAAAAACAATGACAGTATGACCATATTCAAATATCTGACCCTGATAAAATTCTCACCTCAGAAACAAGTTGTTTCTTGTGTATTGAGATATAATTATAACCTATACCCATCATATACCCCCTTATTTTTGAATTATTATTTACCTTTAGTTACAAAGGTAATGATCATATAGAAATAGAGTGATAAAATTTGCATACATGCTCTCAGTAGAATCTAAGGGTGAAGTGAGGGTACACGATCTTAATGGGCATGAAAGCTATTAATAAGATAGGGGGAATCAGATCTGGACGTTGGTTTCTACTACTGATTGATCCTTTTTTTTTCTTATTATTCTTCTTTTGCCCTTGGGATGAAAAGTTGCCACTTATCATGAGTCAAAGTAGCTCTTTTTGAACCTGAATTTATTGTTCACCATTCATTGAGTTCAACTCAAAGGATACTATTGATTTCTCTAATTCCTTACATGACAAGTGGGAAGTCAAAATCTCAAGGGCAATGGCAGGAAAACAGAAGTAAAAAAATTGCTTATTTTAACAAAACGTTAATCCCTTTACATGTACCCTTTATCCTATCTTTTATCTCCTTTTCAGCTTTGCCCCACCCTTGTTTTCAATATCTGCAATTTCTCTCCCTCTTACTCTCCCTCTCTCTCTCTCTCTTTCTCTCTCTCTCTCTTCTTTCCACCTTCCCGAATCTTCCAGTTCTTGCAAACATGCTCATTTTCCCCCAGATTAAAAAAAAAACATCAGTCCTTCCCTTTACATATTTAATTCATTAGTTAACTTTATATTTTTCTCTTCCATTGCATTGTCAAAGTGCTTGGAAATGTTGCCTACAGTTAAAGCCTATACTTGCTCACTGGCCACTGTCTGCTTAGCTCTTAATTGTATAGGGAGTCATTTAAGAATTTTCAAATGAGATGTCATATGATCAGAGTCATGAATTGGGATAATTTATTCAAGAGCTCAATGATGGGTAGATTATAAGGAGGAGAAAGTAGACAGGTAGCAGAACCAAGGAAATTGTTGTGTGTAAAGCTGACCTGATCACCCAGGCTCAGAGGAAGAATCCAACAGAATTTAAATGTTTCTTTTTTATTCTACACCAACACAAGAGGTATTCAATAAATGCTTGTTAAATAGAGTTAAATCAGAGAATTCCAATCTTATCTTAAAAATAAAAATCTTCATAGTCAATGAGAGGGAACAAATGTTAGAAGGAGGATGAGAATGATCTGATTTAATAAACCATGGGACCACCAGGACATCTCTGTCTTCCTCTCTCTCAAAGCAACTTTTAGGTTAACTCAGAGACAACTGCAGAGGGCCTTACCTTTACTGTGGAGGAAATTAATGTGAAAGATCTAACCTTTCGGGAAATTTATCTGAATGGAGTAAGTGAGTGGGAGAGAAGACTTTATACTTCTCTCTGATCACTGGAAGAAGATATATCAAGAATGAATCTCACATCAGTATCTTAAAAGCTAACAGCTACTGAAATAAACTGAAGAATAACCCATGCTCCTGTGTGACAGGGCACATTGGCACATCTTAAAGGATACTTGCAAGTCTAAGAGTCAAAGCAGCCAGGCTTCTTATCACCAAAGCTGCTAGCAGCTTGCTGGACCAGTTGTGTGAAGGCTATGATCCAGGTCTGCAGTACAAAGCCAGAGCAAGCTAAGCTTTACTGATGGTTGAAGTACTGATAACAAGGGATGCAGAAAGACAAAATATTCTCATGGATGTCTATAAGTGCAGCAACTTCTGTTGTAAACAAAACTTGTCAACCTGCTATCCTTATGGGTGATGAAGACTACCTTATAAGAGGCAATTTGTGGTACTTCAATATTCCTTAACATTTAGGCAATAGGGATAAGGATAGGGACTGATTCTGGAATTTCATTGCTATAAGGAATTCCCTGGTGAAAAAAACTCCCTCTATGAATGGTGGAGCTACAAGTTCTTTCTGTTAGGCTCTGGCCCAGGGATATCTCCAGTACCACATTATAGACACCTACTTCTCAACTCCTAGATTCTCTTAGTACCATTTGCAATACCAAATCACCCTCTGCCTCCTATTTCCCAGAGTCTTCTCCAGGTCAAACCAGACACTTCTGAATCCTCACTGGGAGCCCATACATCTATATGTTATTGCTTCTTTATTTTTTTTTAGATGGAACTAAAGGGGGGCAGGAGGGAGGGGTTTGAACCATCTGATTATATGCCTCCTTACAAAGAACTCTTTTTAACCACTTATGTTTTGACTTGATTCAATTGTCAATGATTAGTATATTCCTACATACATTTACTGCTACCTTAAAGCAGTGATTTTGAACTCTGAGTGTTTTTTTACAAACCTAACTCTCTATCCACCTGATTCCCTAATATTGTACTTTAAATCTCTCTGATCCTCTACTTCTCCCACTGTGCAATATGCAATTCCTGCTCTATATTGAACAGAATCATTTTTTTTCTTACTTAAATCTCTCTATTTTTCACTTTTCCCATTTTTTGATCATTATTAAAACCTGGCTCCCTCTACCTCCTGATGACATCACTTGCCTCTTTATCCTTTCCATTACTGGCTACATTTTCATTCATACCTCCTCGCTTCCCCACACTACTCACCAATTCACTGGTTCTTCTTTTCCTTCGAAGTTCATATTATCCAAATTTATCATGCAATCAAGAACCTAGTGGCTATTTACAAAGTCATTAGAACATTCTACTTCCTCTCATTGAATTTGGCGGTTGATCCACTCTTTTTCTCCTCCCCATCTCCTTATCTTATAGTAGGGGAATTTAAAATTCATAGTGATGTTCCCTCAAATAACCTAATTTGCTATTTGCTCAACCTACTCAATTTTTATGACTTACTCTTTTATTCCATCTCAGTTATACATAGCTAGTGCTACATACCTTTAGTCTTACCATATTCACAAATGCCAAAATTCCTTTATCTGTTCATTATCTTTCATCTTTTTGTCTTTCTCTATGCCTTATGATATCTGACCTTGTTCTATGGCCCCAACAAGACTTCCATTCTCTCCCAACCTTTCTCTTTTTTTTAGGTAAAACTTTAAGTCTTTTTATTTAGTATTTTATTTCCCCATTACATGAGGAAATTAATTTTAACATTTGTTTTTAACACCCTGAGTTCCAAATTCTCTCCCTTCTTCCTCCCCACCCCACACCTCATTTAGAAAGCAAGTAATTTGATATAGGTTATACATGTGTAGTCATGTTAAACATTTCAATGTTAGCACGTTGTGAAAGAAAACAGACTACAAATAAGAAAAAAAAAAAGAAAAACCTCAAGCAAAAAAAGTTTTTAAAAAAGGATGTTTCAATTTGTAGTCAGACACCATCCATTCTCTCTCTGAGGATGGAAAGCATTTTTCATCATGAGTCCTTCAGAGTTGTCTGTATTGTATTGATGAGAATAGCTAAGTCATTCACAGCTGATATCCTATAATATTGGTGATACTTTGTACATAGTACATTTCGCTTGGCATCAGCTAATGTAAGACTTTCCAGGTTTTTTCTGAGAGCATCCTGCTCATCATTTCTTTCTTTCTTTCTTTCTTTCTTTCTTTCTTTCTTTCTTTCTTTCTTTCTTT
>NW_020940360.1:19746940-19786478 GCF_900497805.2 Vombatus ursinus
TTTCTTTCTTTCTTTCTTTCTTTCTTTCTTTCTTTCTTTCTTTCTTTTTTTGGGGGGACAGTTACTGAATACTTTTATTATTCACATAGAAGCCACTAAGGATCTGGCCTGTGGGCTTGTTGGGCCTGCATCACAAATATATGACTCCACACATAAGTGGGTTTGGGGATGAGAACAGGTCATTCTATCCTGGCCACGGGATGATAAAGGTCTTCTGACAGAGTTCCAGATGATCAGGTCTCTGGTAAGACAGTTCTAATGAAGCAGTGAGAACATCACAGAAAGGTTGAGGTAAGAGGGCAGTTAAGCAGCAGAGGCCCTTCCCCCCCCAAAAAAAAACTGGTCTAGTACATTGTGCTTCCCAGTCTTACGACAGCAGCAGATTTCTGCAGAGGTGACTGGCACCTGCGAGCTCTGAGGCCTCCTGCTCTTCCTCAATTCTGAGAAGCTGGTTATACTTGACCAGATGCTCAGATTGGCAGGGGGCACCAGTCTTGATTTGCCCAGTGCAGAGACCCATCGCCAGTCTACAATGATGGTATCTTCAGTCTCCCCAGAGTGATGGGAAACCATTACTCCCCACCCATTGGACTGGGCCAGCCTGCACACTTGGAGAGATTAAGTCACAAAGCCAATCTGGTTCACTTTAAGTAGGAAACAGTTGCAGATTTTCTCATTCACAACCTTTTCAATGTGCTTGGAACTAGTCAATGTGAGATCATCCCCTACCACCTTGAGGGCTGCAGAAGCAGTGAAATTCTCCCAATCTTCCCAATCACTCTGGTCAAAGGAATCTTCAATAGACACCATCAGATAGTCCTTGATGAAGGTCTTATAGAGGTCCCCAAGCTCAGAAGGGGAGATGTATCTGCTGGAATCATCAGGAGACTTAAAGTTCAAGTCATATTTCCCAGATCAGGATAATTCTAAGGTAGCAACATCCATGCCAATTACAACCTTATCAGCATAGCCAGCCTTACCAATAGCATTCTTTAACAGCTCCAGACTTTCTTTATTCTCCAGGATGTTAGGAGCAAAGCCACTTTCTTCCCCTACATTGGTGACATCTTGTCCATATTTCTGCTTAATCACATTCTTCAGGTTGTGGTAGACCTCAGTTCAAATGTGCATGGTCTCCTAGAAGTTTGATGCTCCACCAGGGAGGATGATGAACTCCTTCATGGTCAGCTTTTTACCAGCATGGGAGCCACCACTGATCACGTTGTAGGCTGGAACTGACAGGATGACTTCATCAATGCCTACAAGGTCAGCAACATGGTGGTACAGGGAGACACCTTTCTAACAGCTTTGGCCTTACAAACAGAGACACTCCCAATAAGGCATTTGTACCAAATTTAGATTTATTTTTATTGCCATCCATCTCTATCATCAATTTGTCAACCTTCTCCTGTTCCACAACATTCAGTTTCTTGCTAATCAGTGTTGAGGCAATAGTTTTACTGATGTGCTCAACTGATTTTGAGACACCTTTCCTGATATGGCAGGTCTTATCATTCTCAGAGCTCAAGGGATTCATGGATGGCAGTAGAAGTACCACTTGGCACAGCAGCTCAGAAGAGACCTTTTCCAGTCTATAGATTAACTTCAAGATGGGGGTTTCCAAGAGAGTTGAAGATTTCTCTTGCCTGGATCTTATAAATAGACATGTTGAGTTTCTGGATGGGGCTTCCTCCACTGGGCTCAGAGAACTGGGGCTGAGGGCCAACTCATCATTTCTTATAGCACACTGATATTACATGACAATAACATAGCATGATTTGTTAAGCTATTCCCAAATTGATGGACATCCCCTCAACTTACAATTCTTTGCCTCCAGAAAAGAGGTATTATAAATGTTTTTGTATGTAAAAGTCCTTTTCCATTTTTTAAATATCTTTTGGGATATAGACCTAGCAGTGGTATTGCTAGGTAAAAGGGTATGCATAGTTTTGTAGCCCTTTGGGCATAGTTCCAAATTGCTCTACAGAATGGTTGAATCAGTTCACAACTCCACCAACAATGCTTTAATGTCTCATTTTCCCCATATCCCATCAAACATTTGCCATTTTTCTTTTCTGTTCTATTAGCCAATCTAATAATTTTGAGGTAGTACCTCAGAATTGTTTTAATTTGCATTTCTCCAATCAATAGTGAGTTAGGGCATTATTTTAAAATATGACTATAGATAGCTTTGATTACTTCATCTGAAAACTGTTCATATAGTTTGGTCATTTATCAATTGGGGAATGGTTCTTACTCTTATAAGTTTGACTCAGTTCTCTATATATTTGAGAAATGAGGCCTATATTGGAGAAACTTTGTTCAAATTTTTTTCCCAGGTACTATTGCTAACTTTATTTCCTTCCATCCTCTCTCCCCCACTCTATTCATTTATTCTGTTCTCTCTCTCTCTTTTCACCCTGCTCCTCCTCATAAGTGTTTTGCTTCTGACTATTCCCTACCCTAATCTGTCCTCCCTTCTTTTACCCCCTCCTTCTATTGTCCCCTTCCCGTCCTACTTTCCTGCAGGGTAAAATAGATTTCTATATCCAATTGAGCGCATATGTTATTCCCTCTTTGAGTCAGTTCTGATGAGGGTAAGGTTCACTCTATCCCCTCACCTTCCCAATCTTTCCTTCCAGTGGAAAAGCTTTTTCTTGCTTCTTTTATGTGAGATAATTCACCCCATTCTACCCCTCCCTTTCCCTTTCTCTCAATACATTCCTCTCTCATCCCTTCATTTTATTTTTTTAGATACCATTGCTTCATATTCAACTCACACCTGTGCCCTTCTAACTACCCTAATAATGAGAATGTTCTTTTGAGTTATATTACCATGTAGGAACATAAACAGTTTAACTTTATTAAGTCCCTTATGATTTCTCTTTCCTGTTTACCTTCTCATACTTCTCTTGAGCCTTGTATTTGAAAGTCAAATTTTCTATTCAGCTCTGGTCTTTTCATCAAGAATGCTTGAAAGTCCTCCATTTCATTGAATGTCATTTTTTTTTTCCTGAAGGATTATACTCAGTTTTGCTGAGTATGTGGTTCTTGGTTGTAATCCTAACTCCTTTGCCCTCTGGAATTTCAGATTCCAAGTCCTCCAATAGTTTAATGTAGAAGCTGCTAAATCTGTGTTATTCTGACTGTGGCTCCACAATACTTGAATTGTTTCTTTCTGACTGCTTGCAATATTTTTTCCTTGACCTGGGAGCTCTGAAATTTGACCATAATATTCCTGGGAGTTTTCATTTTGGGATCTCTTTCAGAAGATGATTGGTGGATTCTTTCAATTTCTATTTTACCCTCTGGTTCTAGAATTTCAGGGCAGTTTTTCTTGATGATTTCTTGAAAGATGATATCAAGGCTCCCTTTTTTTTATGATCATGGCTTTTCAGGCAGTACAGTAATTTTTTAAATTATTTCTCCTGGATCTATATTCCAGGTCAGTTGTTTTGTTTTGTTTTGTTTTTCCAATGAGATATTTCACATTGTCTTCTATTTTTTCAATCTTTTGGTTTTGTTTTATTGTTTCTTGATTTCTCATAAAGTCATCAGTTTCCATTTGCTCAATTCTAGATTTTAAGGAATTATTTTCTTCAGTGAATTTTTGTGGCTCTTTTTTCCATTTGGCTAATTCTGCTTTTTAAGCCATTATCCTCATTGGCTTTTTGTACCTCTTTTACAATTTGGCTTACTCTGTTTTGTTTTGTTTTGTTTTTTTTGTTTTGTTTTGTTTTTTGGTGAGGCAATTGGGGTTAAGTAACTTGAATAGGGTCACACAGCTAGTGTCAAGTGTCTGAGGCCGGATTTCAACTCAGGTCCTCCTGACTCCAGGGCTGGTGCTCTATCCACTGTGCCACCTAGCTGCCCCTAGTCTGTTGTTTAAGGTGTTATTTTCTTCAGTATTTTTTTTATCTCCTTTACTGAGCTGTTGACTTGTTGTTCATGATTTTCTTGCATCACTCTCATTTCTCCTCCCAATTTTTCCTCTACCTCTCTTACTTGATTTTTAAAATCCTTTTTGAGCTCTTCCATGACCTGAGACCAATTTATATTTTTCTTGGTGGATTTGGATGTAGGAGCTTTGACTTTGCTTCCTCTGAGTATGTGTTTTAAACTTCCTTGTCAATGTAGTAACTTTCTACAGTCAGCATTTTTTTTCTGTTGCTTGCTCATTTTCTCATTCTATTTCTTGACTTTTAACTCTTCATTAAAGCAGGGCTTTATTTCCAGAGTGGAGGGCATACTGTCTCAAACTTCAGAGGTTTTGCAACTATTTTCAGAGATACTTCTAGGGACCTGTAAGTTTTAAGTTCTTCCAAAATAGTATGATCTAAGGGGAGGTGTATTTACTACTCACCTGGCCTGTGCTGTAGTCTGTGAGTGACAGCAAGCACTCTTTTCTACCCTGGAACTGTGATGAGAGTCCCTGTTACACTGTTGCTGCAAGCTCTGGTGTGCTCCTTGCCCTGAAACTGCCACCCAAGACTGTGACCCAGATCCAAGGACAGGAAAAACAAAAGAGTTTTCCCTCAGTGCTAGCAAAGAGACCCATGCAATCTCCTTCTGACCAGTTGTTCTGACCCCCTTGTCTGCCATGTCTAGAATCCTACCATCTCATTTGTATTTCTTGGTCTCCGTGTCTTTATAAAAGAGTGAGCACATTCCATTTTATGGAAAAGGGCTTTTTCAGCCCATTCTGACACTAACATATTTCCCTCTGAGATTACCTTCCATCTATTCTGATTCTATCTTGTACATATCTAGTTATTTGTATGTTGTTTCTACCATAAAAATGTAAGCTAATTGGGGGCAGGGATAATTTTAGTTTTCTTTATATTCCAGGTACATAGCTTACCATCCCTATGTATCTAGCACATTATAGGAACTTAATAAATGTTTATGACTTGATCTAACTTGACTGATTCCTGTCATTTCTAATTTGTTTTACTCATAATACCCAACAGTTGTTTCTTTTAATTATTGTTCCTTTGCATGTTCATGTTTAGCTAATGTAATCATGTCCTGTTGCCCTTGCCAACAACTACTCCCCCACCCATCTCCCTATTCTCTATCCATCCCCAACCCTAGTCTTAGTTCTTCATTCTGTCCAGTACTTCCATTACCTCTCCCAATCTGTAAGCACCCCCACCTTTAATTTTGACATCTCTGGAATCTCCACTCATATCCCTCCCCCTATATATTACCCTACCAAATTCCCTTCCTTAGGCAATAAGAGCTACCGAAAGGAGACTTTAAATGAATGAGAACTACATGATTCTCAGGCAAAGTTGCGACAATAACAACAACCAAACAAAAGCTGTGTTCCTGGAAAATTGTGTAATAGTAAGATCAGCAGGTTTGGAGTTAGAAGACTTGTATCCGATTCTTAGCTTTGGGGTGAACTTTATTTTACCTTGGGCAAACAACATAACCCAGGATGCAATTATTCATATGTAAAATGAGTGTGCTGGACTCAATGATCTTGAAGGGCTCTTTTAGCTAAAAATCTTATGATCCTAACTCAGTTCATCTTCACATATAAACAATTGTTATATGTGGTTGTTAGAGTCTATCTTGCTTTCAGTATTGTATTTCTCATTATCAATTGTTTTAAACTAACCATTCCTTAGCTATTTTTTTCATAAGCACAAATACTTAGGATTTACTTTGATTGTCCCACAGAAAAATTATGTTCTAAGGTTTAAAAATGCTTTGAAGGTTCTTGCAAACCCTGGAGCTATGGTTTTGTTTATGTAGGTAATCCTAACTACTGTTAAAAAAAAAAAGATAAATATAAATAGATATCAATCTTATCTATCAATTTATATGTATGTCTATATACAGATACACACATATATATTTGTCTATATTACAGACAGAGAGTACATTACAGACATATTGTGTGTGTGTGTGTGTCATGTGTATATTGTCATCACTGTTATCTGCATATATGTATTAGGCAAAAATCCCTCAGAAAAAAAATTTCATTAATTAAATATTATTCCAAATTCAAACATTGCCTCTTTGAAAGAGAGAAATATCCAAACTTACAGAATTCTTCCACCCCATGTCCTTGGACATTTCTTTAACATAAGACAATTTTAAGTAAAATTTATGGGAATCTTGAACATGATGAAACTCATAATATGATAAAATATCTTGGTAGTAACAAACTGCTTGATATAATAGAATAATAACCACTTAATCTTCTTCTAAAACTATATAGTTCCTTCTGTGACCATTTACTTTCTTTAGTTATTTTTTTCTTTTAATTTCCTGGAATAAGCAAACGAGACCCACTCTGAACAATGGAGGAATTTCTTATACTAGGTTAGACTACTAACTTAAATCTGTTGAGGGCCTTAAGCTTTTTTTTTTTTTTTTTTGTAATTAACTTTCCTTTTACACAACTGCATAAAGGGGAAAGTTTAAAATTTAAACTAGAGAAATATGTACTTACCAATATTTTCAGGTATGTTATAGTGGAAGTTTTAATGTATTTTCACTATGAAGATTGTCACCCTTCCATGCCTGTGTAGACAATGTTGTTGAATGGGGTGTTGTGGAAAATCACCAGGTGGTCCATTTTATGATGATGAACCTCTTAGAACTTGCCTAGGCTGTCATGTGGACAAGAGACCATTACTAGAGCCATATTAAAAATTTTGCAGCTTGATATCATCTGCCAGAGCTTGTGTTCTTTCAGTGTACTTTTTTTTTTCCAGTTGGCCAATTGTATTTTTTAAGGATTTGTTTTCTACAATTAATTTTTGTCCTTCCTTTTCTAAACTATTGACTCTCTCTTGCATACCTCTCATTTCTTTTCCCAATTTTTCTTCTACCTTTCTTATTTGACTTTTAAAATCCTTCTTGAGCTCTTCCAAGAAGGCTTTTTGGTCTTCAGACCAGTTCATATTCACTTTTGAGGTTCCAGATGTGGGTTTGTTGACAATGTTGTCCTCTTCAGAATTTCTGCCTTGATCTTCACTATTCCCATAATAAAAATCTACAGTATGTTTCTTTTTGCTCATGGTGTTTGCTTACTTCCTGGCCTTTAAAGAGATTGAGCTCTCCTGCTGGGGAGCAGAGAGCACTGACCCAAGCTTCTTGTGTTGGGAGCTCTGGGAGTTATCACTAGCTTTGTGTGCTGGGGCTAATGATGCTGGCAGTTGGAGGCTGTAGGGTTCTGCCAGCTTAGCTGGTGTTGGACTGGAATCAGTAACATTGGAACTCTAGGGGTAGAATTAGGTAGTGTGGCCCCTGGAGGTTGCCGGCTCACCCTGGCCTGTCCTTCCTTTCACTTTCTTTGGCTCCTTTCAGATGGATGTTTCACTGTTGCAAGATGTTTCCCCACCTGGGGGGAGCCCTTGGAGCACTTCCCAGAGTTTTCCTGAGGCACTGGGAGACTTGGTTGCCAAAGAATGCCAAGGCACATAGTGGTTTTTTGAGCTGTTTTCCACTAGTTCTCTTGCCATTACTGGTGTTGGTGTTTGCTTGCTCCACCACTTGGGGTTCAGGATCTCCCCATGGTATACTGAGGTGGAGCTTTCTGCTAGCTTGCTGGGACACCTCCTGTTCTGTACTGCTCCCCTTCCCCCAGGGCAAGAAGGGCCTTTCCTGTTAATCGCTCAAGCTACCTAGGCTACCAGACTGCTGCACCCTATCTTTCTTCTGTTTCAGCTGTTCTAGGGTTTTTCCTGGGGCGATATTTTCTGGGCTTTCAGAGTTTAAAAAGGGACAGTGAGAGTGACTTACTTCTTACTCCACCATCTTGCTCCCCAAGAGCTTGTGTTCCACTGTCACTGACTTCAAGAACTCGAAATCACTTTCCTACCATCCAGAGGCATCAGAGGAGGGCTTCAGTTTCAGTAAAATATCTTATAAGTGCCTGCTCCTTTTACATTTTTTCAAAGATAAAGTTAGACAAACTTTTTGACAGTTGGAAAAATAAAGCACAATGTTCTTATATTGGCACATTCACCAAAGACATTGGATGTCTGAAGCAGTACATGTCCCCTAAATTGTACCTTTAAAAAATTAAATTTAGGAAGTAATAAGAAGCTGGCTTTAACATTCTTGATATATGGAATGGAGTGGAAAGAGTAACATTCACAAGGTTGCTATAGATCTGATTTTGTCTCCATCACCAATAGTCATGCACAGGTATATTAGTAAGTGGTGCTGATTTGGAACTTTAATGAGAAGCTACTTCCTAGAATTTGTTTTCTTAGAAAGACTAAATGTTGCATTTCTGAGCTATTCCAGTATTATCCTGGATAATAGTTTTTCATCCTCCTTCCCTGCTCATGCTTTTGGTTACTTATAACATAAGTAGACATCCCCCTACTTAATAATGGCTTGTGCTCCAAAAGTTCATTTGTAAGTGAGTTGTTTAGAGCCCTGAGTGCATTTTTCCAAGGAAACAGTGCTATTGTAAGTTGCCAACAAGCCCACCAAGATTTTTTTAATTGACTAAGTAATTAAATCAATTTGATAAAAATATTTACTTTTTTAAGTGTCTTTCATAGAGTTTAGAACTAGAAAGGACCTTAAAGATCATTTAGTCCAGGTATTTTTAACCTTGGGTGTATTCCACATGTAGAGTTAGAAGGTCTTTGAACTTGGACAGGGAAAAATTAAATATTTGCTTTCACCAAAGTCTTACTAAAACCTACCATTTCCTTCATATATGATAAATATAGATATAGAAATATATGATATATGTATATATTATATAAATGTTATATGTGATATATGATATATCCTATACATATGATATGTGATAAATTATATATGATAAATTATATACATATGTAGACATGTATATATATACATATATGTGTGTATAAAAGTGTCTATAGGATTCACCAGAATTCTAAAAAGTTCTTGACACAAAAGAAGGCAAGGAACCCATTTTTTCATTCAACCTAACCATTTTACAAATGAGAAAACTAAGGCTAAGGCAGAGACAGGGGAAATGACTTAACTAAGATCACAGAAGTCATAAGTAACTGAGTCTGGATTTCAGCCAGAGCTCTCTTCAGTTTCATGACTGTTTCTACTATACCATCTACAGAGTGCTCTCCTTATTATATGAGGATATAAGAATTTTCAAGAAGTCAAGGCTTTTGCTTGGAGCTTACAGCCTAGTTAGTAGATGAAAAGACACAAATACAAATAATGCATGTTAAGTGCTGAAGAGAGGTGCAGAATAAAGTGATAATTTTAAAGCCCTATCTACATGCCATTTTCTCTACAAAGTCTTACCTAATCTCCCAGCTAATAAGCAATGTTTTTTTTCCCCCTCCCATCTTCTATGAGACTTTGTCAAAAGGGAGATATTATTCTTGGCAGAAGGAATAACTTGAATGAAGACACCGAGGGGGGAAATCACACGACTTGGATGAAGGAGAGCCCAATAGTCCAATGCTCTGTTTGGATCATTGGAAATCTGGAGAAGAGTGGTGTGAAGTAAGACTGTAAAGGTAAAATGACACATAATTATAGATGGCCTTAAGTGCCAGTAAGAGTTAATGCTTTCCTGATAAGCAATAGGGAACTATTGAAGGGTTTTCAGTGGAGGAATGAAATAGACAGGTTTGTGCACCATGAATTATTTTGGTTGTCCTGGGAAGAAAGAATTGAAAGGGAGGGAGAGATAGGATAAACTGAGTCCTGTTAGAATAGTTGCTATTGTCCAAGATTGAAGTTATGATAATGTCTGTGCTATGATGGCAATGGAAATAAAGGAAAGGAGACAAGTGCAAGTACATAATCAAATGTATCAAGAGAATTGGATAATTTTTTGTCTGTGAGAGATGAGGGAAAGAGAAATTTCCCATATAACATCTAAATGTTTTATATTATGTCAGAGAATGATATTATGGTTGACAAAAAGTCAATTCAATTCAATGGGAACAAGTTAAGCACCTTTTCTCTGTGCAGAGGAAACAGAAGCACTTTGTCTTTGAAAGATAAATCCATTTGGGGACATGCTAAATGTAACCTGCTGGCAGAACATTCAGGTAAACATGTCCTAAAGTCATTTGGAGATTGAAGTCTAGAGCTCAGGAGAACATGCATAGCTAGATATAGATTTTGGAGTAACTCATAGAGGTGATATAGGAAACTGTGAGAATGGCATGTCACTGGGAGAGAATGTATATTGAAAAGAAGGATTAGATTAAGGGAAGAAGCTTGGGCAAAATCACCTCGGGGACCAGGAATTGTCCATTAGTGGGTTTTGAGACAACAATTTCAAACTCCAAAAAGTCAAAGAGACTAGTAGGAGGGTAGTGAGGAATTTTTTGAGAGGTTTGATAGTGGAAAGGAGAGAACAATGAAGATGTTAAGCATTTAACTTCATTGCAAAAATGCTTACATTGACAAGCAATATACTGATAACCTTTTAGGAATATATAAAGTTCATATCCTAGATTTTACTCCATTGATGATATGAGCAATGTCTAATTATGTGGGCTGATGGAAAGTAAAGTTGAAATGAATAATACAAAATAAGATAATATTGATTTATCATTTATATTTGACTAAAATAGCTTCAAGACAATTAGAAAATTAGGTGAATAGCCTTTTTTGGACTCTTTCTTCCTTACTATTACATCTCAAGAGAATAATCCACAAATTATTTCTTACACTTAGTGTTTGAACGTGGGTTGTTTAAATCCAACCTCAAATATTTAACTGGATGAGTGACCCAGAGCAATTCCTCTAACTTTTTTTGCCTCAGTTTCCTCAACTCTAAAATAGGAATATTAATAGAATCTATCTTGCAGCGTCATTGTGAGGATCAAATGAGATAATAAATGCAAATGCTTAGCACAGTGTCTGGCAAGTAATAAGTATTATACACATGATTATTGTATTCTCCTTCCCTTCCAGTAAGAGGATGGTGGTACCCTCAATAGTAATAAAGTATTTAAGAAGAGGAAGGATCTGGGAATGATGATAATGAGTTCAATTTTGGACATGTTAAGTTTAAGATGTCTACAAAACATCCACTTTGAGATGTCCAATAGGCAGTTGGAGATGTGGGGCTGGAGGTCAAGACAGAAGTTAGACCTGAACAAATAAATCTGGGAATAATCTGCATGGAGATGAGACATAAATCCATAGGAGCTAAAGAGATCACCAAGTGAAATTGTATAGAGGGAAAAGAAAACAGGGCCCAAGAGAGAGCCTCAGATTTTTTTTTTTTTTTGTTACACCTTTCCAAAGATGTTCTATTACTTATAGTCCTGAGAATTCCCCCAAAATAGTTAGAGGGAGGGCACTTACCACTGTGAGGGCAATCAAGAAAGGCTTTGTGAGGAAGGTCATGTCTTTAAGGGGGGAGGGATTCTTTGAGGTGGAGGTGAGGAGGGAATGTATTCTGGCAGGATGTGATGGCCAATGAAAAACTACAGAGATGAAAAATAGAGTACTGCATGTGACACAAAGGTGTTGCTGTTCAGTTGTGTCCAACTCTTTGAGACCCTTAATTATTTCAGCCCTTTTTATGGGGTTTTCTTAGCAGATACTACAGTGGTTTGTCATTTCCTACTCCAATGAATTAAAGGGAAACAATGGTTAAGTGACTTGCAGGGTCTCAAAGCTAATAAGTATCTGTGATTAGATTTGAACTCAGGTTTTCCTGACTCCAGGCCCAGCACTCTAACCCCTAAGCCACCTAGCTGTGGTGATGCAGGGAGAGAAAACTAATTTGACTAGGCTGTAGTGTGTGAGAAAGGAAGTAATTCATAAAGAATTTGGAAAGATAGGCTGAGGTCATTTGTCTCAGAGCTCAAAAGCTAAACAGAAGAGTAACCAAAGAGTTGCATAGCAAAGCCAAGATTTGAATTCAGATTCTCTTATTCCAAATTCAGCACTGTTCCCACTAAGCAATGTCTGGGTTTCTAGGTGAACTTCTAGGGCCCAAAATATTTCCAGGGGGTTACTAGTAGTGTGAGGGCCCCAAGTGGCATCAAACAGATTATGAAGGTGGAAAAAAAACACATTTGCCTAGCAAATTAATAGTAAAAGCCAATGGGTTAAAAAAAGGGAACAGCAAAGACTTAGCAACAGCATTTACATGCAAACAATTGCTAATGAATCTTATCTAGTCATTAAAACAGATTGGCAGGGCCTTTACTTGGCAACATTTTATCTGTAGTTAGTTTTCCTTATTGTATTTCTTTAAAGACAGACTCTAATTCAGGTTTTCAACTAATTAAGATCAATCTCATCACTATCATCCTGGTGTAGTAAGGGAAAATATCATTGTGAGATTTAAATTTAGGTTGTTAACTTATTATCTGTATGACCCTGGACAAGTCCCTTCACCTCTCTGAGTACCAGTTTCCACATCTATGAATTGATGTGGTTATATAAGATGATCTCTAAGGCCCCTTTCAACTATAAAAAGGGCTGAAATAATTAAGGTTTTCACTTCAACTAAAATAGTGACCAAGAATCGGCCTCCTACCTACTCTTCTAACCTTATTTCATATTCTTTCATACTGTAAAGATAGCATAGTATACAGAGGAGAACACTGGGCCTATTGTTAAGACGACCTAAATCTGAAAAACCCTTCTGATATATTCTCTTAATGAAGATTAGGGGATTAGAAAATCAGTAGTCTGGGATAAGGAAATATGAAGTTTACAACAAGATAGCCAACTTTATTGAGGGGAGATGATGCAGTTTAGGGTTGAGGGGTGCTGGGACCCCAAAATCACAACACACGGGTCCTGCCCAAAAGAAATCGACCTAAGCCTTCTTTCAACCAAAGACAAGGTTTATTAGAACATCCCTCATATTGGGCAGACTCTTAAGGAGTCCAAACATGGGTAAGCAGTAGCTAGATTATAAGAATCCCAGCTGTGGCTAGATTATAAGAATCTAAGCATCTTAATGGAGACAAGATGGACCTTATATACAGAAAGACTGTGGGAGGGATCTAGGAGTGGCCAAGTAGTCTATGAGGTAATAGAATTCCAGGGACCTAGACCACATGGCCACGGGAGAATGGAGAAGTGGCCTGAGGCCATAAGGAGGTCCATAATGAAAAGCCAGTTGATGGGATTATAACCTCAGGGGGACACCAGATTTGGTCATGTGGGAAAGTCCAGGGTTTTTCCTTTCTGGGGCCCAGATCCCAACCCCATCAGAGATACTCATAAAATGAAAGGCAGTCAGGGAGAATAATGAAATGGGATCCCCAGGAGTATTTGGGCACTCCTTTGAGGGTCTGGAAGAAATGGATCACCCTCTCCCCATACCAGTAAAGTCCGGTAAGTTTTTTGTGTGGCAACTGTGTTTAAGTAACTTGCCTAGGGTCACACAGCTAGTGTCAAGTGTCTGAGGTGATATTTGACCTCAGGTCCTCCTGACTCCCAAGCCCAAGCCCTATCCACAGTACCACCTAGCTGCCCCCAAGTCTGGTGAGTGTTTTATAAGGTTGTTATCCAGATCTAACCCAACTAGTAATTGGGAGAAGGGTGAGGAGTTTGGACCTCCAGTCTGGTGCTGATTCATACTAGTGGGTCAGAGGGAAGATTCCTGGGAAATTGGAGACTAGTTGATATTGAAACTCCCCATAGAAGGAAAAGAGATTTGAACCATTATTGCTGGACTTAATCTGACAGGATGACTAGTGGGATTTTGAACTTCCAGAGGTCTTATCATTTAGATATCAGTGAGGGTACCATATTCCTTACTAAATGAATAGCTGTGGACAAATTGCTTAAGTTCTCTATGTCAGATGTTCTTCTATGAAATGGAGATAATAGTATCTGTAAAGTCTTATAGGTCTGTGTTAGGAGCAAATTAGAATAATGTCTTTAAGCTATTTTCAAGTTTCAGTGTACTATGTAAAGGCCATCTATAATTATTTTTACTCCTTTCATGAACTGATGTTTTTGCTAGACTGACCTAGTAACTCTTACCATTATATTTGTCTTAGTTCAGCTGCTGCCTCTCCCATGAAGTCATACTGATTAACCTCATTCCCTCTCCAGCTATAATTGTTCTCTCTCCTCTCAACTAACCTCTTCAAACCCATCAGGTAAGTTCATTGAGGAGATCAAGAATTTTATTCCTGCTTTTTTATCACCAAGTCCTACATTAGGTCTTTGAATGTCCCTGGTATACACTTGATACATGTTTGGTGAATGGAATGGACACAAGCTTACCTTTTTCCTTAAACACCCTCCTCAAAGTCTTTCTACTCACCACCCCATGCTAGGGTTGGAAGGCATTACTTTTCAGATCATTCTCTTTTGCTTCCTGTCTTCTCCCTATTTTTGTTGGAAATTTCCTGACAAATACAAATATAGAAAGATGGGTCAAGATGCAAGTTTTCTATTTGGTATGTCACTTCTCCAGGAAATGTCTATGAAAAACATAATCTTAGGTTGAGCCATCCGTTTTGTGGATACACTTAACACTTTTTTAAAAAATATATTTACATTAGGTTTACCCAGTAGCAACAACAACAACAACAATAATAATGAGTAACCTTTACGTAGAACTTTGTTTGCAAAGCGCTTTGCATATATTATCCCATTTTAGCTACACAACAACCCTATGAGGTGTTTGATTATTTCTGTTTTATAGCTGTTGCTGCTGCTGCTGCTGCTGCTGCTGCTGCTGCTGCTGCTGCTGCTGCTGCTGCTCAAGATAGTGGTGGTAATGATGAAGATGATAAAGATGATAGCTTTATATAGTACTTTAAGGTCTGTAAAGCACTTCACATACAATTATCTTGTTTGATCCTGACAACAACCCTGTGAGGAAGAGCTCATTATTAACTTCATGTCAGAGATGAGATGAGACAGACAAGTGACTTGCCTGGTGTCACACAGCTGGGGAGTGTCTGAGGCCAGATCTGAATTTAGATCTTCTTGATTCCAAGGCTTTATTCACTGTACTACCTAGATTCAGTTCACTATGATGCAGTAACTACTTTTGAAACAATCTGTGAATCAGTCTGAAATAAGTCTTAAGAACACAATGCAATAGTAAGTATAAGCTTTCTAAGGTATGATATTTCAAGAGCTTCATGTACCTGGAAATAAGGAACAAAGAAAGGTTCAATATGTCCTGTTCCTGTTGATATTTATATATCACGTACTGCTGTGCACTGCTAGTTCCCAATGGAGAATATACAATAATTAGACTGGTAGAGAAACACACACTCCTAACAGTCTACCCTAATTCTATTGTAGGTTAGAGGGCACAGTTAGAGTCTCTCTTCTGACAAAAAAAAAAACATATTAAATATGATATTCCTGGTCTAACACTGTATAAACTTCCCTGGAGATTCCCACTTTTAATAACCTTCAGTCTAATAGATAAAGCAGAGGGCAGTAATCACTGCTGGAATGGATTTTCTGGCAGAATTAGACATCACCTCTAGAAATCAATAATCATTTGAAGCTAACAGGGTGATTAAATGACCTTCTTTTTATTTTCCTTCATGTTGAGTCGCTTTTTCATCTTGATTTAGAGTCACAGGGTTAGAAACAAAGATAAACCGAGGCCTCGGCACATTACAGTAGCTAAGTGTGCCCTCCCTCCCCCACTCTCAGAGTAAAAGCATTCTCTGCCTTAATCAAAGCTTTGCTAGCCAATCAGGCTGTGCAAAAGGATAAAACTAAAAACCTCTCGACACAGAATATTAATGTGACCACCTCAGGCTACTTCTTGTTTTTAAAGTTCCACACCATTAGCTTTGCCAGAGCAGGTGCTATATTTTTATATTTAATAATTTACTATGCCAGAGTTTGCTTGGGGATAGCTCTGTACTGAATGATAACATTTTCATTAATCCTTTTTCATCTATGTTGTTTCTTCCTCCTTTCTCTAAGAAGTCCATAGAATAAAGATTTAGATGAATATGCCTATACTTTGCTCCCAAGTGATGGCGAGCAAGTTACATCTGATAACTGTCTTCTACCAAGTTTCAAGATGCAGCAACAACCCCAGGGAGAACTACTCATGCCTTGTCTTACCTCTTATCCTGAAAAGAATCACATTTTTTTGAGGAGTTAGCTAAAGCTTTTCTTTTTAAATCCTCCTAAAATGCTCAAAGGAAATGCCACAGAGATTAAAGTGAGAGAAAGATTGAAAGAGAGAGAGAGACAGAAGAAACTGATAGTTGTAATCAAATTGTTCATTTACCCACATATGTGAAATGAGATCACTGGCAGAGCTGTCATATTGATCTCAACATAGGCCACATTTCTCCCCTCCACCCCCACAAAATCTGGATTGTTAAACCCAAGTGCAACTGATAATTGCTGTAATTTTCACTTTCAGTGTTCATCAATTTGTTTTTCTTTCCAAAGATATTTCCTTTAAGGCTTGCAGCCTACATAGAAAGGCCTATATTTGAATTATTATGGTACTGTAAGAATTACTGATGATGAACTTTGGAGATTTAGGGGACCTGTGAGGTCATCTAGTCCAATATCTCATTTCATATATTAATTTCCAATGGGCTGTATGCAATAATCAACTTTGTAGCAAAAATCACTTTTTTCTTTATCCAGGAAATTACAGAACAGAGCTGGTGTCTTTATTCTGTTTTTAATATTAAATATGATAGTTGTCTATACTTAGATCTATTTGTTAAGTAGTAATGTCCCTTACTTCAATAGAGAACTCAAATTTTACAACTTATTCTCAACCTTAGTCCTATGAATTTAATTTTAGGATAATTCCAGTTTGACTTCCATTACTAACTGAATCTGTTTATCCTAGCTTTTAAAGAAGTGAATCTTTGTTGAACAATTTTCACCTTTACACATATAAAACATGTACTAGTCACATTCTGGATCTCAAGGAAGAGGAAGACAATCAAATCTAGCTCTTATCTAACCATAAAATTTCTAAATGGCAAACCAACAACAGAACACTCACTCACAAAAAAGATACAAGGAAAAATGTATTTCTGACTCAACACCATCCTTGAACCCCAATCCTGGGCTGGTTGGAAATATATCTATATATATAAAGATAATGGGAAAATCAGCTATGTTCTGAATATCAGAAATCATAATGGTCTACCGGGGAGGGGATAAAGGTTGTTGAGGGAAGGTAAAGATTATATAGTTTTCTGCTGAGGTAAACAAAGGAAGCAGAAGAGTTTGTTGTTGTTTCTCTCTCTCTCTCTCTCTCTCTCTCTCTCTCTCTCTCTCTCTCTCTCTCTCTCTCATAAATGCAGCAAACTAGGGAAAGCAGACTTCAGGTTCCTTAGACCATGGCTTTTTAAACTGTGGGTCGAGACCCATGGGATCCCAGTTTAAAAAGAGCTGAAGGGGTCTCCAGGGGAAAAAAAGTTTAAGAAACCCTGCCTTAGACTATGTCAATCATGAATAGGTCAAATGATAAACAGAGTGGTTGCTGGAGTTCCTTTGGTGCCAGGATCTTTATTTGTGGACCTTTCAATCACTGCAGCTGTTTCTATACTCCTATTCCCTTTCTCCCTTGGAAGAAAAGACCAAATCTCACCAATCTACAATACAACCAAATACTGACTTGTATATTAAAAAGGTGACTTGCAAATGTGGGGTATTCCCACAGCCAATGTACACCTAATAATTATAACTAACATTTATATACTACTATGTGCCAGACATTGTGCTAACCTCTTTACAAAGGTTACCTCATTGGATCCTCTCAACAAGACTGGTAGATAGATACTATCATTATCCCCATTTTAACAGATGAGGAGATTGAGCCTGAGAGAGGTCAAGTGACTTGTCCAAGGTCACACAGCTAATAAGTATCTGAGGCTGCATTTTAACTCAGAACTACCTGACTCCAGTCCCAGTGCTCTATCTGTCTACTGCACATCTAGCTGCCTTGTCTATGACTTTGATGTCAAATTTTCCAGTAGTTATTTGACAAGATGCTTGTCAATACTGAAGGTCAAAATTTTGTGAGTCAGTCATTAGCAAATATAGTCCCAGGGAGAAACTGCATGTGATACAAATCATTTAACTTAGTTCAGAGAAGCTCATCTCCAAAAACTTGAAACCTAGGTGTTGACATGTCTGAGTTATAGGCTAATTAGGTCAAAACTCCCTTCCTAGACCACTATTCCCTGCTCCCTCATTTTCACCCATTCCTCCTGTTTCTCTATACCAGTAAAAATTACTTTGTGTGATATATATTATATATATAATATCTGTATATGATGTTTCTTTAAAAAAATAGAAGCTCTTTGAAGGGCAAAGGCAGTAATTATCTTTGAATCCTTAGTACCTAACATAGTGTGTTGCACATAGTAGATTCTGAAGAATTGTCTAATTGAATTGAGCTTTATTGAATGAAGTAACTAAAAATAATGAATTGTCCTTAGTTCTGTGTTACCCTGTACCACTTTTGTAGTGATACTGGTGAATAGAAGTATGAGCACCAAGTGCTAAGAATCATTAAGTTTGTAAGATTTCTGCAAATTGTAGTGTGCCTGTTGCAACTCTACAGAGTGATCTTTGTCCAACAAGCATTGAATGAATATATTACAAGAGCAACTGAATCATATCCATTGAAATTCTGACAGAAAATGGAACCACAATCCGTAAAAATGTTGCAGTATAAAACAGAGGTGGAACTAGAAGACAAATATTCCTGATGCCAACAGCTCTCTACCCTTTACACTACCCTACCTATCTATATTTCATGTTCCATTTCTTTTTTAACTATCCCTCCATCAATATGTACCCATTTTGTTTTCAGTTCTTTCCTACCACAATAAGTGCTGATAAGAATCTTTTATTAAATATTAGTACTTGTTTTCTGGTTTTGATTTTTTTTTGCAGTATGTATCTCATAGAGATACCAAGGGAATGAGCAGTTGAATTATTTTTCTTGCACAATTCCCATGTTGGATCAATTCACAGCTCCACCAACAGTGGAGTCTGGTGTGCTGATCTTCACTCAACCATGTCTACGTTGTATACTTTGTACACAAAAAACTTCAGAGTTGCATTAATTTGCATCTATTGTGGAATCAGTGATTTAGAGCTTGTTTTAATATGGTCATTTATAGTATAAAATTATTTGGAACATTGTTTATATCTTTCCATGTCTTGTTTGTTGGAGATTAGCTCTTGATGTTTACAAATTGCCCATATATCTCAAACATAAAGTTTGTTTTTTTAATCAGCAATATTTCATGTACTTATTTCCCCCACTATAGGTTTTCTACTTATTCTATGTTCATTGATTTTAGACCTACAAAAACTTACTGTTAGTTTTATGAACTTAAAATTGCCCATTTTGTCTTTAATAATCTCCTCTATCTTTTGTTGGCATAAGTATTCTCCTGCTAGCTATAGCTGTGAAAGTTACCTCAGAGGTTCTTTTTAGAGAGGTGAAGAAAGAAGCTGGATAAAGAAGAGGAGAGAGGAGGAGAGAGGAGGGGAGGAGAGGGGAGGAGAGTAGACAATCTGTGAATCAGTCTGAAATATCATAAAAGACAAGAGGAGTAGAGAAGAGAGGAGAGGAAAGAGTTCAGGAGAAAGGGAAGAGGATTGGATTATATGAAACCTGAAGGAAGAGGCTGTTTTTTTTTTTTAAGGAATTCCCTTTCCTTTCTCTACCTCTTTTTGCTCAGTCTCTCTTTTCTTTCTCCATCCCTATATTTTCTAGGTAAATTTCCTTTCCCTATTCTTTTGCTTTCTGCCATTCCCTTGCTCCTTTCATCTCTCCTTTCACCAACTTTTGAAAAAGGTATTAATTTAATTCTTACTTCTTGAGCACCAAGTATGTAATAGGAAGTGTTGGAAATTCATTCATTTAATCAATCATTTCATTTAACAAAAAACCATTTATAAAAAGAGTAATGAGAGCTTCAACCAAGGACTTGATTGTGTTCTACTGTACAAGATCTGTGCTCTAATTATTAGCAAGATTCCCTGGAGTGGGGATAAGAACCTGAAATAGTATCACTACCCAGAAATAATCTACCGTGAAATGAATTAGGAACCAAAAAATCAATATGAACTCTCATTTTGAATCAATGTCTAGTGGATTGTTTGAATATTAGATAAATTGGTCAAAGGTAGAAACACTCCCAATTTTTCTCTTCTTTCCCCTACCTTGATCTCCCAACACTGGGAAGATTCCTCACTCAGCTTAAGGCCTAATAAAATATCTCCCAATACCAGCAAGAGAACTATTAATAACAATACTACTCCATACAAACTCTCAGATAATTATATGAAGATAAGGTCAATGATACTGGCATGTCCTCTATCAAATCCTCTCTCCAATCTTAGATCAATACAACACACTAAGAGACTCTTGGGTTTGGAACTGACCTTAGACGGTTCCTCTATGAATAACCCCAACCAGTGGTCATCCAGTCTTTAATTGAAGACTACTAAGGGACAACTGAAAGCAGTAAAAGAAACCAATACCATCCATCAATTCCAGGAAAGTGATACTTTCTGCACCAATCCCTCAGGCTCTTTGGTCAATTCCAGTGTCACTTAAGTTTCCTCATTGAGTAACCACAATATTAAAAGGCAAGGAAGAAATTAATTCATTCTGTTTCTCCACCACAAAGAAAGCAAATAAAGGTAAGTACTCTAACCTGAAATATAAATTTCATGACACTTTGGTGAATTGTCCATATGCTATTGCTCAAACGGTTTACAAGATTATAGATAAATAAAATTCTGGAGAATTTATTCACAATTTGAAAGGACTATAAAGACATATCTATAGCTGAGTTGTGCAAACGCAAATCATAGGTTTGTAGCAGCATAGCTGAGATTAAGACAAACATTGAGAATTTTTTTCAAAACCTCAACTTTTAATGTCCCCTCTTAATAAAAAGTTCTTAAGTTAGAGCTTCATTAGCTTATATACAACTCCAATATTGATACTAAACTGTAAAATTATGTATATATATGTGTATATACATATATTATATGTGTGTGTGCATATATATGTATTATGTATTTATATACTTGGATAATCAATCATCAAATATTTATTAAATACCTAATCTGTGTCCAGCATAAATAGAGCTAAAAATTTTATCAATAAAGGACTTAAATATCATTTGGTCTACCTCATATTCTACAAACTTGGACCTTAAACAGAGATTAAGGTACTTGCTAAAGGATATACTGCTATTTGGCAGCAAAAAAAATGTCCATGTTTCCTGATTCTCAGTCCCTGGTGTTCTCTGTCCCCTTGTCCCCCTGTCTCCCCCCCCCCCCGTCCTACAGGGCTCCAAAAGGCTCAGGGCTTTGACTTTCCATGGGAATTTAGGTGAAACAAGGTACAAAAGTTCAAAAACATTCAATAACATTTTGTTGTTGTTTTTGCTTAGACTCACAGAATCACAGATTTAGAATTGGAAGGAGCCTTAGAGGTCATTGAGTACAATCCTCTCATTTTACAGATGAAGAAATCAATGTAGAGAGATTAAGCGACTTGTACTGGGTCAGAAAACTACTGTGAACCTGAGTCAGTATTCCAACTCCAAGTCCAGTGTTCTACTCACTATGCCTCAATGCCTCTAAGCATACATCTTCCTGTTGCTTTAGTTCTCAATGTTCAACTGTTTACTTTTTTTTTAAACACAGGTCTTACACTGAAATACTAATGAAGGCTTTGATTCTCTCAGGAGAATTAGTGTGAAATAGTACTTTTTCTGAACTTCTGACCTCCTCTTTAATAAGCTTTCAACTTAGAGGGACTTGTTTGTTTTATTCTTGAGCTTTTTTTATTATGTTTCTGCTATTCTTGGTTTTACCTCAATTATTAGTACAAATATTCACATTGCCTTTCGCATTCAGATTTAAATTTAAGATCACTTTAACCTTTAAAATGTTAATGAGGCATAACTAAAATAATTGGCAGATTTGATTTACAATTGCCCTTCCTGTTTATCCATTTCCACAGACTTGACCTCACTTTTCTTTCAACAGCATTGCTGAAATCGTCACTAAGTTGTTATAGTCAACACTGACCTATGCATTCCTTGCTGTTCATGCAGCTGAAGTATCAGGTATTTTTTTCCCATGCAATGTGAAGATTTGATTTTCAATTTTTTTTCCAAATTTTGTTTAAAATTTTTTCCATTTGCAATTATAAAACCTACTTGTATGGAAGAAACCTAATAACTATTTCTTGAGTGAGCAATCAATGTCTATACAAAAGAAAAAAAATACCAATAAAAAACCAATACCAGTGGTCATCGAAACACAAATTTGTTATTGGGTTTATATTCTTTCATATCATCATCACCATTCTTATCTCCATAATTGTCATCATCATCAAGAAACATTTACTAGATTCTTGCTATATACATATCCAATATGGAAATGTTTTGCATGATTTCATGTGTATAATTGATGTCATATTGTTTGCCTTCTCAATAGGTTGGGGAGGGACTCAAGGGAGGCAGAGAATTTGGAAATCAAAATTTTAAAAATTGAACATTAAAATAAATACTTTTTTAAAATATTTGCTATGTATCATGCACTATGATGTTTAGGGATACAAAGAAAGATAAAAACAGGATCTCTACCTTTAAGGGGCTAATATTCTAATAGAGACAGGTAACATGCAAACAACTATGTACATATAAAGAGTGCAAATGGAAGGTAATGTCAAAAAGAAGGCCCTAGTTAAAGAGAAATAGAGAAGATAGGGAAAGGTCAAAAAACCATGGTACAGAACACCAAGCACTGGACTTGGGGCTGAATCGTGGATCTCAGCCATGTTACCTCTCTGGGCCTCACCTCAACTATGAAATAAGGTATTTAGGTTAGTAGCCTTCTAAAGTTTTGTTCTAAGTCTAAATATTTTATTATAATAGCTAATATTGTAGTACAAGTAGTACAAGTAACTAGAATGAAACAGTATGATATAGAGTAAAGTTTATTTTGGAATATTGTTGCACTAATTACTCCCCCCAAGACACTGAATAAGCTCCTTAACCTTTCTGCATGTAAGTTTTCTCAATGTAAAGTGAGGTTGTTGTGGAATTTGACTACCAAAAGCAAAAATATATTTTATTTTTTAGTAAGGTTCTATTGATATTTCCTATTTCTCATATCACTATAGTGTCCCATATTTACCCCTTCCCCTCCAAAAGAGTTGTCCCATATGACAAATGGTGTTTTTAGAGAAGAAAAAAATGTTAGCATGATTGATTGATAAATTTAAAAAGTTAACAAACATATAAAATGTGGAAGACCTATGGACCTCCCACCTCTGTTAGGTTAGATTGGGGGTGTCTTCTTGTATCTCTTCATTTAAGTCCCACTTGATCTTTAGAACTGTGTTACATTTACTTTTTTATTTAATTTTTTGGCCTATCTTTGGTCTTTTCCATTTACATTATTGTACTTACTACGCATTTTTTCCCCTTTCAACCAATTCTTTTTTTATCCTAGATGCATTAATGTTGATTATGTAGAAGCTTTTCAGTTTCTGTTAATCTTATCTTTTGCAATTGCCTGTATTTCTTATTTGGTTAAGAACACATCTTACTCAGAGCTATGTGAGGTATATGATCTATTGATTTCATATTTGTGTGGCATGGTCTTAATATTAAGATCAACTATACTTTTAGAATTTATTGTAGTTTGTGGTATAAGATATTGGTCTAAGCCTAAATTCTGCCAAACTGATTTCCAGTTTTCCCAGTAGTTTTAATCAAATGTGGAGTTTTTCCCTTGGTAATGTACTGTCTTGAACTTTATCAAACACTGAGTTATTGAGTTCTATTGTTTCTAAATTTCCTTTGTCTATTCTGTTTCATTGATCCATCTCTCTATTCTTTAAGCAGTACCAGGAGGTTTTGAATACTACTGCTTTATAATATGGTTTGAGGTCTAGAAATGCTATTTCTCCTTTATCTTTATTCCTTTTCATCTTTTTTTTCCTATCCTAGATCTTTTATTTTTATTTTATTTTTTTATTTTAACGTGTGTTTTTAAAACTTTGGGTTACAAATTTTCTCCCTTCCTCCCTCCCCACCCACCCTCATTGAAAAGGCAAGCATCTCAATACAGGTTATAGATGTGTAGTCATGCAAAACACTTCCATAGTAGTCCTGTTGTGAAAAACTGAGTATATTTCTCCCTTCATCCTATCCTATCCCCCATTTATTCTATTCTCTTTTGACCCTGTCCCTCCTCAGAAGTGTTTGCCTTTGATTATCCCCTCCCCCAATCTGCCCTCCCCTCTATCAACCCCCAGTCTCTTATCCCCTTCCCTCTTATTTTCCTGTAGGAAAATATAGATTTCCATACCCAATTGAGTGTATGTTATTCCCTCCTTAAGTCAAATCTGATGAGAATAAGATTCACTCATTCCCTCTCACCTTCCCCTATTTCCCCTGCACTTTAAAAACCTTTTCTGTTTTTTGTGAGATAATTTACCCCATTCTACCTCTCCCTTTCTCCTTCTCCTAGTATAATTTTCTCTCATCCCTTACAAATATCATCTTTCCCTGCAAGAATGTAAACAGTTCAACCTTAATAAGTCTCTTATGATTTCTCTTTCCTGTTTACCTCTTCCATGTTTCACTTGAGTCTTGTATTTGAAGGTCAAATTTTCTATTCAACTCCGGTCTTTTCCACAGGAATGCTTGAAAGTCCCCTATTTCATTGAATTACCATTTTTTACCCTGAAGCATTATACTCAGTTTTGCTGGGTAGGTGATTCTAGGTTGTAGTCCTAATTCCTTTGCCCTCTGGAATATCATACTCCATGCCTTCCGGACCCTTAATGTAAAAGCTGCTAAATCTTGTGTTATCCTGATTGTGTTTCTACAGTACTTGGATTGTTTCCTTCTGGTTGCTTGCAATATCTTCTCCTTGACCTGGGAATTCTGGAATTTGGCTACAATATTCCTAGGAGTTTTCCTTTGGGGATCTCTTTCAGGAGGTGATTGGTGGATTCGTTCAACTTCTATTTTGTCCTCTGGTTCTAAAATATCAGGGCAGTTTTCCTCGATAATATCTTGAAAGATGATGTCTAGGCTTTTTTTTTGATTATGGCTCTCAGATAGTCCAATAATTTTTAAGTTCTCGCTCCTGGATCTATTTTCCAGATCAGTTGTTTTTCCAATGAGATATTTCACATTCTCTTCTATTTTTTCATTCCTTTGGATTAGCGTTACATTGCCTTGATTTCTCAAATTGTCCCTAGTTTACAATTTCTCCGTTCTAATTTTTAAGGCAGTATTTTCTTCTGTAAGCTTTTGGACTTCCTTTTCCATTTAGCCAATTTTGCTTTTTTAGGGCATTCTTCTCCTCATTGGCTTTTTGGACCTCTTTTGCCATTTGGGTTAGGCTATTTTTTAAGGTGTTATTTTCTTCAGTATTTTTTGGGGTCTCCTTTAGCATCACTCTCAGCTTTTCCTCTACTTCTCTTACTTGCTTCTCAAAATCCTTTTTGAGCCCTTCCTTGGCCTGGGACCAATTCATATTTTTCTTGGAGGCTTTGGATGTAGGAGCTTCGGCTTCATTGTCTTCTTCCGGTTGTATGTTTTGATCTTCTTTGTCATCAAAGTAAGATAATATAGTATGACTCTTTTTGCGTTGCTTGCTCATGATCTCAGTCAATTACTTGAGTTATAGACTCTTTGTTAAGGTAGGAGTCTGTTTCCAGTGTGGAGAATGTACTGTCCCAAGCTTCAGGGGTTTTGTGCAGGTTCTGTTTCACTGATCCATCTCTCTATTCTTTAACCAGTACCAGGAGGTTTTGAATACTACTGCTTTATAATATGGCTTGAGGTCTAGACATGCTATTTCTCCTTTATCTTTACTTCTTTTCATCTTTTTTTCCTAAACATCCTAAATCTTTTGTTTTCCTAAATGTATTTTGTTATCATTTTATCAAGTTCTGTAAAGTTTCCCCTTGGTATTCTAATTGGCATAACAATTAAAATGAAAATTAATTTTGGTATTATCATTTTTGTTATATTGCATGGCCTAGCCATGAGCCCTAAATATTCCTTCAGCCATTTAGATTGTTCTTCACTTTTTTAAAGGAACACTTTGAAACTGAATCCATAAAAGTCTTTTGTGTGCTTTGGGAAGTGGACCCCCAGATATTTTATGAATTTGTAGTTATGTGGAATGGAATTTTCCTTTTTATTATTTCTTCCTGTGTTTTGTTATTACTATATGGAAATTATTATAGGAGCCTGCAATCCTACTCAAATAATTAATTGTATTCTATAGTATCTTTGCTGCTTCACTGAAGTTTTTCATGTAAAGCATCATACTATTAGCTATTAGCCAACTGGGATAGTTTTATCTCCTCTTTACCTATCTTTATTCCTTTTTTGCTTCCTCTTGACTTATTGCTATTACTAGCATTTCCATTGTACATGATACTTACTTTTGGTTTTAGATAGATGTTTTGATAGGTGCTTTTTATTTAAAAAACAAAAGATCCTTTTATGGTTATACTCTATAGAGTTTTTAGCTGAAAAGCACATTGCACTTCTTCAAAGATATTTTCTTCATCTATTGAGGTGATCATGTGGTTTTGGATATTTTGGTTTGTAATATGATTAATTATGTTGGTACTTTTCTTAATATTCAACCATTCTTACATCCCTGGTATAAGCTCCACTAGAACATGATGAATTCTTTCCTGTACAACTCACTATAGTTTGATAGGATTTTGTGTAAAGTTTTTGAATTTATATGTATTAATGATACTGGACTATAGTTTTGGTATGAGGAGGACCCAGGTGCTAAGGGAAATTTAAGGGTAAGTAGGACCCAGATATTGAAGGAAAATCCAGGGTGAGACAGTAGTTGGGACATGGTGGTAAAATTCAGACAGCCAGGAACAAACTAGATGCCCTGCACCCTTCCTCAAAATGGACCCCTGGAAGAAACTCATGAATAGAAGAAGAAGGTCAAGATGGTAGAGAAATATTCCAGGGGAAGAACATCTCAGAGGAGAATGAATGCTCTAGAGTTAGAAAGACCCAGGTGCTGAGGCAACTTTCAGGTTGAGATAGCAGCTCAGGCACACTGATAAAGTCTGGAAAGCCCAAAACAGAGGTCAGAAGGAAAAAACATCTTGGAATAGATGCTCCTTGAGCTGAGGCTTGAAGAAAGAGGAGAATTTTATTACCCATAGTTATGATAAGATTATTTTTCAGATTGGGATTCCTAGAAATATGAGATAGCAGAGCAAGGAAAGGGAAAGGACAAGATTACAGTTTGAATGAAAAGACAACTTCAGGAAGGGGAAAAGAATGAAATATGTCTAGAAGAGTAAGTTGAAGTCAAACTCAAACAAAAAAAGCTTTACTATCAGAGTAAGTTAAGATTTTTGTTTGTTTGTTTTTTGTTGTTGTTGTTTTTTATCTTGTAGGCAGAGGGCCATTAAGAGTTAAAGTGTTATAAGTCAGTCAGTCAACAAACATCTTTCAGGGGTGTAAAAGACAATACAATAATAATCAGAGGTAATGCTGACGTGACACTTTCATGTTTGCAAAGCCCTTTCATGACAGCAATTATGTAAGATAGTTAACATAAGTATAACTTCATTTTACATATTAGGAAACGAAGCACAGAGAACTTTAATGACATGCCCAGGGTTAAAACTTGTAGGTGTAGGAGGAGGGATTCAATTCAAATTAAATTCAGTAAAACTTTCTTATGTTACTACTGTGTACAGAGCAAGTCAAGAGGTATTAGTAGCCATCCAAAAGGTTTTTGTTGTTGTTGTTGTTATTGTTGTGGGTTTTTTTTTAAACCAATTCAGGTTTGGTGACCATTTCTACTATACCATAATGATTATTCTAAGAATGATATCAACTGTATCTTTAGATAAAAACAATTGAAACAATATTATCTACATGCTTCATGGTTATTTAAACTGATCAATCACATTGATTTCAGTTTTCTGCTGACAATACACAAACAAGATCATGGGATTATAGATTTAAAGATGGAAGGGACATGAGAGGCTATTATAAATATGAGGAAACATTTCTAAAATATGTTGTATAGAAACAGCATAGTGACACAAATGAAAACACAGTGGAACAAGATAAAAAGGGGGAGGGGGATGATGACAGAAGAAAAATGCCAGAGGAAAATATTAATGTTTCTTGAACTATCATGAAGAACATGTGAGTAAATAAAGAGATTTAACTGACAACTGAAAAAATCATTTAAGTGAGAAAGACAGGGTTACTAAGCCCACCATCAGTATTCATACTTGAGTAACTCTAGGGCAACAAAACACAGGGTGACAAAGCCTTAAAGTTAATGAAAATTCTTTCAATTCATTATCAAATGAAAATGACAGCTGAGATATAGCTATAGAATATTTTTGTATAGGATATTTTCATGCCCTCAATTGGACCAGCTGAATTTATTTTTTTTAAATGACACATTATTCAGCCTTTAGAAATGGCAGATTAATCTTTTTAATGGCTTAATCCTTGGGTTAGTTATTCTGCAAAGGTGCAGAAGTCCATGACGATAGAATAAATCAGGAAAAAAAGAGATGTTTGAAAAGGAATGATTGATGTAATTAATGTTATTCATAAAAAGGGCAAGGTTACTGAGGGGCAGATGATTCAGCAGCAAGTCCATGTAATGAAGTGGCGTGCCAATATTATAACCATTATTATAATTCTTGCGATAACATTTAGCTGCCTTATAAATGGATATTGGCATTGTCATGTCCTTAGGTGACATGTGGTAAAAGTCTTTCTGCCTTGAGGACAATCAGAACCAGGCTCAGACATAAGCTGCCTGAAGAGAACTTAAGAGTTTTACATACAAGAGCATAAATTTTGATTCCTTCCTACACTTAAGCTACAATGCAATCTCCAAAGCCAACCACAGATGTAGCCTGAAGTCAGGACAACAGATGGATCCGGACAACAGATGGACAATTTGTTTCACAGATTGACTACCCAGAGACCACAAGCACCCACTTGGAAGAGCAAGGGCACATTAGCTGATTCAATGACAAAACTATGTGGTACATATAATAAAATAATGTAACTTATTTGTGCTTGAAATGAATGAGGAAAAATAGCTGTAAGACTGAAAAAAATGGAATGTTAAAAGGCTATAAAGCAAAAGAGGAAATCATAAAGAAACTTCATTTAGGAATTAGTATTCCACTTGATTCTGTATTTCTTTTGTAAAACCCCTCAGAACCTACAACCATATTGGGCATATGGTAGATGACTACCAATGATGGATTTAGTAAAGGTATGCATGAGAGACAAACATAAACATTGAGTTATATGAATAATTAGTATTTTTTTAAATCAAATGTTTTCTCCAGTCTATGAATTGAAGCCTGACGAATACTTTATATTGCACCCCACCTCGCAAAAATGTACCTATGAACTGAGCAATCATGGAATAGCTAAGTAGAAGATATTCTCTCCTCTGTGCCTTCAGATATTATGCAATTATACCATATGAGCTAGATAAGAATAATTTGCCTGATTATTTAAGTCATTATAAGTTCAATGAAATGCAAATATTATACCAAAATGGGCTCTAACAGAATATCTTTTCAATGTATTTCCTTGAAAATTAATCATTTGTACAGTTCATTAATAAGGAGCCATATAACCATAAATATCATTGCAACTTTTCTGAGCATTGCAAATAATCTAATTCAATCCTCTAATTGAAAAGATAGGTGAAACTGAAAAATGTAAAGTCTAATGAGAATAAGCAAGGGGTAGGTAGGAAGCTGGAGGAACTGGAATGATAAGGAATGACTTAGAGTCATGAGAGTCAGTAATTGCTAATGTCTCAGAGCCATAGCCCTAGAAATATTGGTTAGTTGAGTTGTTTATCCTGAAGTAGACCTTCCCACTGTGCTCCTTCAAATAGTGCAGCTTGTGGCCTTCTTCAGTGTTCAAGAAATTATCATTTCTCCCACCACCCTCAAAGATCAACTCCCCTACTTTGGTTGATGGTTTTTAAGATTACAATGGCTAAAGATTTCATTACTATGTGGCCAATGAACCTCTTTGAACTGAGCTGCGATTGGTCCTCTGATGATAAACAATCAACATGCAATTTAATACTGGACCTTTATTTGAACTCTCGCTATTTGGATAGGTCTGGATAGAGTATACACTTTGCTGGCATTGTCTTGAGAAATCAAAAGTCACCACTATGTTACTGTAAGCCATAAAGAATGAAATTAGTGCCATTCCTTCTCCTTCCCACACCATAGATGAATATGCTGAAGTTTTCTTGGTTTACTTCAAACAAGCAGTCTAAGTCTGTAAATTTAGTCTATTTTTTTTCCAAAGGGTTTCTCACATTCCCAAATTGTAAATAACTTTTTTACTCAATGAAATATGACACACAGAATTATGACAGTTGCTTGGTGGCCATGTTTTTACACTTCCTTTAGAAAATGCCTAAGCTTTTATTGTCTCTCATTTACTTTACTTGTCCTTCACATCAATATATTCATATTTCCAATCTTTTATTCTCTATTTTGCTTCTTTGGAAAGACTTATCACTTGGCATTCATTTCCCCCCATTTTACTAATTATTTCTGCTGTGTAGACCATGTATTCTACAATGTGTTCTCCTTTAACTTTTCTCAAGATTCTCATTTCTATCTTGAATGATTCTGAAATATCCTACTGTGGTCTCATCCTCTCATAGGAATTCACACAATTCCATTTCATCAAGTCTTGGCTCAGTTTCCTTTATCCTGAAATATGTGTTTAAAGAAAACTGAAATCTTTTGGATATTTTGGAATTGATCTTTCCTTCCAATTTAATCATTTTCTCTATTATTTTATCTGCTTATGCACTAGGTTTTAACTGAATTTTTTTTTCCTCTTTATACCTTTGATGCTTGTAACCTTATCTCTTATGTTCTCCTGACACTCACTTTCTGACTCCTTTACCTTTGATGATGGTTTTACCCCCAGGACTGAACCTCAACTCTGTCTCAGCCTTCTCTCACAGTGGAGAATTTACTTTTAGTTTCTGCTCAAAGTATCTTAAGTATGTCTAGAATTGCTCTCAAGTAGATTCCAGTGCTGTTTTCCGCAGGCCTAGCGTGTTAGCATCCTATTCCATTTCACTCTGTTCATTAATCTCTGCCTAAGCTGATTCAGTTTCTAGCACTTTTTCAAAGGAGGGTGCTTGGGGTTATTCCCCGCAAAGCCTAAGAATTTGCTAAACTAGGGATCATCCCAGGCATGGGAGCATGTCTCCTTCCTCTTACCTTCCCTCTAACATGACTGAATAGAGTAGAAGTCCACTACTTGTTGCAAAAGGATAATGGGGGCAGGTCAGGGGTAGGATCGATTGGAGGAGAGTAAAGCAGAAGTGAAATTTCTAAATGGATCCCAAAGGACATATTTGGTTGAATAGTATGCTCTGATGAAGTGTGAAGGCTATTGGAGGAAAGTCACTGAGTGAAAACTTTTAAGGTTTGGCATTTTCTGCTTTTAAGTCACAAGGCTGTTAACCTTTCTAGGCATCTTATTTTCTTGTCCCATGCAAACAGCATGTCTCTGCCTCCCCCTCTTGTACACAATTCCTCTCTTGGAGATTTTTGTTTATTTGTTTTTGTTTTGTTTGCATTGGACAGCTAATGGGGACCAGAGAAAACATCTGGTCCTCAATCCTGTTGGTCACATGAGCTTTTCCCTTGTTCTGAATGAAAAATAGACATTATGTTATATAGGGAGAGAAAAACTAGATCCAAATGGAAGATTCATTGGTTTAGAGCTGGAAATAACTTTGTAGGTCATACATAATGAGGTCACATTCTCATTTTATAGATGAAGAAACTATAATCCATAAGATGACTTGTCAGACATATTGTATGTAGCAGAACTAGAATTTGAACTAAGATGTTCAGATTCTGAAACAAATTCTTTCCTTACTCCATCATGCCTGCTTCCTCTTTTTCTGTTTTCCTTTCATTTAAGCTTCTAGAAATAAAAAAAATAAAACATTTTTATCACCCACACACCCACACTTGCACACATACAGAATAAGCAGAGGAGATCCGGAGATGTTTTAAAATGCTACTGCTCCCTCCTCATATAGCACATGGTAGAAGTGTAAGATCACTGCTCAAACAGGCCTCTCAGTAGATGCTGCCAGGATGGCCTGATTTCCTCCTGACAGCCTGATCTCATTTGCATTTGTTTGCATTCTGATATGTGCCATTCAGCACTCAGCTTCCAGTGGGAAAAGTGACAGCTTCTTCTTCTAATGATAATTCGGCTTATAGATGTGATTTGATTTCTGTTCCATTTTAGCAGCAATGATATTCTGTACTGATTAGAAACTCACACATCTATACAAGAACAAGTACACCAACAAGACGAAAATTACTTAGCTGACAGAAAGGAACACACACAATACAATTAATTTTAGTACACATCATGGCTAAGATAGGTTTGCAAAGGCATCTACAATATAAATTCCCAATTTCCTCTCACCAGTTTCAGCGAGGGGGTGTAGGGGTATAGCCAGAACTGCTGTTTAGGTCAGAAAAGAGGATTTTGAATCATCTAAAATAAAAATAAAGAATAGGAAAAGGAAATTAATTAAATTGGTTCAAGCATTTTTAAGAAATGAGTGGGATTTTTTTTAATTCTACCCAAAACATTTTCTACCACTTGCAGAATTGCTGAACTTAAATTAATGGAAATTTAATGTGCTATTTATATTTTATTATCTTTTTTTAGCAAAAAAAATGAAAGTAAAAGGATGAAGTCTGACAATTTCCTACAAAAAAAAAAAAAAAAAACAATACCTGGCAAACTAGAACTAGGCTTTTATTAGTTTCCTAGCTAGACTAGTACTTGGTGGTCAAATGTGAGGCACATGTAGGGAAATATGCCAATCAACCATGGCTAGCTAACCCAAGCAATGGTGCTGCTCATCCAAGTCCAGTCTAGTTGTTATCCTTCCCCTCAGGATTGAAGCATGCAGGAGTACTCAAGAGTAGCCCACATTTTGACAGCTACGTGTTGCAACAGAATCCTGCCATCTCAGTTGATCCCCTTGATTCTTTACCTGCATTATAAACAGATATATAAACATGGCCAAAGAAAGACATGTGAAGGCTAATTGGCCTATCATAGATCTGATTCTCAATCCTTCTCAATGAATGAAGATTATACAGGAAATTAGAGTTGACATATTTCTTACAATACTTTGATCAGGTTAAGGCACATGCCTATCATAGGATCATAGTTCTAGGGCTGGAATTAACCTTAGAAGCCATCTAGTCCATTCTTCTCATTTTGAAGGTGAATAACTGAAACTAAAGAGGTTTGATGATTTGCCCAGGATCACTTAGTAAGGAAGTGTCAGAGACATGATCTGAAACCAGGTCTTTTTGGATTTAAGTTCAAGAGCAATGAGATTCTTCCTAGAAGTGTTTTCAGCAAATGGCCAAATCTATCCACGATGATTCACCTCAATGTCAGTGAAAGAGTTCACATTAGCCACAGATCTTCTAGTTACTCATAATGCTCTAAATTAGAAAGGGATATGTTTTGTACAGCATAATTGAGATGAGTGTCCCAATACTTAATTTGCTGATGGAAAATCTGGGGGCTTGGAGATAGAACAAGTGTCTGCAAGAGCCAGTAAGTAAAGTAATTTGTGTGATAGGACCAATATTTCCCCAATACATGTTATTTGTGTGTTCCTCCCACCAACAACATAGGGTAGATACTCAAAGCTTCCCCAGGACCTTATTGGTCTTGGCTTCCCTCATACAGATCCCTGGTCATCTAAGGCCATAAAAAGTCCTGGCTATGTTGAGTCTAGGTCCCTCAGACTTGTTGGATCTTGCCAGTTATTATGCCTTTCTCTATATCCTTCCTTGATGACTAGATAGATATATTTCCATATTGAGATGAAGGACATTATGTCCAGAGAAGCTAAGGGCCACTATACCATTGCTGCATATGCTTACAGTATTAGGGAGAAGTAGATCTCCTTTTGTTAACTACTCAATGAATGTGAGTGACTCATTTCATTCCAATGTTGAAAGTGAATTGAGTGTAAATTTATAAGCTGCCTCCAACAGCCCAAGTGTAGCAAAGAACATAAGTTCAGTTATCAAAGACAGTTCACCTGGACTATGAATAAAGAAACAAGTCTAAAAGGAAATTATTTGGATGATTGTGGGAACTGAAAATGTGTAATTTGGAGTAAAAATGTAGAATGTCCACACATGCCAGCTATCCATTTTACATTTTTATAAAATTTTACATTATGCAGCAGACATTTCTTCTCTCCTAAGAAATAGACATGTGCAAAATGTCAAATTCAAAAGTTTAGGCAATTTAGTGCTGTATAGGTTCAGGCAGGAGGAAAAATACTGATGGAGCAAGGATGGCTTTTACCACATATTTCACTAAAAATTGTTTCAAAATTTCAGCTTTGGACTGATGGATTATTTTGAAAACTGAAATGGAAGACTGAATTCAAATGGTATAAAAATTAGTGCCATAAATTGGACATATTTAATGTGCATAACATAAGCATATATTAATACTATATGTGTGTATGAATATATATATATAAATTTAGCATTAAGATTCTGAATCTTTAAATTACTTGATCTATATTTAGTTAAGATGTGAGGGGGATAACATTTTCATGAAAGAATCTAGCTGTGTCTATATCTTATAACAAATAAAGCAAGAGTCATATTATCATAAAACATAAGATACCTATATGTTACTGTTATAAGATATGATGCCTAGAAAAAAAAAACACATCACATTCTTGAGATAAATTCTCCTCAATTCAAGTTTCTTAGGAGTAAAAGAGTCCTACTTGAACATAATAGTGATTTCTACAGGTTTAACCTGCACATTAGAGCACCAACCAATAGTGCTTCATTATAATGTACTAAAGACATTATTTGCATTTTACAAGGTCAAAAAGGCCCACCAACATGTTGAAAAACCCTGTTACATCATCATTTGGCTACCAATAATATTGTTTCATCTAATGGCATGTTTTTCAAGCATCAATTTCTTTCACTGGAGTTGGGAGGTATATATTTATGTTTTTACATACTCTTGGTACTAGGAAACTCTTCCAAGTTGATTTGACATAGAGCCTTTAAAATAAGGATGGAAGAGCAGCTGGATGGCACAGTGGATAGCATGCTGGGCCTGGAGTCAGGAAGACCCGAGTTTAAATCTGGCTTTAGACAACTTACTAACTGTGTGACCCATGTCAAGTCATTTAATCCTATTTGCCTCTATCTCCTCAACTATAAAATGATCTGGAGAAGGAAATGGCAAACCATTCCAGTATCTTTGCCAAGAATACCCCAAATGGAGTAACAGAGTCAGACACAACTGAAAATAACTGAAAAACAAGGGAGTAATGAAGGACAATAATTTTAATTGTCATAGAAACAAAGGTTTAGAGCTGAGAGGAAGCTTAGTTCCATTCTCTCGTATTGGATGAGGCTCAGAGAGACAAGTACATCTAGCACAATGGATGGCACAAAGTAGGCATTTAATAAAGACTTGTTGATTAAGTAGCAAAAGTAGGATTCAAATTACAGTCCTCTAACACCATTACCATTACACCACCTTGCTTTCTGCTTTCCTGTCTTGAATGGTAGATCTGTTCTTTTCAATCAAAGCTGAATGACAGCTTAGTATCTTTAATAAAAAAAAATTATTTAAAATATTAAATGACCTCTTTTCCAGTGTCACATCTGTATTTTCCAAATATGTGTACCACAGCCTCCAGGATAGATTTCACTAGCCAGTCAACTAGACCTCTATTGATGTGCCATTAATGAGTTCATTCAGTTGCAATCAACTTCAGTCATGGAGATGGCTGCTGTGACTACAAATGGTTTTTCTAAAGATGTTGTTTTGTATAGAGATCTATATAAAAGTGACAATTCATTTTTCTAAAGAGTTTAAGGTTTCAAAAGGATTTGCCCCAAAACAAGCACATTCCTCTCCAGGATGTACTTTGGATTTCTTCCACCAAACCCCAGCTTTTTTAACCTGAAGGCTCACCCTAGCCCTGGAATTCACACATTGGAAGCACCTCCCCACACACCCCTTGCAGCCTCTCCTATTAGATGGTTCCTCCCAGCACCTTCATTTAAGCGCAAAACTTAAGTCAGCAGTATTTCATTCGTCTCCAAGTTGTACTCCAGGCTTTCTCTACTATGCCCTTCCCATGCCCCTGGAGCTATTGCTGGTGTCTTTGTTTCTCACTCCCTCCTCCCTTTATAGCTTCCTTTTATGTGTTATCTTCCCACATTATAATGTAAACTCTTTTAGAGTGGAGACTTTATGCTTTTCTATTTAGCATAATGCTTGGCAAATAATAAATTCTTAATAAATGCTTATTCATTTATTGACTAAGGAAGTCCAGAAAAGTATTATCCTACCCCCAACCCCAATGAATCTCCTAAGATAGAGATTTACAGGTCACATAACTGTCTTGAACCTAAATTTAATACTCTTTTTACTATAGCACACTACATCTCTGAAAATACAATCCCTTGAATATACATACTATACCCAAAATTTGAACATGACATCTCTATTGGTTATTTTAAACAAAGATGAATCCACTTTCCTCAAATTCAAAATAAAAAGAATAGTAAGATTTTATTGGTCTCACAATATCTTATGCTATGATAAATTTCTCCTGGATCATCGCTCGAAACTTAAAAAGGAATCATAAAAAGTTAGAGGAAAATATAAATATCTATCTAACTCTCATCTGTGGAAGATTTTTTTTTGTAAGTTGAGCAAAAAAAAAAAATACTGCAGGCAATATAAGAGAATTTGATTACATAAAAATGAATAAAAACTACAAGAGAAATAAATGACTGCTACAATTATTAAATCTGAAGAAAATTTTTGGGACAAATATACCAATAAATACTTGACATATTGAATTTCTATACAAACACATACCTATATACACAATTATTTAGTAGAGATACTGATTCTCAATTTGTATAAGTAGACAATGGAAAGAAATTTTAACCTCAAAATTATACATGAATTACAAATAACCACTTGAATAAAGTAGAGCTTATTTAAAAAATACAATTCAAAATAGGGGTAAGATACCTCTGACTCTCCTCAAAATTGTTAGAAATATACAAAAGCTATAAAACTCAAACCTGCCAAGATTGTGGAGAAATAAAATACATTCACATTTTGCTGATAAAATGTTTTAAAAATGGTGGAATCATTTTGGAGAGAAATCTGGAAATATGTTGTGAAAACCACAAAAATAACTAACAATTCTAATTATTGAGACTATGGCATAAAAGCAGTATTTAAAAGGAGAAAAAGTAGCTATAATTCAAAAACTTTTTTAATTATGCAAAACCAGAAGTCATCTGCACACCCAGGGTGAACTGTAATATCAATGCACAAATTGTATATAACTATATAAAAGGGGGGAAAGACATATACAAATATGACAGTGAGAATAGTAGAACAAAAAAAATTTAAAAGATCACATAGGGGATAAATTAAAAGCTATTTAAAGATTGATAGGTTAAATGTCATTTTTAAAAGTATATAAAGCTATAAGTAGGTAGTTGTTTAGATGTTATTTTACATGTATGTTCCTAAAAAACTGTGAATAATAAAAAATAATATTAGTTTCACATTCTAAAAGGAAAATAAAAACAATACATTTGAGTTTCATTTTAACACTATTCCCAGTGCATAGCCTGAGACCACATCAGATATGTGACATATCTATAGAAGGGTTCTTACATATTTCAGTAACTACTTTGGGTTCCAAAGAGTACCTAATTTATATTAAATATTGTTTTCTAGATGATAAGTCATAATATGTATATGTGAATCATAATATGTCTATCAAATAAATTTATTTATTGCTAATAGTATTGCATATGCCATGTTTTATGCAGGGCTATGATAATTATAAAATTATTTCTATAGCTTTGTAAGAATATTTCATAAGCATAGCTAGAATTCTTAGTACAAATCATATTTATTTTTATGTACTTCACTTTTTGACACTTCAAAGAACAGTAATTGCACTGGTGTAGTTCCTCCTTAACTGATGAAGATCAAAAGTTTTCTTATCATTTCAAGAAAAGAAAATCACATGCTACAGCCAATCTTGTGTTGACCATCTCCTACCTAGCTAAAATGGTCCTCAGTTGGTAGGTAAACTCTCCCACCTCTCTCATATTTAAAGTCTTTCCATCTTGGTATTACTGGTATTTAGAGTTTATACTTTGTGGGACATAGCCTAGAGTGGACTCCAATAATATAATTTCATTACAGTAAATAATCATTTCAATAAATAATAAATACCACATCCCAGAAATATAGTAGAAATTACTTAAAGTAGTAGAGAGTCACTATTAAATTAAGATTTTATTTAAATTGAATAGATAGGAGAGTGAGACAGAGAAATTGAGAGAGATAGAGACAGAGACAGAGAGAGAGCTTGGAGTCAGGAATCCAGTTGCAGATACTTACTAATTGTGTGACCCTGGGCAAGATACTTAGCCTTTGTTTGTTTTGAGGAACCTTGGTTCATCATCTGTAAAATGAGGTTAATAATAGCACCTACCTCCTTCACATAAGCAAGTCCTATGTAAATGTAGCTATTGTTATTTTATGCTAAGGCATATATACTTTCAAGAAATTAATAAGCATCTATGTTGAGGGTTAGGCCTATGATTTTATTGGTTTAGGAAATTCCAAACAAGAGGCAATTTCCTCTATCAATGAAGATTGGATTCTGCTCTGATACATCTTTAGAATTGTCTGCTGTTCTGAAATAATTAAGTGCTAAATGACTTCTTCTTGATGTTGTTTGTCCTTCCTTCTCAAAGAGGACCATGACATCAGGGAGGTGATGCCATGCTATGACATGCAAGCAAGCAAATTGGATTTAAGTGAGGGAGGGCTATGAAAAGTAACCAGTCTCACTTTCTCCTCTGGAGCCACCTGGGTCCAGTGGCAAGATATAGATCAGGATGACTGGAGATGGCCCTGGATGCAGTGGGAGACCTTGGCCTTTTTAAGCTAAGGTCTTCAACAGGTGTTAGTTTGAATGAGGCAAAGAACATTCAGTGATTAAAGCTAGGTGAGAAAAGTGGCAAATCTCTTTTACCTAGTCAAAAAAAAAAATCAATCTGGGAGGGGAAAACCCTCAGGGTTTCCGGCCAAAACAGAAACAATTGCTATTTACATTCACTCTGAGCTGGTCAGGGCCCAAACAATAACCAAGTGGAGACCTATTGTTGGCCAATCAATGAGAGCCAGAGTGATTTGGATTTAAGGCATGGTTCTTAAGAAAGAATTCTAGCCAGTAAACCCTAAGATATCTTGCGAGGTTTCAGAGATCAAAATTTACATTCCTTTGGGCAGAGCACCCAAAGTAAGGGTATGATACCTTATGTTGAGAGAGGGAAGGAAAGGGAAAGAAGAAAGAAGAAAGGAAAGGAAGGAAGGAAGGAAGGAAGGAAGGAAGGAAGGAAGGAAGGAAG
>NW_020940360.1:19786488-20176562 GCF_900497805.2 Vombatus ursinus
GAAGGAAGGAAGGAAGGAAGGAAGGAAGGAAGGAAGGAAGGAAGGAAAGGAAGGAAAGGAAAGGAAGGAAAGGAAAAGAGCTGTGTTGTCCAACTGGCCAGTACCTGTTGGGTACCCAGTGGGGCAGCTCCTACTACTTACAGAAGTTATTGTTTGCCCTTCATTCTGGAAGAGGACCATGACATCAAGGAGGTGATGCAATGACATATAAGTGAATATAACTTGGGGTTTAGTGGCTAGAATTCTTTCTTAAGGACCAGGCCTTAAACCCAAATCACTGGTTCTCATTGATTGGCTGACAATGGGTCCCAAGCAAAGCTCCACTTGGTCATTGTTTGACCCTTGATTGGCTCAGAGTGAATGTAAATTGCAATTGTTTCTGTTTTGGCCAGAAATCCAGAGGATCTACCCCTCACATACTGGTTCTTTTTTTCTTGACTAGGAAAAAAAAGACCATTCTCTACTTTATTTCTTACCTAGCCTTACTTATGGAATGGAAGTTGCCTCAGTCAAACTGAGACCTGTTAAAGACTTTAGCTTAAAAGAGATAAGGTATCCCATTGCATCTAGGGCCATCTCCAGTTGTCCTGATCTATGTTTTGCCACTGGGCCCACTCTGGAGGAAAAAGTGAGGCAGTGACTTTACACAGCCCTCTTTCACTTAAGTGACTTGTACAGGATCTCACATCTATCATGTCATGTCAGGACTTGAACTTAGGTCTTTCTATCTCTACGTTGAATCCAGCTCTCTATCCACCAAGTTATTCTGCTTATTGGCACCTAAATAATGTCTAAAAAATAATAACAGAAGGAAATGCACACAACTAGCTAAGTTGGAGGTGGGGGGTGGGGAAGGATAAGCATGTTAACCTTGGAATAGGAAGACCCAAGTCCAAATCCAGCCTAAGAACCTTATGAGTTGTATGACTCTAGGCAAACCATTTAACCTCTTACAGCCTCATTTACCTCATATGTAAAGTAGGGATAATAATAGCACCTTCACAGGGTTGTCATGAAGATTAAATAATATGATTTGCATATCTTAAATTACTATATAAATGCTCACTATTACTATCATTATTGTAGAAGATGTGTGACTATGTGTGTTGTCCACATGAGTTATGTGTGTCTATATGGGTCTGTTTCAATGTGGCTTTTATAAAGGCATAAAAAATATCTCTAGAGTCTCCTCTGCCAACAGAACCAATCCTTCTCCAAGGAAGATTTTGATTCCTGCCAGGAGGGGAAGCAGGACATTGGGGCCAAGAGGCTGGCCACTCTGCTTTCTTTCCTCAAAGAGGGTTTATCATGCAAGAACTGTATCTCTCCACTTCCCTAAATTTGTTAGTCTAGAGGGAAGTCCAAGCTGAATTCCTGATTGCTATCCCTTTTTGAGGAAGGAGTGTCCCAAGCCCTGACTACCTTTCTATCCTATTCCAGTTGTACAAAGACCACACATAGTGAACAGCAAATTAACCCATTTATCTAACCTGATAGCAAAAAGAAATCAGACAAGTTTTACAGGTAAAACTATATGGACAATAATAATAGGGTGCATGATCTCTCCCACTGGGAACAAGATATTTCAGCTCAATCAAGAGAGAGAAAGTCTCAGATTTCACCTAAGGAGAAATTCCCTGAAGTGTCATAAGCTCCACAAAGAGACATTTGAGCTGCTGGCTTCTGTACAAGTTGGCTTCTTCCCAGAGACTTTCAGTCCCTTTAAGAACCTCTTCCAAAAGCATATCTGGAGCCATATATCTCCTCTTTTGAAGCTGGAGGCCAGAAGCTTAGAGTTCTCCTCTCCCAAGCTCTCACCCTCACCAACTCTGCACCTTAAACAGGTGCAGAGCATTGAGTAATCAAATTCCACCACCGAGAAAAGTCTTATGGAACTGAGCTTTTAGCCTCTGGTTGCATTATTATACTTTTTTTTTAAAGCAAATTATACATAATGTAGATTTGTGATTTTACATAAAAACTTCTTTTTCATTCTATTTTGTAAACGGATTAAGACCAGAACTTTTTTAATTTAAAAAATTAATAATGTCACCAGTAATTTACTGAAAATTATGAAAGCCTAGTAAATGAATTGATGCTTAATAACATTGGTATGCAGTGAAACTTTAAGGGATTTTCTAAATGCAGAGGGTAAACTTTTGGGAAATAATTTTAAAAAGTAACTTCTAATGTCCCTTCACGACTTAACAGAATTGCAAATGATCTTAAGGAAGATGACAGTGACATGGTAGTTGTTACACAGATCATTCTTACTGGGGTAGATTCTGCTACCCATAGAAAAAGCATATTTTAGGAATTGAAACTTGAAGGTAAAGTAAAAATAAGGAATAGTCTGAGTTTCCATCTCTTATTGTGTCTCCTGCTGTGAGAGAATTCTTATAGATTGTAATCTTAGCATTCTAAGAAGAAAAATGAACCCAAGTAGCAAAAAAAGAAAAAGAAAAAAATCTGTTGTATAAAAAACAATGTATTTTCATGCAACAGAGCTAATAAATGAGTATTTTCCCCCACTTAATTTCTCTGTTGAGCTCAATTTAAAAAAAATGGTAAACCTATTTTGCCTCCTTGGTAAATGCTGAGACAGAAAGGGGAAAAGCAGGGAGTCTCAGATAGGAAGCTGCTCCCACGTTAATACAAACATTTGAGCAAACGTTAAAATGTCAACAAGTGCCCGTTTATTTGTATAATAATCATTTTCCATCTTGAGAGAAAACAATGACAAATTTTACTGTAATAGTTTTCAAATTGGGATTAAATACTTTGAGCTATGTTTTTTTTAAAATCTAATATACATGAAATATTCTAAAAATATAAAGCCTCAACTTTCTTCAGTTTATTAATAATGTTTATTCAATTGTAAAAATGTGAGAAGTCCTTTACAGTGAAAGAAAGAAAAGATAGAGTAAGACAAAGGGAATTAGAATTAGAAGATCTGAATTCCAGTCTCAGTTTTACTTCTTCCTATTGAAAGGTTCTTGAAATACACAAATTCATAAAATAGAAATAAAGTTTGTACAACTTACCACAGCACTGGTATGAGAATTAATTCAGATCATGTGGTATGCTCAATATGTTAACACCTCTCTAACTTCTTAATGAAGTGATTTGTCCTCAGCTAATGCCGTTTTGAGAGTCAGTTAATAATGAGGTCCCTTGCAGAGGGTCAGGAAAACCTTTTATCTTCTTCACGAGATGAAGCTATGTGGCCTAGTGGATAGAGTTCTGAAGTAGGAGTCTGGAAAATCTGAGTTCATTTTGGCCTCATAATTGTATTATCTGTGGAACCATGGACAAGTCATTTAATCCCTATTTGCTTCAGTTTCCTCATCTGTAAAATGGAAATAATAGCAACATCTACCTCACAGGGTTATTGTGAGGGTAAAATGAAATGATATTTGTAAACCTCTTAGCACAGTGCCTGGTACTTAATAAACCCTTGTTAAAAAAATCTTTATAATATACAGGTAGTTGCCATATTCAAAGCTAACTCTATATCACATGTTTTCATTCTATTTCAATACAAGTCATAAAAAAGGTATCTAATTAGAATAGCTACCAGATTTTGGGCTTCTGTAGACATATGCTGTATGGAGGTCTAACGTAATTAAACCATGGATATTAAACCTTCTTTTACAAAATAAAGATTAATAAAAGTTATCTGAGGAGGCACAAATAATTTTATATTAATCTCTCAAATTCTAAAATGAAAAATTGCAATTAAAACACTCAGGCATTTTTATTCAAGGACAATAACAAATACAAATGTATAAGTCCTAACGGTTGGGAAAAATCTTGAGAAAATGTCTCTTTATAATTACAATAGTTAAATTCTGAGGAAAATAAATGTTCAATATTTCTATTCAAATATACTGGTAGTGTTAGCCCAAGGATATACTCCATTGTAAGCCAGAAATAGCATAATAATTGCAATTATATCAAGCACCTTTGGATACAATGCACTAGAAAACCCACCAGCCTAGGAATTGAGAACTCTTTATTTTCTAATCCCAGCTCCGCCAGTAAATTGTCACGATGGGTAAATCACTTAAATTCTTTATCAGTTTGCACATATAACAAATGGGAATAATAACACTTGCCCGAATAGAATCATGAGAAGCAACCAAAATATTACACACAAAATTGCTTTGAAAAATTCAAGTGTGATATGAAAATAAGATTAAATTGTTAGTATGCTATTATCACTGTCATGAGATAGCAAAGATAATAATAAGGATCATAAAGAGCCAGTATGGCTTCATAAAGAAGAATTCATGTTAGAATGTGTGTGTGCATGGGGGGGTCAGGGGGAAAAGTTGTAGGAGCCACAATGACCTGCGTTTAAGTCTCACCCCTGACACATATTGACTGTGTCACCCTGAGCAAGTCACCTGACCTCTCAATATTTTTGGCAATTCTCTAAGGCTACGACTTCAGAGAAGGTGCAACCTGCTTTGGTAGAGAGGATTTCTTCACCTGGGAGTTCCCTAGTCCTGTTAAATCAGGGGTCTCCACTCCCTAACCCATAAGTACACAGAATGTATAAAAATATATATGTATACAAATGTGTGTATGTATATATGTATGTGTATATATCATATCACACATGCATGCATATACATATACACAGAAAAACCTTTTACTGTCTCAGTTTTCCTATTAACATCAAACATGGGTAAAGTCAGAAGCCACAGATTCATTAATTCCTCAAACATTTATTTACCTTTCCCTCTTTATGCAAGGAGTTATTCTATGGGTTATGGGGAGGGGGATGTATTTCTTGCCCTCATGGAGTATACAATCCAGTGAGATGTACCAATAACAATATAAATAATTTATAAGGGTCTAATAGAAATGTAACTCCACAGAGTTCAAGAGTTCTGTGGAGACAATTAAAAATGTGAAAACTAGTCATTACTGATCTTCTAAGATGTCCATATTCTAGAGCAGCAGTCCCCAGCCATTAGATTGGCGTCTGCCAGTGGATATCAAAGACAAGCCTTACAGATTTCAAAGTCAGCGGCAACCATCACATCTTTCTTGCCATAATTTGTTGGTAGAAGTATTGAGAACGAACAAGTGCTCCCTCTATTACACTGCAAAGAGAATTTGCTCTTGTTGTCAATCTTTGCTCTGACGAGTGGAATTTATTATTAGTTCATTTGCCAGTGCTAAAGAAATCATGGCGTAGTGGATACAGTACTGGACTTGGAATCAGGAACACCTGGATTCAAATTCTTATCTAAACTTTACTAGTTGTATGATCCTAGGAAAGCCATTTAACTTCTATGTGCCCTCAGGAAATTCCCTAGAATGTATCTACTATGCAAAAAAAAAAAAAAATACTTGTAAAGGTCTTCATCACTGGGGTAGGGAATTTCCACAATGTTATTTCCCTATGCTAATGAATCACAGATCTTTTATGTATTCACATACGTACAAGGGTTCAATCTCTCTCTCCCTCTCTCTCTCTCTCTCTCTCTCTCTCTCTCTCTCTCTCTCTCTCTGTAGCACTGACCATTCCTGTGATCTCAATATTTGGGGGAAATTTTCTCCTTTTCTAGAGAAAATCATGTCATAATAGTAATAGAAATCATAAAATTATCATGGCATACCAAATAAGAAATCAACTCACCTCACTGCTACAGCTATAAGAGAAAGTGTGGAATTGTGCAGAGAGTGCTGCACCTGGAGTGGTGAAGACTTGATTTCACCTTAGAGGGTAAAACACTCAGCCTCAGTTTTCTTATCTATAAAATAGAAATCATAACACCATTGTTATAGGAATATTGCAAGGATCAAATTAAATAATATATGTAAAGGATTTTGCAAACCATAAAGTGCTATATAAAAATCAGTTAACACACTCCTCCCCATACAGTCTATTCTTTCTGCTACAATATATCCTTCATAGCATTATCAAAATATTCATCACATAAAGATCTGCTTTGAAATCCCCAGTGGATGCTATAAAAAAAAAAAACACAAACATAAAAGTCTCTTGCCTTGCATTCATAACTCTCTACATTAGTGGTGCCACCTGGTTTTCCAGATTGATCACACATTACTGTCCTATACTCATACTATGTGGTAGCCAAATGAGACTATTCACTGTTCCCAGAAAGTGTTCTGGCTCTCCTATCTCTTTGCCTTTGATAACGCTGTGTGTACAATAGTCTTCCTCTCTTTCTTTTTGATCAATTCCTACTCATTCTTTAAACACCAACTCATTTTTTCAGACCTCCCTAGTATACCTTTATGGATCATATTTGTGATTTCTTTGAAATAGAGGGAGATCCAATAAGGAACTTCTTTTAACCAATGCAGATCAATAATGCTCTAAAATTTTAGGTGTAGAAAATTCCCTGGGGGCACTAAGAGAGTAAGTTACTATCTTTGTTCACACTACCAATGCATCAGAGGTGACATTTGGATCTAAATATTCCTGGCTTTGAGATCAGCTGTCTTTCTCCTCTAGTACATTGACTCCCTGATGTTCTTATCATGTAGTATTATAGTATCATGTAATATGATTAGAATTTAACTTTGTAATATACAAAGGTACCATATTAGCCTTCTTACTTTTCCTTGTACAACCCTCCATATCCTGACCCCATGCCTTTGTAGAGACTGTCTTTCATTTGTGGAATGTTCTCCCTCCTCCCTTCTGACTTTTGACTTCCTTGGCTTTCTTCAAGATTCAACTGAAACCCCACCTTTTATAAGAAGCCTTTTTTATATCCCTCTTGCTGCGAATGTCTTACCTCTGAAATTTTCTTTCAACTAAACTTACACACACGCACATATATATACACAAACATATATGTATATATACATATATACACATATATGTATATGCATCTATATGTGTATATATATATATGTATGCATGTGTATAATGTTGTTTTCTTTATTAGAATGTGTACTCCTTGAGGCTAGTGACCTTTTTTTTAAATTTATATACCAAGAACTTAGGACCATACCTAGGGAAAAAAATAATAAGTCCTTAATAAATCTTTGTTGACTATTTGTGACTTATTTTCCTCTTTATTATAAGTTCCATGAGCTAAGAAAAGGTTATCAAACTTTGTATCTCTTTTATTGTCTAGCACAGTGTTTTGTATATTGTTGTTGTTCAGTTGTTTCTGATTCTTCATGACTCCATTTGGGGTTTTCTTGGCAAAAATACTGGAGTGGGTTGTCATTTACTTCTTCAGCTCTTTTTACAGAAGAGGAAAATGAGGCAAACAAGGTTAAGTGACTTGCCCCAAGTTACCCAGCTAGTGTCTGTGGCTGGATTTGAATTCGAGTCTTCCTGACTCTAGGTCTGGTACTCTATCCATTGTGCCATCTAGCTGCCTATTCTGTATATACTAGACACTTCAAAAATATTGGTTGAATTGCATATACTGTCAGGTTAGGTTGAAGTGTTGTATATTTTTAAGTTTTTTCAACTATTTTGTTAAAAGGGATCATTCACTGGGTAGGGGAATGATATTGCTTATTGGGAAATGATGACAGTATAAAAGCAAAATATATCAATTAAGAAGTTAAAACTCTAAAAATGTTTATTGAATATTGAATGAATATAGTAAACAGAGACATAGATTGTTGATCTACATGAACTACAGTGAAATTTTTACAAATGTTCCTGCATTATTTAATCAAGATTCTCATTTGCCCTTTCTATGTTGTTTCTTAACATGTAGCTAGAGAGCATTTTGAGAATAAAGCAGGCTGGAATCTTGACCCACTAATAGCCAACTTGCACACATGTATGCTGTGTATATTCTGTACTTATTGTGTGTTATGAATGAACTGTGTTTCAAATAGTAATTTTAGACAGGTATTTTAGAATAACTATCACATGTATTTTCTATAGTGTTGATTGGTGTTTAGGTTGCAAATTAGCTCACCAAAAGCTTATTTAACCCAGAATGCAACTGAAATACTGGAAAATACTGGAAAACACAATGAAGAATGTATTTTGTGTATGTATAATTTATCTATGTCTTTCTGTGTATGTGTGTATATAACTATGTATAATCTATCATATATGTGTATATATGTATACATATATACCACATGCACACCATATGTGTGTATCTATGAACACATACATATAGATAGATAGATAGATAGATAGATAGATAGATAGATAGATAGATAGATAGATAGACAGATAGATAGATAGACCACAAATACTTAAGAATAGAGTCAACATGGCAAAGTGGAGAGAGGATTGGACTCAATCAGGAAGACTCCTATGTATTCAAGTTCTGTTCCTATGGGGCAGAGAGTTAAGTCATTTAACCTCTCAGTGAAACAGCCAACTAACGTGGAAGACTTTAAGTTAGAAAATAATAACCAATCTGCATTGGTGAAGGGATTTTCCATTCTAAAATTCCTCTATCTTGATGAGATAACAGAATTAGACAAAATAAAACAGAACCTTACAAAAGCAATGAATTTGACAAATAGTTTCAAAATATTATGAATAATGATTGTCTATTATAGAAAAGACAGAATCTTGGAAATCATGATATACTAGAATGGCCATAATAAAATGTATATGTCATCTATCTAGCTTAATTTCACTTTATAGATGAGGATATGAACATATATGGAGTCTTTGTAGAGATTCTATTGTGGGCATCTGGGTACTTTTAAACATTTTAAGATTAATGGCACTAATACAATTTATACTGAACTTCTTTTCAGACTGTTTGATGTGTCTTTTTTTTTTGCTAAAGCTGTGTTACTAGCACTAACCTTATGCTGATAAGGCATGATTGGTGTCATTTTTCAACTCACAATTCCACTCCCCCGCCATCATTTTAGTAATAAGAACATGATCTTTATGTGAAACTTTATATTTCCAAAGTAGGATAATCTTTAAATTATCCTGATTTTAAAGATGAGGTAACTAAAAAATAACTTAATCCAATATTTACCCTTCATGTTGAAAAATGATATTGAAGAAATTACATTTGAGGCTTCTCCAATATGATTAAGTACAAAATTTACAGAATAGGGAAAAAGGAACTTAAGAAAGATGGGGAGCTCAAAGTGGATTAGAAAAAAATATTTAGGTCATCATAACTGGAAGAGGAAACATTAGCTAGGACTTGAAGTGTGGGGATAACAGAGGTAAATGGAAAGGAAACAGGAACAAGAAGGAAAGCATTCCCTTTAGAGACTGCAGCATGAACAAAGATTCAGGAGAAGGATTAAGGAAGATTTCTATATTTAAGAAACTGTACATTGCCACACTTGTAGAGCAGAGAGTTCATGCTGGCACCATAGATGCAACTTTGTTCAGTGTTTACCAATATCAAGTGAAGCATCAAAAAGAGCCTAAATTTTCCTCTATATATCTTCCACCTATTTGTCCTTTTTCTGCTCTCTGGGGTCTAAAAGTACAAGTCTAAAACTTCTTTCCCATGACAAGACTTCAAAACCTTGAAGATAGCTATTATATCTCTTCTGATCTTCCCTTTTAGAAGGTAAGCATCTCTAATGTGGGGTAGTTAGGTGGTACAGTATATAGAATGTTGGGCCTGGAATCAGGAAAACCTGAGTGCAAATCCTGCCTCAGTCATTTACTTGCTGTCTGTCTACTTCAGTTTCCTCTGTTTTAAAAACGGGAATAGTAGGGGCAGTTAGGTGGTGCAGTGGATAGAGCACCAGCCCTGGAGTCTGGAGGACCTGAGTTCAAATCTGTCCTCAGACATAGAACACTCACTAGCTGTGTGACTCTGGGCAAGTCACTTAACCCCAATTGCCTCACCAAAGGAAAAAAAAAATAATAATAATAGAGCTTACCTCACAGGATTTTGATGAACAAATGTGGTAACATTTTAGAGCACTTAGTACAGTGCCTGGAGCAAAACAAGTACTTAATATACTCGCACTCCCTTCCTCCCCCTAATCCCTGATGTTTCAAGTGAATTCATTTTGGAGATCACTTAATTCATTTAACTATAAAGTCTGAAGTAGAAAAAAACCCTATTATACTTCATATGTTTTCCATGGGCAATTTTCACATAGATTTTTTTTCTAAAGATAACATTTACATCCTTGCTGGTTATATTGCCCACATTTAGTGCCTATTATTTCTGTGCCCATCCTTCTCCCTAGTATTTCAGTTTCACACAATAGCACCCTAAAAGATAAATCTCCTTCCATCAAATCTGTGAGATGCCAATTATACAAAGGATACATTAGTCACTGAGCATTTGCTTCATTCATTGAATGGTTTAGGCTTCTAACATTAGTACAGAAACATCTGTATATTTTGGCTCTGCTTTTATGCCCTTTGCACATCTGTCAATTGCTCAATTAGGCTTGACAATTACTGTGCTGTTTTCCATTTTTCTTCAAACTCTCCACTGAATTCCCCAGTGGCTAGCCTGTACGTAGATGTAGCCAAAGATCAATTTGAAATGAGGATATGAATAGTAGTGATATTACCTGGCTATACCTCTATGATCATGTATTAGACATTCCTCAGAATTCCCTAGAAAGTTACAAATTAACATAGCATATGATGGAGAAATGGAGGTCCTGAACAATAAGTGGTTCAAGCTCACGAGTGGAGATAAAATTGGTTTCAAAAACCATTGATTGATTTTCTCTTCAGTGCACAGAAAGTTGGCAGATAGAATCACCGTCATCCAAGCTTTCTGCTTCTGAGAGTAAAAGCTTAGACCAAAAGATTGCCATTGAGGAACTGTCTCAAGAAGTTCATCTTTTATTGATAGTGAGTTGAATTTTTTTCCCTTATTGTTAGCATTATTATAATATGCCATTTTCAGTAATACATATTCAGGGAAAGTAGTTATAATCACGAGGTCTATGAGAAATAGAAATTAGGGAAGTATGGATATCGTCATGTAGTCTGTCCTTTGTAGTTTTGTTAAGCATTAGGTTACTTGCATTTTGTGAGCTATATCATTTTCATTTCTCTCAACAGATTAGTATCCAAACTAATGGGTGGTCCCATTCATATTCCTCTCACCTCAGTCACAGCTGATGGTGACTACAATACACTCAGTAAATATTTGGGATTCCAGGGTGACTGCCATCACTTTTTTTCTTAAATTAGAGTTTCCAACTCTGTGGTTCTATACAGTATGTGTGTGTTCTTCAACTCATGTGTCTAATATGTAATGCTCTATGTGTGAGTATTCCCTCCCCACAGGCACACACACATAAAACATTATTTGAGGAGATGCTGGTTATGCTATGGGGAATGTTGCCTCTATGTATATAAATTATTTCAGTAACATCCTTTATTTGGGTGGTTTGGAATTTCTTTGAGAAAAAAGTATAGATGGAAATTGTCTATGTCTGATCTGTATTTGAACATGTCTATGGATATTTGGCAAAAGAAGTAGATTTTTAAATTATGGAGTGGTAGACTGATCATAGAAAGTCATAGAAGTGAACTGATTAGAGATCAAATATTCTTGCCCCTATCTATGTGGGGTGGAGGGAAGAATTGATAGAGATAGGGTAGAAAAACAAGAAAAAAAAAGAAAGAAAAGAAAAAAGAAAGAAAGAAAGGCTACTAAAATTTTTTTGAAATGCATAGAAAAGAAACAAGGCCAGAAAGACTCATAAAAGAATAGGAGAAATTTGAAATTTACACAGTGAATTTATTATACATTTAAAATAAAAGTGAGTTGAAAATAATGGTGATACAAAATTTCCTGTGCAATTCTCTGCTTCTACTATATTATGTTTATGGTAATCCCATTTGTATAGTATTTGTTTAAATTCTAAATAAAAACGATGTTTTGGGTTTGTTGTTGTTTTTGTTTTTTTTTTTTGTTTTTCTTTTTAAAGATGGAACAACAGTGGGTTTTACAATGCCCCATACCATATACACCACCAGTATTTATCATCTGCCCTGTCACCCTTCAGACTTTCTGCATTTTCATCTAATTTCACTATTTCTCTTGACTTCAAGACACTGCCAACTTTCCAGTCAACCCTGCTCACAATTTCAGTATTATCATTAATTCACTCTCAGTCACCTCCAGATATTCAGTATATTATAATTTCAAAAGACTCTTGTGTATACTTCTTTCTCTCTACTCATACAACCACCACCCTAGATTGCCCCTTTATCACTTCACGCCTGGATTATCATCTTAATTGGTCTCTGTTACTCAAGTACTTCCTCATTCTAATCCATTACCAATACAGTAGCCCAAATAATTTTCCTAAAGAAGTCTGACCATTCTCCTAGCCCAATTCAGACTCAGGTCTTTACCGTTTCATAATCTGGTCTCTCACAATTTACTCACCCCCACCTAATTTGTGATCCAGTGACACTGTCTTCCTTGTTGTTCCTCATGCAAGACAGTCCATTTCCCAACTCTGCATTTTCACTGGGTATCTCTCATAACTGGGATGTTCTCCCTCCTCATTCATTATTGATGACAAACTTCTAGTGACATTTCACTAAGCTTACATATCCTCCTACTCAATGATAGTCTCACTGTCATTATCAGGGGCAAGTGGACAGTCATTACCAGTGATTGCAGCCTTATCTGCTCAGTGGCGGTTTTTTTTTCCTCACAACAACTCATTAAATGTTTCTATTTAGTTGTGAAGTGTTTGCAGTTGTGTTGTTGGAAAGAGTTTCCATATCCAATACAATTATGGATCTTTTGAAAGACCAAAGTAAAATTATCTTCCTTAACATTCCTCCTGGTCCTCTCAGTTAAAAGTAGTTCCTTTAACTTCAAATGGTTTTGAAGATTTAAGTGTTGCTAAGCAATATTCATTTAATTAAAAGTTTTCAATATTAAAGGGCCTCCTTAAAAAAAGTCATTTCATAATATGTTTTCCTTTGTACAAAGGTGATAGTATTGACTGACCCTGAGGACATCAACTTTGAGTAACTGTGTCCATAATAGCTATGGCCTTGCCCCAATTCATCTCGTTTGTTATTTTACCACCAAGACTTTTTCAAAATGATTACGGAACAGAAAAAAAAAAATGACCTATGACCCTAATTCAAGAATGAAAATATTTAGTTCAACAAACATTTAGTGAGTACCCATAGTCAGTGATCTCAAGGAGTTTTTAAACTACTCATCAGGGACTGCAGGATGGTGTATACACAATAATAATTATAACAATGGAATATAATAAGTAAATAGAAGTTAACCTAATATGAAAACTATGAGAAGAAAAAAATTTACTTCCTACTGGTTAAAATAGGAACAACCTCATAAAGGTTGTATTTAAATTTAGCATTAAGGCATAAGAGGTTCCAAAGGTGGAGTTAGGAGGCAGTGCTTTTCAGGTGTAGGGTATGGCATCCCCAAAACACAAAAACCTGATAGTTAGTCAACAAGAATTTATCAGTATATGCCTGACACTATGCTAAGTGTTGGGGATACCAACAAAACAAAACAAACCAAAAACAAAAAATACCACCACCACCACCACCACCAACACACACACACACACACACACACACACATACATGGCAACAAAAGCTAAGAAATGGTAAGGCAAGTGGAAGGAATATTGAGTAGACTAGTTTTATAGAAGTATTGAGCGCATAAAGATAGGGAATGCTTTATAGTTTGTGTATCAACTAATGATTTTGTTATCATTAGGAAAGTCTGTAGCAAAATGAGCTAATGAGTCATGTGTACCCTGGAGATTAATTATGAGGTGTTAATCTTTATAGGGGTGTTAATTTGAGTTTAAATTAAGACAAAATATAATTTGGAAGGATACAAATACACAATCAGAAAGGAAAAAATAATTTTATAAAATGTCTTGCTGGAGGAAACCAAGCTACAATTTTATTTAGCTCTAAACAAAAAATGCCATGTGTGTTTTTTAAATGGAAGAAAGTCCACAAGAAAACCTATTATCATTTATAAACACATCGATTCAACTCAAAATCCAATATAATCTTCTATAACTTGCATATAGGGGCGTAAATGCTATGCAAATCATTAAATAAATAAGTGCAGTCAAAAACAAATATGAGCTAAATGCAGAATTAAGTACTCAGAATTTATGTTCCATTAATCTCAGATTAAATTCTATTTACCAGTAAATAAAGTCACCAAGGGCCTAGTTATAGTCTTAGAGTGGGAATGGAGGATAAACATCATTTTCCCTATTCATGTTCAAAATTAAGTTATGCAGGAAAAACCTCATTCAAATGAAAAGAAAACTATTTGTTTTAATATAATGATGAAGTAGTTAAAATAATGTAGGCTATACATTTAAGAATTCAAGTCACATGATATTCTACAATCCATGAAGTTGCAATATCAGTATAGTGATATATTCAACAGAAATATTAGTGTTTATCTCTCTGGAAAGTTTCCATTGCTGTCAAAGGTATCTTTGCCTTATGAATTCCTGATGCTTTCATGAAAGAGATATATTTGAAGAAAAGAGACTATACAAACTCTTTCCCCCTAGATTAGGTCATACAAAAATAGCAGGAGATTTGCTAATCCAGCATTAGAATCTAGAGAGATAGACATTGTGCAGAAAGATTACATTGGAAATAAACATTATACCTTCCTGTTCTGGGAAATGTACAGCCATTTACAGGGATTAAATATGTCTGTGCTATAGCTATTTTCTAATTTCCTCAAATGAGTCTTTTCTAGGCCTTTGAGCATGTCTCTGTTGTCAAAATAAAATCAACAAGAAGTATGGAATCAAACTGCCATGGCTACCATCCAGAATACACAGATATACACATTTATAGAGCCTTTAACCAGACAGCAAATTTACCCCAGAACTGATGATTATTTATTCCATTTACATGATTTTGAAAGAGTCAGTCAAATGAAGCAAAATTGACAGATGATGAACAAAGCATTTATTAGAAAACATGATATGACAGTCACTTCACTAGAAAGATGTCGAACTGACACTGTTTTTTTTTTTTACATAGGTACCCTTACTGTTGATTCTATTATTTTGCTGAGTATAAAGCCATAATAAGAAACTTTAAATCACCAATAACTTACAGAAAGTTTAAATTTTCTATGACTAGATCTACTACAATTTTTTGTTTATCTAATCTCATCTGAGCCCACAATGAAGTAAAGCAAATATTCTATTCCTTTCTAATTGATTTACTATCTCAATTATTCTATAGGTTTTTCATTTTTCTTCAATTCTCCCATGGCACTCCTTACCCCTACCCACTCTTCTGATGACCTCACCTTTACTTCACAAAAAAAAAAAGGCATTCACTGAAAATTCTCCCTTCTCCTCAACTCCTCCTTTCATATCATTCAGATGTCTTCTCTCACCATATTCTCCACTTCTTTCTCAGATGAAGAGGTAGTCCTTTTTCCTGAGAAAATCAACTGTACTTGCATCCTTGATCCTGTCCCCTTCTAACTTCTCCATCAAAGGGTCCAAAGTACCCTCCCCACTTTCTCTTTTATCTTTAATCTCTCATTGGATCATCCCTTGTTCCTTATAATCATTTTCACATCAATTCCATTCTTAAAAAGTCCTCACTTGATCCAACCACCATTGTAAGCTATTGTTTACTAAATCCCCTTCCCTTCATGGCTAAACTCCTTTAGAAATTCACATAAGCTCTGTTCCTCCACTTTCCTGTCACTTACATCAAAATCCTCTACCATCTAATGGGCAAACTTATCCAAAGTTACAGATGATCTCTAAATTGCCAGATCCAATAGTTTTTATTCAATTTTGATCTTCTTTGACTTTGTAGCATGTGACACAAATATACTTTCTCCCCTCTAGATTTTTATGACATGGATCCCTCCCTGGTTCTCCTATCAGCATGACTTTTTCCATTTCAGTCTCCTTCATTGGTTTTTCATCTATGTCAAATTCACTAACTATGGACAACATAAAAGATTCTGACTCAGGCCCTCATTTCTTTTCACTCTGTACTCTACCTCTTGATGGTGGTATCAACTCCTATGGGGTCAATTATCACCTGTATGGAGATGATTCCAAAAAAGTTGTGTATGTGTGTGTGTGTGTGTGTGTGTGTGTGTGTGTGTGTGTACGTGTGTGTATCCAATCTACTCTCTCTCCTGAGCTACAGTTATACATTTCCAACTCACGCAGACATCTTGAATTGGATGGCCTATAAGCATCTCAAAATCAATACATCCAAAACAGGTGATTAATTTTGCCACAAACCTGGCCCCTTTGTGACTTTCCTATTGCTCTCAAATTTACCACCATCCTCCCAGTCACTAAGGTCCACAACTTTGGTGTTATCCTCAACTCCTTACTCTCAATCACCCCACATGTTTAATCTGTTATTAAATCTTATTTTTTCTATCTCCACAATATCTCTTATAGGTCTATTTTTCTCAACTTACACAACAACATTTTTGTTCAGGCTCTCGTTATTTTTTGCTTAGACTATTGAGATAACCTAACTAGTGTCTCTGCCTCAAGTCTTTTGCCACTCTTCTGACAAGGTCGTCTTCCTAAAGAATAGGTCTGACCATGTAATCAATCCTGCTGTTCAGTGGATTCTAGTGTCTCCCTGCTACCTCCAGAATCAAATATGACACGCTTAGTTTGGCTACTAAAGCTCTTCATAATCTGGTCTTTTCTTATTTACTTGGTTTTATCATACTTTACTCCCTTTTACATAGCCTATGATCTTGTATCACTGTTGACCTTGTAATTTCTCAGACATGACACTCCATCTACCTTCTCTCTGACTTTGAAATGTCTATTCCATATGTCTGGAATACCTAATCAGACATTGAATACAACTCTCTCGTTTTATAGATGATGACTCTGAAGCATAGACAATTTGTGCCCCACCCCCACCCCAAAATCAAAATATAGGTCGAATTGGAACCAAAATTTTTCTAACATCAAGTTCAATTCCCTTTTCAGTAAGCCAAACTATTTTTTACTGAAGCTAAGGGAAACAGAACATGTGTTATTTGGTAGAATACAAAAAGAGGGAAGTGATGGGCTCTATTTAGCACACATCTTCAATATTATGTTTAATTTGGGGCCTCATATATTAAGAAGGATACATAATCTAGAGTATATTCAGAGGAAAATGATAATTAGATTGAAGGGATTTGAAATTATGCCTTGAAAAGATACATTACCATTTCTAGGAGAAGGGAAAGCTTAAGAGGAATGAAATCTTTATTAAAATATTTGAAGTAAATGCCACATGAAAGAGAGATTCAATGCCTTCTAGAGGACCACAAACTTAAACAAAACAAAACAAACTATGACTATTAGGGTAAAAAAAGTCCAGAGGAAGATTTGGGCTCAATAGGAAGACATTTTCTAACAATTTGAGCTGTCTCTAAATGTAACGGAGTACCTAGGGAGCCATTGTGTACTCTGATCCTGGAGGTCTAAGTGAAAGATGGATGTATATTCATTAGAAAGATATAAAGTATATTCACCCTTCAGTCAAGGAATTGGACTCAAAGGTCCCTTCCAAGTCTTAAAAATGATCATTCAACCTCTGAACTTTAAAGCCCACTACTTAACCCAGAAATATGAAAAATGGCCCTGATTCTGCTTATAAGGACTACAAAATTCCATAGCATCCACTCCCAAATCCATCTAAACCATAAAACTTTCTTATAATTCAAGTGAATTGGTCAATATAACAAAGAATAGTTCAGATTCATCTTAAGCAATGGATATCCCTCACAAACTGTTATCCCTAAATCTTGAAGACATCTGTTCTGAAATGTTTGGGGCTTAGAGATACATTTAAAGGTTTATATTTAATTTAGGTTGAAAACCACCAGGGTATTTTGTGACTACAAATAGTTTCCTCTTCATTCTCCCAAAATAAGAAGCATTAAAGCTTCTTTATCCAGCATTTGTGAAACCTTCCCAAGTTAAAATTTTCTTGTCTGGGGAGATTTTAACTTGTTTTTATTCACAGAGTGCACAGCTAAATGCACGGAACCTCACAGAGTCCACGTTTTACACCAACATGCATCTTCCTGGACTGTGCTAAATGAATGACAGTGAGAGGCTGAGTTAATATTTCTCACAGAAAAGTAGAATCAAAATGGATGACGATCCAAACTCAGAATCTGTTTTAGGAGTGAAACATTTATCACTGAAATAAAAGAGGTGTGAATCAGGTTTTCTTTAGTTGTTTCATTATTTGAGGTGACAAGCTATTTTGAAGTTATTTTCTTTGTGATAAAAATGAAAAGTTGCTCCATCTCAGTAATATTTATTTATCTTTCTTTGGAGGAGCTTGGAGAATTCTCATATATACTAGAATTCTATTGTAGCGCAGGTAAATATTATGTAGGTTCAGATACAACAAATCAAATCACATTTCTCTGAACATACTTCCAGATCGACAAAGACTGATAAAATAGTTAGCCTATAGTGTGGGTTTTCATCCTGTTTTAGAAGGACTCTACCACACCACACGATCCGTAGGTTATTCCCAATTTCTCAGAAATTCTGGTTGATGATTCAGAATATGAGGGGAAAAGGACATTCCCCAAGTCAGACAAGATTTCTACAGAATAGCATGTGTTTTCCTTGGGGCTAAGAAAAGGACAGTAAGTTGCCATTCCTCCACTTAGGTACTGAAGTATCATCAAAGGTGCATATAAGCATATGCAGACAAGAAAGAAAGCATGAAGAAGAGAGCAAAGGGTGTTTACCAAGGAAGCATGTTGCCCAGGTTAATGAGGCCTAAAATGTTGGTGTCAACTCCAGAGGAGGGAAGAAAAGATTATGTAGATACAGGAGAGAAAAGGAAGAGAAATGTCAAAGGACTTTAGGATGAAGCAATATTAAGAGACAGTATTGGAAAAAACATTGAATTGGGAGTAAGAAGACTGGTTTGAACCCCAGTTCAGTTATACTCTACCTGTATGACAGTGTGCAAATAATATCACCTCTCTGGATATCGTTTTGCTCATTCGTAAAGTAAAGGGGTCAGATGAGGTAAGATGAATCATATGATTCTGTGATCTTAGCCACTTAAGCTTTGTAGCCCTATTTATCCAGAGCAGGGGTGGGGAGCCTGCGGCTTGGAGGCCTCCTAAGTCCTTGGGTGCGGCCTTTTGACTGAGTCCAAGTTTTATGAAAAACTTGGACTCAGTCAATAGGCCGCACCCAAGGACGTATGTGGCCTGGAGGCCACAGGTTCCCCACCCCTGATCCAGAGCAAACATTCTGATCTCTTATTTATCCTCTTGCCAACCTAAGAATAGTTGCAATCAGATTCTTAAGACATTCTTTCAAAAAGAAGTGATAGAGGGAGAATGATTTGTTACTGAGAGCCAGAAGTGATTTGACAATTACAAAGAGCCTAAAGAAAACAAATTAGGGGACAAATTGAGGTGAGTTGCCAACCTCCAATCCCAAAAAGAAGGAAATGGGGACATACGTGGGGAAGGGATACCCGATCCTAATGAAGAGAGGCTAAAAGGATGCCAATCACAGTCATCACTTCTTTATAAATAAAGTCAGCCCTTTTGCTTTCCTATAGCTTACATTCACCTTAAACCACTGTGTTAATGGGAGTTATTGTTGCTGTGATTATTATTGATAACCAGGGTAGAAACAAAATGTTAAATAAAAGGGTTGTGTCTCTCCATAAGGAGACACAATCACTGCTCCTGGCTAAGTCCCCATGTATTCAAAGGTATAAACAAGGGCTGAATCTCAACAGGAAGAAATTTCCATCAGACCTCTCAAGTGCTAGAGATGTAGACTCTGCTGGAAGAAGTATAACCACTGATAAAATTAGGAGAGGAGCTCATTGGTTTCACTTGCTTTTATTTAGGATATTCAGGAGAGCTATAAGTGCCCTGCAGAGAGAACAACAATTAGAGCAGATATGGTACTAAAAGATAAGCACACTAGGCCAGGAAGGGAAACCTTAGCTAATCTTGAGAACAAAAGGCAGTAAAGCAGGCCATTCTAAGAGAGTAACAATGAAAACAGAGACAGAGCTTTATGAAACACTTCAGAAGACTTCACAGAAGCATCTTAGAAGATTTTGGAGGGGCAATTCACAAAAATAGGAAAAGAATCTTCATCCAGAAACTTGTGATCCTTAAAAAACTCATTGCACATTTGGGGATTTGAGTCTACATAATGCTTTTGTTTGTTTGTTTGTTTGTTTTCTAATGTGCAATGTTCTTTAGTTTTCCTTTAAAAATAAACCAGTCATTCAACAAGAGTTAAGGATCCACTATGTGTTGAACACTGTATTGAGGGGATATAGGAAGAGGACAAAAATATAATGATTCCTACTCTCAAAGAGTTTAAATTTTGTTGCAAAGTTGTGATATATTACGTGTGTGTGTTTGTGTGTATCTTCCATATACATGGAAAACAAAGTGTTTACAGAAAAAACATGAATATATATGAACTTATATAAATATATGTGTATATATATATATAAATATATATGTGTGTATATAAACAGCTACAGAGGGGGGTGGATAAGCATTTATATAGCACCTACTATATGCTAGGTACTGTGCTAAGTAATTTATAAATATTTTCTTATTTTATCCTCACAACAACCCAAGGACATAGGTACTGTTATTGTCCTGATTTTACAATTTGGGAAACTGAGGCAAACAAGTGACTTGCCTAGGGTCACATAGATGGTAAGTGTCTGAACCTTGAATGTTTGAATTGTTCTTCCTGATTCCAGGACAGGTCTATCCAGAGAGCACCTCTTCTCCTTTCAGAGAACCATCCTTTATATGTGTAACAAAGTCAGTTTTTACATGAGGGGGACGAAGAAGCACTTCAGTAAAACCAATATATCCACAAAGTCTGGAAGTATATGCAGCAACCCAAACCCACAACCCTACACCTTAGTAGAAAAGGGAGAGGGGTTCCAAGTTTTGTCATTATTGTTGAATAGCATTCATTTATTTGTTATTTTCCTTGTTATTTTGTTCTTTCCATTTACATTATTATAGCCGTTATTTGTATTTTTCTTGTTCTACCTATTTCGGTCTGACTCAGTTTATATGTTTTTCCACTCTTATAATCCACATTGGTGGTAGTTCTTTACTACCACAAGAAATTGGTTTCTTTGGGCTACATGTATAGGAGGGCCTCTCTGATCAAGTCAAGTCATCAAGCACGAATTAAGTGCCTACTATGCTAAGCCCTGTTGGAAGTGTATGGACATTTACTTGCTTTCTTAGCATAACTCAGGGCAGTTAGGTGGCACAGTGGATAGAGTGCCTGACCTGGATTCAGGAAGACCTGAGTTCAAATCCAGCCTCAGATACTTAACTAGCTATGTAACCATGGGCAACTTACTTGACTGTTTGCCTCAGTTTCCTCATCTATAAAATGAGCTAGAGAAGGAAATGGCAAACCACTCTGGGACCTTTGCCAAGAAAATCCTACATGGGGTCACAGAGTCAGACATGACTAAACAACAAGCATATTTCAAAATTGCATGAATTACCTTCAAAATGGTTTGGCAGAAAGAGGATTAAACATGGAATCAGGCAAGTTCAAATGGCTCTGACAAGGAGAACAGGCTTTCAAGCCATTAACTCCTCTGGAACTCTTCTTATTAGCAAAAATAAGGATAACATATTTTCTTACCTACCCCCGAGGATTTTATGAGAATGTTTCCTAAACTCAAAAATACTAAATAAATATGGATTAATAATATTTTACAATGACACACCATCTGCAGTTTTATCTAATATCTGTTTTTTTTTTTATGGCATGATATACCATACCAAATAAGAAAGAAAAGTTAAAAGCAAAAACTTATTAACAAGAAATATTTTGTAAGTGTTAATCAGTAAAGTGGAGCCTAGGCCAGTCACATCTTAAGGCAAAATCCCATACACAAGTTGTCAGGTATGCCCAAAAGTCCATCACTTTGTCTCTAGAGAGTCTTGGTTGAAATATTTCTACACTGATAGATATCTATTATATTCTGATGCCAATCACATTTTGGAAGCACTTTCAAGGTACTTTTTAAAATTCCAAACATCAAGAACTTCACACGCAAGCAATTTAAAATCATTAGCACATCAGACAAGTTATTTTTTATGTTGCTTCAAACCAGGCTGACATTCCTATTGAAGAATTGTAAATTAACCCAGTTATCACTTGCTTAGTACTTCCTTTATTTGCATACCAGAATAAACACATTCATGTTTTATTTCTCTCATTGTTCCAGTATCCCCTTACCTCCTTGAATTGATTTTAGTATTTGGACAACCATATCTGCATAATAACATTGACCTGCTCTGTGGAGCTTTATATGTTTTAAAATATTTACATAATCTCATCTTTACCAGCTCTAATCAGATCATATGAATGAATTAATAGATGAAAAGTATTGTATATTAAGCAACTACTAAGTGTTAGGCAGTTGCTACAGGCTTGGCACAAAAAAAATAGAAACTAGAAACATTCCCTGCCTTCAAGGAGTTTATTTTCTAACAGAAGAAGCCAACACACATAGAGGAGTAATAGCTGAGGAACAATGCTTGGGACTGAGAAATCATAAAGATAGTGGAGGAGTCATTGGGTAGTACATGTTCACACCTTTTATCCAGAAGCAATGGTGCCGTCGGTTTTATTAGCATTCCCAGAGCAAGGGGGAAGAGAGGCAAGTGTGGAATGTTACTTCTATGGTGGCTTGGCAAAGAAATGACTGGGTATGGCATAGTCCATAATCTGAGGCCAGCCAGATATAGTGGGCTTTCCCCAATCAGAACAACCCTAATTCCATCTTTGAGCGTAGTACAGGGCTAAGGTTCTGGCTGTGGAGTTAGCAACAGCGGGATAACATGGTAGGAAAATGGTCAATTAAGATGAAGCATGATCCAATTTTAAAATGGTGAAAGTATCAGCCCCTTTTCTAAAGTATTCATATTTGGTTTCCCCTCAAAAAACAAGTTAGGTGTTGTGAGAAAAAAATAATAAAAGGGATTTAAGTGAGGTACAATGATAGAACTGGGGAGGGAGAAATGAAATGGTGCTAACACATGGACATAAAAGATAATAAATTTATAACCATGAGCAACTCAAATTGTCACTGAGAATCTGATTTTTTTTTTCTTCTATTATTGCTCCAGTTCATTTTTCTGGTTGATGGCCCTGCTTTTTACTTCTGCCCATTCCTTCTATTTTGACCCTAAGACTCAAGCCTATTTGCTTACCAGAGTGATTACTTTGTGGGTGATTACTTCTAAAAAAAATTCATTCCTGCTCTTTAGTCCCTAACTGGGGCAGATCTGCTAAGGACCCAAGAATTCCTGGCTTTCATGCATTCCACTTTCAATCGTGGTCCCATCCCCTACAATAACCAAGTAAAACACAACAAAAAGTACATTAAAAGATCCATTACTGAGTCCAATGACAATTATCAGTCTAATAGGGTTTCCAAATCACATAATATTTGAATTTCTACTGTATAATCATCTCCCAATATTTGCTGATGTGCACTGGCATTCTTGGAAATGTCCTCCAAGTCCTTTGCTTTGCCTATGCACATTATTTTAGATTTCTCAAGGTTGATATAAATCTTGCTATTTTGCATTAAGGAGTTGATTTCCCTAAGGTAGTAGGACAGCTGGAAAAGGACTCCTGCGTTTCATAAAGTGAAGATGCAGAATAATACTCCTTACATTGAATTTGATGAAGTCCACATCAGACACTAGGCAAATAAGCTCATATAATTTGTCGTACAACAGTATAATCTCCTTTAGAGATCTTTCATACAAAAAAGTCATCATGGTGGTACCAATCCTAGAGAAACTCAATATATTCTACAGTATTAATATTCTCCAGGCAGGCTATATGAGTAGACATCTGAATGAAAAGCAAAGATTTTTTTTTAATTGCAATGAGAAAGGTACAAAAGGAGTTCTTTTGATTTTTTTCCATCACAAAGCCTTCCTTCCTGACTTTACAATGTCATCATAAGATATTGGCTAAAATCCTTGCAAATATATGATCCTTAAGGTTGAATCCTCCTTAATTGTAGGCACATATTCAGGAGGATTCATGTGATTTTGACACCTTCCAGTTATTGTGATTTTACATTGGATTTTTATCTATTTCTAGTATTTGCTGCACTTTTATGTAGGAATAATACTTATCACCCTGACCTATTGTTTGTTCTGGCTATTTTCCTCTGTGCAAAAGAGAGCAGGTCTCACCATTATTTTCTATGAAATATTTTTAGAGGTTTTATGTTTATCATTCAAGACATGCTAGATTTCTTGGTTAATTGTGTTACAATTTTCTTTGGCACTTTCTGTAAGTCTTCATGTTCCTTTTAAGAAAGCTTAGGGGTTCGGAGTTTTCCTTGCTGCCCTTTACCTATGGAATATCATTTAGCTTTGTGCTCAAAGTGTTCCAAATCTCTGATTCTTTTGAAGACCCACCTCAATTCCCCTCACACAACTCTGCCTTTAGTTGTGCTTGATTAACTTGTTTGAAATGTTATTTTTACATTGTCTTAGTGACCTGACATAAAAGCTTTCTATGGCACGATGTGACATTCTTGTGCAATTTTGGTTTAATTTTACTTTTATTAAAAAGTCAAAGTTATTCATCTTTTGAAGGCTTCTGTATCTCTAAGTGAAAACCCACTTGGGTGTGCCAATGAGTCACAGAAGCTATTGCTTCAAGAGCAAGGGAATGATTTCCTGGGGTGTAGTCAGATAAACAATACCACAATGACAAATTTACATAACACTCATTTTTTAATGTTATCTCTCTACTTACAACATGTCTGAGTATGATTTTAGTCTGGTGATGCTTATTTTTTTGAGAATCTTTTCCTTAATCATTCTTTGAGTAATAGAATAAACACAGAAATGATACAATACAGCTTTACTCTGACCTATGCTGGCAAAACATTTGAAAACATATGCCTTAAAGATTTAGGCATCTTAGGGAGGCATAAATGTTAAAAAAAAAAAAAGTTGGAGCAGGCACATTAGATATGTTGGTGAGTTTCTGCCAAGTCATACCTTTGTAAGAAAAAAATAAAATTAAAAATTTGGACGAGCCCCACTGAACAAATGTTTGGCAAATGTTTCTATTAGACAATCAGTGGAAATATTGCAAGAGTTTCTGGTCACTAGGAAAGCTCACAGACCTGTGGAAACATGTACAGAAGCATTTGGCTATCCTAACTGCCCCCTACCAAATGTTTCCTTCACTACAATTGGAAACCAATTTGGAAATACAAATTGGGTTACAAATCTGAAATCCCAATCTGCTGTTGAAACAAATGTTTTTAACTTAAGTGCTTCAGTTGTTAGCGTGTGTCCAAAACAAATACTTCTTTATTTCAATAAACATGCTTATGAGTATAGAACTACATCATATATCACTTGCACACTCAACCAGGCTTGTCATACATAAAACCAAATTAGGTTCTGTTGTTATGTCTTAGCTCCATCCTTAAGGGTAGTTTTGAAACGGTTGTTTATCATGGCTCAGGACATTTTGTTCTAGATCCTATAAATGAAGCACTTGGACAGGGGATGGATAGATGAGCGGTAAAGTAAAAATGGACTGGATTTAGCCTAGATAAATCAATGAAGTAGTGTGTATATGGTCAGATCTCTATTTACAAGAAAGATATTCCATTATCTCATTGACACTAATGTGCTTCATCTGTGGTGACCTCAACATAGAAACCACATAAGTTAACTTGTGGTAACAACCAAAGAGGGGTAGGGAAAGGTAGGGAGCTCCCTATCCCTACTATCTAAATTGAGATAAGGCCAAATTGAAACATTAACAGAGGGAATAGCTTCTGACACTGGGGGATATATCACACTTACTCAAGGTCATAGTTACCTTGATTTTATCATAATACATTAGCATACAATGAGATTTCATTTATTAATAAAATGATCATGTTGAATTTATTCAGTACTTACTTTGATTTTTGTATTTGCATTCAATACATGGCACTGATCCCCAAGAAGCTTCTAAGAAATCATGGTATCTAAATAGGAAATCTATGGTAAGCCTTTTTCTGGTAATCTATACACAATGAATAATGATGATACTAATTATAATACTATTCTTACAAATGGTTCCTTAGTAGTCTACAGAGGAACACTGTCCAAAGGAAAAATAACATCTTGAGGGCAAACCTATTCAAATTAACTACTAGGAGACAGTAAAATGGGTGAATAAATATACAATACATAAGAGTACATTCTATATCTATCTTTGGCTGATGGTTTGATTTCACTGTGAGTTTGCAATCTAAAATATATGTAAAATTAAGCATAACTTTATGTGGAGTGGTATCGCAGACTTAAAAGTTATTTTAAATATTTGGCTAAATATGTAGAGACACAGTTACTTAAAATATATTAAAATTACAAAAATATATGGTAATTCCAAAAGAACAATGTTTATGGACAATTGTGATCTTGGACATTTTTGATTTTGTGAAAGATAATTGGAATAGACCTATTATTTTCCCACATCACATATTAGTGCTAATAAGAAGCCCACCCCCTGCAAAAAAAAAAAAAGCTTTGGTAAAATGCTGGGCATAATTATAGAAATAATAAACCCATATCCAGTGAGTTTTAATCAAGTATAAGATGATTAAGACACAAAGAAGAGTAACCGGGAAAAGTCATGCAAACAGAGTTGTTTCCATTTAGCTTAAAGCAGATTTAGACATTTAATGAATTTCATCAGAATACCACACTGCATTGACATAGAAAGAAGTATTTTCTTTTTTTTGAGGGGGAGATGAGAGTGATGATGATGTTTGTTTTCTTTTTAAAAAATCAAGGTGAATCTGGAAGTCCCTTAGAAGAAAACACAGAATGGATTTTAAAATCTATCGAGTTAAATATTGTATAAACATTTAAGACATTTATACTTCACAGTTAGAAATGATTGAGGTCTGGCAAATCTCAACCAGTGGATGAATAAGGAGACAAAATGTGTTCTAGTTGTTAGGGAGTTAGGGCATATTGACATTTCCAGATGTGTTATCCACCTAGTTGAATACCCATATCACTAATCCTTAAAATTTTGATGGTAGTCCAAATAATTCAGGTGAGCATTTGAACTCTTCACATACAATCCCACCCTAATTCATTTCCTCAGATTTGAGAAAATGAAGAAAAACACATATCAGATAAAAGGATTGAAACTTTAAATCTACCTCATCCATCTGTTTGTTATTCTTCTTGATATGTGCAACATCTTCCAATCAAAACTATTTATTGATACTCCATTGTGTGGACCTCACTGTACTATATAAGTGCTATAAAAGAGAACAAAGGAGGAAAAAGACTTGAACCTATCTACCAACTAGCTAACATTCTAGTTGGAGAAACAGAACAAACTGGTTGTGAAAATATAGAAGATGAAGATGTTAAATAGAAGAATCTAATTCATTCAATTCTGTAAGCATTAATTGGAAGATAAAGGAGGAATATGAATTGGTATTGATATAATGCAAAAAAATATTCTTGTTACCTGTGCAACGTTCAGCAAATTCCTTGGGCCTCAATTCTTTTGTAAATTTAGGAAGCTGGACTAGATAACATCTGAGGTCCCTTTCTGTTCTAGATAAATTATTCTCTGAGCCTATATGTAAGTCACATAAAAATAGTCCTTGAAGGTATCCAAAAAGCTTGCTTCACAACAATCTAGGAGGGGGCAGTGCAAATATTATTATTCTCACTTACGGGTAAGAAAACCAAGGCTCAGAGAAGCTAAATGAAATTTAGTAAAACAACTTATAAATGTCAGAATAAGGATTTGATTCCAGATTTTCTGGTTCTGGATCCAGGGCTTTTTCTGCCACATTTTACTTCCCTGGGGAAGAGAATCCAGGCAACTTGAATGTGCAGAGACACAGAAAAGAGATCAAGTAAATTGATTGGCTTGGTTCAAAAAGAATGTTTTGTAGGATCATGGGGACCACCCATTCTGAAATGATTGTACTTACAAAAATGTTTCTATTGCAAATATACCTTTGGTATGCAAACACAAATAAAGCACCATAGGTACTTCTCAAAATAAAATTTAAGCCAAAACCAACCCAAGAAACTCATAGCAAACAGAAAGAGTCATCTCTTTCAAGGAGAGGAAAGCAGAAGATAGAAGGGGAGGGGAACAGAGGGAAGGAGAAGAGGAGAAGGGACGAATGGAAGGGAAAAGTAAAGAAGAGAAAGGAAAGGAAACGAAAGAAAAGGAAAGGAAAGGAATTCACTGTTAACATGTCTTATTTAAATATACATATACATATACATTAAATAAATATATAAATTAAATTATTATTTTAAATTAATACAATTTAATAAATATATAAATATACATTAAATACACATTTCTTCCCATTTTCTATTACTGACATGGTGTTGAGGATCCTGAAATATATCAGAGAATATTCTAAGACTATCACTGTTCATTTTATATTTAGCATATTTCATGCACCATGATATAAGTATCAGTTTAAAAAATATCGAGATGAAAATTTTATGACATTTTCTTTCTTTTCCACTTAAAATAAATTATTTTATAATTATATAGTTCTCTCAGGTTTTCAGGGGAAAAACAATTTTCACATTACCCTAGTCTATGAATTAATCAGAAAACTATATAACTTATACTTATATATACATAACTTATACTCATAAACAATTTATACTTTTCCAAAGTACTTTCACATTATTTCATTTGATACAACAACTCTATGAGAAAGGCCATTCTATCACTGGTGAGAAAACTGAAGCCTTTAATCCACTGCCTTTTTTTTTGTTCATCTTGATGTTGAAGCTAGAAGGTTAATGCTCAAAAGTTCCCCATGCCTAATCCCACAGCATTTAATACTTTACTGATCATTTTGAGGGAAGAAATTCCATATACAGAAGCAATAATATATATATATAAACTTTGATATTTTGACATCATTGTGAGATCATCATCATAGATATGCCTCCAAAACACATATTAACATATCTATGCCTGCCCAAATCATGAGACTCTTGTTCATAACCTCCAATAAATCTTGCATGGTTTCCACTCAATGTACACTGAGCCATTTGATATATATGTTTGTGTGTGTGTGTGTGTGTGTTTATCTATATATGTGTGTATTTATGTGTATGTATATATGTGTATGTATGTATATGTGTATATATAGTCTATATATGTATATGCATATGTACAGAGAAAGAAAGTTATCTCTTATTTTGCCTCTTTTTGTATCCCAGTACTTAGCACAATCCCTGGCACATAGCAGGCTCTTAATAAATGTTAATTGTATAACTGATATATGTAGAAACCATATATATGTATTACATATTTAAACATTAATATTAATATATATAAACAGAGTAAATCATATTGTTTCATGTTATGTATCACATTTTCAAGGACAAAAATTAATATTAATGTATATCTAGGCTAATATGTGAAGGGTATATTATTTATTGACCTAGAATCCACCTTGACCATTTTTGTACATTGGAAAAGTGTGAGTCTAATCTATGTATGCATATAGTCTTATCCTGACCTTCTTAAGGCCACTAAGATGTAGTTGTAAGATGGCTGTTTTTGAATAGAGTTATTGCTCAAAGTTATGAATCAGGGAAACTAGAGAACTAATGTAGGATTGAACCAAGTAACTTTAGTTTTATTGATCCCATGTTGTAACCAGCTAAGTAGGCTACCCAATAGTCAAACTGATCCCTTTACTTGGTTGTCTATTAAATTTAAACTTTTCCCCTGTAATAGCAAGATGTATGTGTTGATGAGAAAGAGCAACCTTGAGAATTATCTCTAGACAAAATAAAAACAAAAACAAAACCAAAACAAAATGCTTACCAGATCTGTCAGACAGGAAGATGGAGGGGGAATTAAGATCTTACTTTTTAGGCATGTGCATTAACTCACATTCTAGCATAGAAAATAATGAGTGTAGCCCACACAATGGTGGAGTGCAGAGGGAATCTTTTATAAAAAGGGAGCTTAATCTCCTTTAGAGCAAAGTTACACTCTCCTACTGCCCCAGGTTTTTGGCAAGATTCCCAGAAGTTGCAGCCATTCATGAGCCACACACTCAGCTAATAAAAAAAAAAAAAAAAAAAAGAAAGAAAGAAAAAAGAACTGCATTGGGAACTTCATACAGTGCAACTAATGCTCTCATTTTGGAGGTCTCATCTGTAAAATACACACACATACACATACATATACATACATACATACACACACACACACACACACACACACACACACACACACACACACGTACCCATGACTGGTGCATCGTATTTAATTTAGTTACCTACGAAGGATGGAGGACTATGGGGATTTGAACCTGTAGTTTTAGGAAGTCTAACTATTTCTAACCTGATGTGTGGACTATAAAACCATCCCTTCTGGCTGATTATTGTGGAATTAAAATGTAGTTTATGTTAAGCCAGCTTGGAAAATTCCCAAATCAAATAGGATTGTTTAGAGAGACTTGTTCTACTAGAGTTTGGAAATACTGAGGTCGACAATTTTATTTTACTGTGGTCTTCCTTGGCTTTAGTAATGTATTACATGTTCTCACTCCTGGAAAAAAAAATCTGTTGAAGGAAAAAAGGACTTTGGTAAGGAAGGCTAGATGTTGATTTTAAAAAAAATACAATATAAAATGTTTCCAAATTTAAAAAAATAGTTCAATTCTCCAAATTACTATAGGACTTATAGTCTATAACACATAAATACATAAATATACACATACAAACGTACCCTTTAATCATTTTAAGTATATTGGGATTTTTATAATGTTTTATGTCTTCAAAAAGAGTATAATAGAAAGTGTATTTATATTTGAATTCCAATTTAGACTTTGCTACTCATTAGCTGTGTGACCTGGAAAATCTTAACTTCTCTGGACCTGTTTCATCATCTGGATATGAGGGCCTTGATCTGCAAAGTTCCTTCCAGGTACATAATACTATAACAATTATAAGGGAAATAAGTATCTCTTTAGGGGAGAGACCATATGTTGTAGACCTTTGTATATCCCCCACAGAACAGAACACGGTGTATATAGCACAGTTAGCAAGGATTCAGTAACTATTGGGTTCAAGTAACTATTGCTTAGTTAAACTAAGCAATAAGCAGTATGAACTAGGTAGAATCAACGGGCACTTTTTCCCCTTTCCCTTTTCACTACTGCTACGCATATTTATTTTTAATTCCTTCAGATTGTCAGTTTCAATTACTCTAGCTGACCTGTGTTGACTAAATACATATCTCTATTTTGAATATCCTATCAATTTCCCAATTAGTTTTCACCTAAAGTACTCATTTAAAAAAAAAAAAGTTATACACTTTGAATATCTTAGCAGTCAGAACACATGTAGTTCAACTTTTTATTGGGTATAGGCTAGACCCTTCCACTGTAGTAATTGTTTTAACAAAATATCCCAAGGAAATAGTTTAAACACAAATGTAAAAATAAACAACAAAAAAATACTATATCTACCCTGTCCTTTAGTTTATGTTTTACCCAACTAGTTGTTTCTAATTGCTTCTATTTATGTAGAAATCTATTGTTTAATTTGAAATTACTGAAGAAAGTTCATATTATCATTATATTATGATTCATTTCAATATCAATTAATAAATATTGTAAAATATTCCATTTCACATAAAGATATGCAAATAAATATATCAGAAATGTATATATAAATACAAACATGCATAAATAGATACAAAAGACAAATATGTAAATTTAACACTATTTTTACCAAAGCCATTGCTTTGTTAAATTTGGAGGTGGGTGGAGAGTATGCAAGTTCAGGTAATCCTTAGTAATCCTCCACAGGCAGCATGAACTAGCTGACATAAAGGGGTGTGTGTGTGTGTGTGTGTGTACGCACACATGCTCTCCATACCTCCAGTACTGCATGCACAAAAATCTGGTTTATCATTCTGCCCCTTTCATTTTTATACACTTATTATACTGTTAAATATAAAATTATATTTAAATTTATTAAATGTTTTATATTTAAAATTATGTTTAGTTGAAGTCTGAATAAAAATAATTTTCTTTCATATTGATACTTTACACTGTAATTTTCAGAGCCCTTCTTCTGAGGGGCTTAGTTTATTCATTAACTTTTCAATCTTGTGTTGGAAAGAAGGTAATAGGGAAGGAGAGGGTTCTGCAATAGAGAAACTAAGGTAACGAGATAAAAGGAAGTTTGCAAATGACATAACAGCATGTCAAGAGTAGAGCCAGATACTTCTCTGTTTCAGTACTTTCTTAACTCTTAGGTAATAACACATTTAAATTAAGATAAAATAATTGTAGTGTAAATAGCTTTTGAGTAAAAAAATATAACATATCTTTTCCGCTTGGATAGGCTCAGGAAGAGCACTCATTTAAAAAAAAATATGGCATTTAGAGATAAATTTTTTTTCTTTTGTTTCTCCCACTTTCTATGTCCTGCCCCATTACCACCTCAGACACATTGAGCTATGTTTGATTCTTTAGGAAAAAAATACGAGTTGTTCCATCCAGGAAATATTACATTGGTGCTCATATTACTCTGTAGCAGGTAATACATGCAAGCTAGTAACACTAGGGCCATTTTCTACATGGTGTAACTAAATTGTGCCTAGCACAGTTGGTTTGGTGTCCTCTGCTCTTTCTACAATTGGTTATGCAGCAATCAATCAGATCAGCTGGGCAGAGATCCAGAGTTTCCCCAGCCATCCAGACTGCTTAGCTAAATGCCAACATGTGAAAAAGCCACAGAAAAATGCAACAATACAGTTTGTGCAAATTTAATTGTAAGAAGAACGGAAGAGGAAACGTTGATTTTTTTGCCATCTTTAAAACTTGATTCAATACAGACTAATGAAAATCATAAAAAAATTTCTTATCTAAATATGTATGTACTTCTTTCTTAGAATTATACTTAGGAGATACAACAATTACAAAAAGGAAAAATCACTTAAATGCAAAGTGCTAATTGAAATATGTAGCAAAGAAGGTGCCAGTACAAGCAAAATAACAGAATGACATAATTTTTAAATGTCTGGGTTTACATCTTACACTTCAGATGACAATACAAACAAAAAACATGTTTTAAATAAATATGAATTGAGAATAAATTTATTACTCTCATCTCCACCTGAAACTTAGAATCCTTCGAAAACAGTTATTACACTTTGACTATATTCCTTTGGAAAACCTAAGATGGCGATATTTTTCCCTAATATTTTCTTTCATAAAAATAAAAGAATTGCAGAGTACTGACATGTCAGTATATTTTTTAAAATACTTTTTTCAGCCTATGAGAAGACATAAGCATTTAAATTTTAGTAAAGTACAACTGATATTGAAAAGCAGTAATTTCCCTTCAACTAGCATCACTTTTCTTTCTATTCATATATGAGTTTGTTAGTTATTTTTATAAATCAAATATTTGATATAACTGATATACTACTAGGGTCCTTTAAAGTTGAGAAAAAACTGTGATCTTCATAAGCATTTTTAGCCTTACCCATGTGTGTGTGTGTGTGTGTGTGTGTGTGTGTGTGTGTGTGTGTGAGTGTTGGGAAGGGAGAATAGAACTTGGATAAATTTCATCAAGTCTTGTAAACTTGTTAAACCATTTGAAAATGAGGTCTCTTAATGAAACATAGCTACTCATTTGAACTGATTTAATATGTATTTTATATCATTTGCATTACTGAAACATGTCTAATTAAAAAATATATTAGAAGCCCATAGAGTTAATTTCCTTATTGAAAAAAAAAAGTTGCCATGTAGTTCAACATTATTAAGTGGAATATTAGAGGTATTTTAATCAGACAAGCACTTTTATCTAAAGTCTCTTTTCTTATCTGAAATCAAGATGACTGCCTTCTCTCCCTCCCCTCATTGGTCATCTCAGACATTTCTTATGTCAGATGTACTATTACAAGTACCTGGATGGTAGCAGTTAGTAGTTACTGATACTGATATTTGTAACTGCACAATTGTCATAGAAGCCCATTTTGAATACTGTTTTAAAATATTTTCTAAAAATAAAAAAAAGTAATTTTTAATCTGGGGAAAACAGAAACCCTGTATCAAATATAACATTTGTATAAAGATTTTTATTTTGCTGATCTAGTCTCAGCTCACCAAAAATAACTGTGATATGATAGCAAAAGAGGAAAAAACGTTTCCTTATTGGATAAAATGGGAGAAACCTAGAAATAAATTGATGAGGTTTATGAACAATATTGCTTAATCAAAGGAGATGGCAAGAGAAACTAAAGAAGATAATTTTTTTTTTGTACAAACTGAAAGTAAAATGGGGTGGGGGAGAGGTAGAAATATGCTGCCTGACTTGAAAGTGGCATGCTGATATTATCAAACAGCATACTGTATGTCAAAGAAGAGAATCATATGTGAAAGGACAGTCACTATCATTACCACTACTGGTTTGCATAAGATAAATGTAGATATTTTAAAGAATAAGAACATAGACAAATTCATGTTTGCCTGATAGAGGTGGATTCCACTACACAATTAAATCTATAAGGATTCACTTGAAATGGGAAGTGCAACCACAGAAGCTCAGTGAGAGATCTTTCTTTCTTTTATATGTGACATGTTCAGGAAGACCAATATTTTTGTTTTTCACTTCAACTTACATTTCTCAACAAGTCTTAAGAGCATAATAATTTTCATACCTACTCCATTTTTTTTTTTGGGCAAGCACCACTGACTGTAAAGTACTAGGTATAGCATCAGAGTCATGTCACAATAAACACAGAGGAAAAAAAAGTAACAAGGCTTATACTGGAAACTTATACCATTTCTGCCTCAAGATGCTGATGACTACTCTATGTAGTATAATCAATTAAAATCAGAATTTGATTCATCTGATATCCCAAATGTCACCTCTTTCTAACAAATGCCGGTAAATCCAATAACAATGAAAAATCATTTTAATTTTGAGAATAAGGAAGCAGCATAGCAGAGTGGAAAGGGTGCTGAATTTGGAATCAGGGGATCTAGGATCAAATAGTGGCTCTACCATTTACTATCTGTATGGCATTGACCAAGTCATTTTATCTCTAGGAGCCTTAGTACCGCTCAATCTGTAAAAGGAACGGGTTGGAATGGATGAATCCTAAATACCTACCAGTTCTCAGACTATGATCCAATGTGCTACTTTCCAATCATTTTCTGATTTTTGTCCCAGTGTAAGAGAAACAGAGACAGAGACACAGAGACAGAGAAACTACTTTAGTGTTAATTAAAACCAATTTCTTGACCTATTTTGCTTACCTGTTACAAAGATTATTTTGCTTGTGTGTACCTGTCTGATAGAGGAGGTTCAATATTTTACACAGCTCTATGACATGATTCAGCAAGCCACACCAAATGTCAAAGCTACTTTTACAACCAATGTGCAAACAAATACTTTGAATATTTTTCTAAGCACTTTTTAATTCAATGATTTAGCCAATGTGCAAACTGGTAAAGAGAATTGGTTTACTGGTTTGCATACTCTTCCATATATAAAACAAAAAAAACAAAAAACTTTCTATACAATTCATTCATGGTGAAATCATCCCTTTAGTTAAGCTGGCAGGAAAGAAGAAAATTGTTTCAGATCAATTTAAAGTCTTGAAAAAAGCAATTCAATCTTATGTGTAACTTCCACTAGTTAACAAAAGGCAATCCAAGAGCTTTCAGTGAAGTAACCTAAAATTACCTCACACCTAAACAGAATGAATCTGTGACCTGCTTTACTTATGAGAGTAAAAGGGTATTTACTCCCATCTAGTGGTCACACATATAAATGGCTCTCCCCAAAGCAGCATTTTGCTCTGGTTTAAGGCAAATGGAACCCCAGCATTATTGTTCAGATTAAATAATTAATGAGGTTAACAACATCTGCATAGATTAAGTAATTCATGCTCATGGGTTTTGTTGATGGCAGCAATTTTAAAAGCAGCACAAAATAGTTTGAGTCTGATTTATAGACCATGGCTCATGCTGCCAGAGACTTGCAGAACTCACTGACTGAAAATCTACCAGGGGTCCTCGGGAGAGTTGCCAAAGTTCTATAGTCAACAGATTCATATGAATATTTTATAAAAAACGTCGATGTACCAAGACAAGGAAAGTTGAGGCAATGAAGTATTCTGTGTACTACCAAATTACCTTTAGAATGTGAAAATAAATGATTGAATGCTTGGCATTCTTTTTTTAAAAAATGATAAAATAAACTAATTTCATTGGGAAAATGATTATTTTTGCAATTTATGATACATTATTAGTTTCTCTTTTTCCCACATATCTGTATGTGAACCAGAATAGTTTACTCTCTGCTCTGTAATACTATTCCACAAATGGGTAGAGTAGAATTGAGCTGGCAGGTGGGGGAAAATCCATATGGAACTTTACTAAAAGAAAAAATACATTTGTACCAACTTATAACACAGAGGACAACATGCTGATTATTGTGTTAAAATATTAACTAGCAGAATCTCATACACTGGATTGATTTAGTATGATCTAAATGTTTGAGTATATGATTATCTAGAGAGCTACCTTAAGACATCTCAGTTGAAGAGGGTTTGAAGGGGTTATCCATATTGGGGAAACACTGCTACAGTTAAAGCAGATGGGCCTGGAGCACTGAAGCATATGTAATATTCCAAGAGTAGAAGATTAGATAAAATAACTAATAGAATGCTAGAAAATACTGCATTAATAGAGAAAGAAATTAAGACCCTGAAATGATAAGGATCTAGATCAAATGTGCACAGGCTATTAGAAAGAACCTGGATTAATTTAGTTTTCTTAAATTTTTATCCATTGATGTGTAAGCCAATTTACACTCACATTCATTTAAGACACACTTCTTGAGCATCTCTTATGCTTAAAACATTAGATTAGAATCACTTTCCTAAGGCATAAAAAGGGACCCTGCTCTCAAGAAGCTTACTGTCCTTTTAGGGACACGACTAAATTGTGCCTTAGCATGAAAAGTTATTGCAAATAATAGCAGACATCACTTGATTTAGAGCCATACAGCTGTTACTTACTGAGTTCTATAAAGAGTTCAATGAGTAATATTGCTATATTCTATAGGGGCCTGTGGTAAACTTGAGAAGGGAGAGAGAATTAGTTAGAACTTAAAGGAAAAGTAGCATAGGTATAGGAGAAAATAGGGGATATTTTGGGTGGACAGAGAAGATATTCTAGGAGGAGGAGAAAAAACTAGTAAATATTACCTGGACATTTATGATACTGTGATTCCAGGAAGTCAGGAGGGAATAAAATTTATATTGGAAGGATGAGGGAAGCAAGGAAGTCATCAAATAGGCCAGATTAGAAAAACAGAGTGGCAGAAGTGGATGAGTACCATATTGGAAGGCCTTTTAATGCCAGTCTAATTCAGGTGAATCAGAAATTGAAAAAGCCAATGTACATATATAAAGGGTTCTTATATTTTTTGATAGATCTTAAACTTGGAGGGAACTCAGACCTAGATGCTCTATCAAAGTAATTAGAAATGAAAGAGATGCTCATTATTATTAAAACTGTGAGCAGAACTGGTGATGGGTCTGATGAAATCAAGTGGAAAACTTTCTTACCATATTAGAAAGGATAGAACTTATCAAGCAAAATAGATATTAGTCCCAATTTACAATGAAAACCTAAACAAACCTAAATGAAACAACAGTATGGCATAAACAAACATGGGTTGATTTTCAAAGTATAAAACTTATTCAGAAATCCTGTGTATATTTTTTCTGTAGTCTGTGAGAAGGGATGAAAATAATGTTCATTATAATAAAAATTCAATAATTCTTTCTTGTTGAATTGAAGTGAATCACATTAAAATAGAAGACACTGTAAAAATAAAAAAAAACAGAAAGTATTTCATTTAAAACAGACCCAAAATATCTCAAATTTTTGTTAGAAATATCAATAATATATCTGAGTAAAACTTTTCTTATCTTTAGACACTAGAAATGAACTGAAAATTATCCTTCTTCATAATTACTTTTCAATCTAATTAAGGACAAGTAGAGGGTTTGTAAAACATAAAATATAAAAAAAAATATGGCTTTCTGGAATGAAACAATTTCCATACAATTAAATTTGTTTTTGGCTATTGACCCCTCAAATCTAATAAAAACATAGGTTTTCTCAGTCCTTTAATAAATCAAATAATAAATTAAGGGTTTTCTTCAATACACCAGCTCCAAAAATCCAGAGCTTAGTAATCCATTTCAAATATGTTATGAGCTCTAAAATTTTTAATTTTTAAGGGGACACAGAAAAGGGGACATTTGAGAGAGAAAGATGTTTCTATTTAATAAGTAGAACTACTTTCTGCAATGTATAATTTAGCTAAGTAGGTTAAATTAAATTTCTCAATTAATAGGAGTTAACAAGAAAGCTATTTACAGAAGGGGGGAATTTTTCCAGGTCTATAATAGATACTTCAAAAGTTTAGGTCAATATATATATATATACATACAAATCATATACATACACATACATACATATGTACACACATATATATGTATGTATACAAACACACACAAATATACATACATACACACACATATATAGTAAGCAATTGCAGGGGCATAAAATTAGTACTTGAAAAATGTCCCCTACACAAAGGAGTATTTGATTCTTAAAGTGGGTTATACTAAATATATATTTAATTTTTCATCCTGTTTATTTACCTAAGCTCTTAAGAGCCATTCTCCTTTTGCTGATCAGTAAAATGAGATAGAAATGATTCAGCGACTGAAGTATTTTTATTAAGCTACACCAAGCCCCAAATTGCAGGCATCAAACTAAAAGAATGTTTTGTTATTGTTGTTTTCGCTGGTGAATAAAAAGAAAGAAAACTTCTTTGAGTAACAAATCCCAGGAATGGTTGTCTATCAGAGACAGGTGAGTCAGAGGGCTACCTTCCTCAAAATGATGAATCAGAGTGGTGTTTTATTTAGCTCTCTTACTCTTTCATTTCAAGCTTTGTTTCTTCTTTGTAAAAACTATTGTAGCGAAGAACAAAAGAAATCAAGAGGAAAAGCTATATAGTCATTAAGTAGCAATTGGTAAGAGAGGCTTTTTGGTTAAAATTAATAAAAACAGCATGATGTACATTAAGCCTGTATAAATATTTAAGGAATTACAGTCATGCTTGGAGATGTAAACCGATTAAAAAAGCTACTTAATCCAAGGATGCAATTTTACAGGTAATGTAAAACAGACAAATTATGTATGGTGATCAATTTTCATTCTGGAATGCTTTATTTCATTAAAATTTTAATTGCCAAAAGAAAGCACTTTTGCTTTCTTCCCCCCATTGGGGAGAAAAAAGATTTTATGTTTTATCTAATACATTAAGGGAAAGGAATAATAAAAGTGTGGTAGATACTACTCTTCCTGACTAAACTGCTATTTTCCCCTAAAAATAAGTATTGGAATAATGCTTTAGGATTTTTTATTTCAATGCATTTGGAGTGTTACAATCATTCTACAAAATAATAACGTGCCCCGAGGTAAAATGTAAATATTTATGCTTTGTTATCTAGCAGTTTTACCCTTACTGTGCTTTAAAACCATTAACACATCTGTCTTTCCAATGGAGGAAAGAGCTAAATTATTGTTGTTTGCCCCATTTTCATTATTTCAAATAGTATTCTGTGGTACAGAATAGGAAATGGTTAGATATATAATTTGGTAGTTAGTGATTGTCTATACAATGCCAAACATCTGGATGAAAAAGTTAAAAAAATCCATAATTTAGATGTTTTCACTTTTCTGGATGCTGGTTGTCATTTAGATAAAACAGCTGGCAAATTGATTGTTGTTCACTTTTGCCAATTTTTTGACTCATTTTTCAAAACCAATTTTTAACCATAACTTCATTTGTGTAACTCTCATGTTAGAAATTCCCTAAGTCAATGTAGATCAGTACATATTCTGCAATTTATAATCTTAGAAAGCTATCTCAGACAATAAGAAGTTAAATGACTTTCCTATGATCATAGAGCTAGTATGCATAAAGCCAAAATTTGGATTCACCTTTCTGACCCCTAGGCTATTTCTATATACACACTGATTCTCTCTTTTTTTGGGGGGGGGGATGGTAAGGGAAGGGAATGGTTAAAATTTCTATCGTTCACTAACTTAAAAAGCAATATAGTATGCAGATGAAAAATGGAAACACATCCATATTTTTAAACATAGAAAGGGCATGTGGAATCATCCCAAGAGTATCCTAAGAGCATTTTTTTGAGATGAGATTTGGAAATACATAATCACTCTCATAGGAATAGGGACTAGACCTGTGTTTTCAGTAGCATAGGGAACTTCTATATGAGGAAATTCCACCCAGCATTACAGGTCAGCACCTTCTCTGCAAGCTACAGTCTTTGAGCATTTTCTTAGAACGCTGAGAAGTTAAATAACTTTCTCGTGGACACACATCTAAGCCTTGACTGAAGCAAGACTTGACCATAGCCATTTCTAGCTCTGCAACCATGACTCCATCTAATATGCCATGCCTCTCAGTCAGTTTCCTGGTATTCCTTTAATAAACATATCCTCCAAGGATGCTCGTCATATTGTAGTCTGTATATCTTGAAATGAAGCCTAGTAGGTGTTTCATGCTCTATTCCTGAGAGGCATTTGTCATTAGATCAGCAAATCATGTAATTTTTCCTGAAGACTGCATTAGGAAAGGCAAACCCATAACGAGGCAGGCACACTCAAGTCTCCAGAGGGAGGTTTACATTATATGTGTGGGAATAAAAAAGGAGATGGGTTGAACAGAAGCAAAGACAGTATCAGCAATAAATAGAGGTGAATAAATCAGAACCTTTAGTTCATCTGACAGACCACTGAGGAGGAAATTGTCATAAATGGGTGATTATATTCTGTTGATTTTCTCTCTGACTGATATTAGTGACTATCTGGGTCAGCAAAGAAAGAAAGACAATGATCTATCAAGAATCCTGTGCCCTAAATATGTCAAGCATTCCAATTTTGTTTTCTGGTTTATGTTTTCACCTCACTACTAACTGGCCTACTTAAAAAAAAAAATCTTGATCTGTCAATAACATTGTTTTTTTTTTTTCCTATTTGCAACATAATTTACTAGATAATTGTCTGTCCTTTGAACAGTCCACCCATCCCACTTGTATAGTAAATACAAATAGAGTATTTTGGGGTTCTGTTTTTAAATTGGAGTATTATTGTGGATGCTTTGGATAAATTTATAGAGGGAAACATCAAAGCAGTTTAGCTTTTCCTATAACCTAAATAACCTTTTTTTAAAAAATATTATATTATGTGTATCCTGGTGAATGGAAATGTAGGTAAAATAATATATTACTTTTGGCCTACATTCAAACTAAGAAATCCATCAATACGAGAACAGTAATTTGCATGTTTCTTCTACTTGCCGCTCACAAATTGAGCAACAAATCTTTGCTGACTCTTAAGGCAGCCCTTAGCCCACCCTGCATATTTTCAGTCATTCTTTAGAAACTATCCAGTATGTAGTATCAGCCTAATAATCTAGCCAGAGTACAAAATAGTTGTGAAAAGAGGAACACTGTATAGATTCATACACAGGTTAGAAAAGCAGAATAGAATCAACCTCTTGGTCAAAGAGTGTAACTATTTCACTCCTCATGCTTTCACTAGTTATGGTCAGAAGCTATGAGCATCTCCAGGAAGCCAAGACAGCAAATGTTTCCCAAAGCAATGGGAAACATTTGAGGTATTATTTTAGGGATTTAAACAGTAGAACAAAGTTTCAAGTTGCAAAAATAAGCTCTGCCACTGGATCTGAGATGCAACAAAAGAACTGGGCATATAGTCTACTTTTGCACACATATTAAAAGATTAAAAATGCCCTAGTTCCCTAATACTTCTCAATTGTACACTTACTTGACGTCTTTATGGATTTAGACCTGTTCACATTCTACCTGTAAGCCCTTGGTATACCTATATTAAGCAAAATGACAAATTGCAAAAACTACTAATTAGTTAGAATAAATGAGATTGGGGGGCAGAGCCAAGATGGTAGAAAAAAGGCTCAAGGAGTTACTCAAGGTCCCAAGAAGGAGTGAAGTTGGAAGGGAGTGTTTGTCCCAGTTCTCTCTATACCTATGACCTCTATGGTAATGAAAAACAAAACGAAATGAAACAAAACAAAAATAATCTTTAAAATTCAAGTCTGACTATGTCATGTCCCTGGTCAAAAAATTTCAGTGGCCCCCTACTGTTTCTAGGATAAAAAAATGTAAACATCTGAACTTAAAGATCTCCGTAGTTTGGATCCCATATACCTTGCCAGTTTTATTTCTCATATTTATTTCTCATTCCTCTCCAGCATTCCCTCCTGGCTCTCCCAGAATTTCTGTACAATGCCCCCAGAAAATTCTTCCCCCCTGGAATTCACATATTGGAAGTCCTTTCTGCCCCTGTGGCCTCTCCCTCAGATTGGATGGTTCCTCCCAGATGCTACCTTTTAAGGAGGAGGCCTATTCCAGCTGTATCTCCCCTCCTCACCAGGCTATCTTCTTGAGTAGCCCAGATTTTCTCTCCAATACTATGCAACAAGTACCTTCATCTCTCCCCATTCCCCAAAATTTTTCACTCCTTTTTAAAGGTTGTCTTTCCCTAATAAAATGTAAGCTCCTTGAAGACAGGGGTTGTCTTTATTTCTGCTTGTATTTTTATTCCCAGTGTTTGGTACAATTCCTGGCATATAATAAAAACTTAACAAATGATTGTTGACTTATTTCATGTTATTTTACCTAGCTGATAGCTTTCCCCCTTAATTTGGCAACTTCTCCTGACTCCATGCCTTATCTCAAGATAATCTCCATAATTAGAGTATACTCTCACTCCTCACTTTTGCCTCTCAGGCCCCTTATCTTTACTTCAGCTTCTGTTCAGATACTACCTGCTACTCAAAGCCTTTCCCCAATTCCCTCCATTTTTTAATGTTCTCTCCTTTCTTAAAAATTAAGTTGGGTTTAATTATAAGCATTTTGTAAACAGTAAAGTCAAGCTCTGTAAAGACAGGAAATGTGTTCTTTTCTTGTCTTTACATCCCTAGAACTTAGCTCCATCTTACATGTATAGTAGAGACTTGATAATTGTTTAATTGATTTAAAGAGAAATCTCAGACCAGAATCAATGCTAAGAAAGAAGATTGAAGTCACTGGAAAACAGAAATTTGTAGACCAAAGTAGGAATCAGTGGTTTAAAGCAAGAAGCCATTAATATCTTAATATCATATATTTCTTTTTAGTTTCTCCAAGAGTGACAGCATGATCTGGGGAAGAATTTTTGGAGCTTGGAAGACCTATATTCACATCCTGCCTCTCATACATACTGGCAATTACCCCACCAGAGTACTCAACCTTTTGGTGCTCTAGGCATTTAAGACTATGTCACCAAGAATGTGCAACCTGCATTAATTGAGGGTGTTTCTAAATCTGGGAACTCATTATATTAATGAAATCATAGTTTGGGTCTTTATTCCTTTCCCTAGCTTTCTTGAAGTGACAATTGATAAATTTGGAAAGAGGAAAGGGAAGCTATTCTTATTTCAAAGGCTCAAGGAGTTACCCTAAATAGTCCTAAGAAAGAGTGAAGTTGGAAGGGAGTGTTTGCCATGGTTCTCTCTATACCTATGATCTCTATGGTAATGAAAACAAAAATATACAATTCTGAAGTGTTTGCAGTAGCCCCTTGAAGTCATTGTATAAAAATGTTCTAAAAATCCTGTGCCATTCTTAGCATTAGAAAGAGGAGTGGCAGGGGTAAGGAGTACAGGGGTGGGGGTATCAGAGACATCATCTGAATCAAGAACCCATTAAAAACAAAGCAAAATAAAACAAGACAAAAAACTCCAAACTAGCAAAAATAACAATCACATTTCTCCTCTCCTGATTTTGTTTGTTTGTTTGTTTAAAATTAAGAGTGAATAGGGAAGGCTTCCTGAAGTAGGTGGAATTTTAGATGGAACTTAAGCCAGGTAGGTCAATAGTGGAAAGGTAGGAAGGTGCCAGGTGATATAGAGCTTTAAATGCCAAACAAAGGAATTTATATTTGATCTTGAAGGTACTTGGGAGTCATTGGAGCAAAGTGACATGATTAGACCTATGCTTTTAGAAAATCACTTTGGCATCTAAGGAAAGGATAAGGAGAGGGGACTTGCAAAAGCGGAGACAATTAGGAGGCTAATATATGGATATTATATTGTTTGGCTTCTTAATGGAGAGAGAAGGGGCTGGAGGGAGGGATAAAATTCAGAACTGCAAATTTTGAAGTGAATATTAAAAAGAAAAAAAACAAAAAATAAAAATACACACACACACACAAAAGATTATAATAGCCCAGGGTAGCTATGAGAAGGGCCTGTAATAGGTACTGTGTTAATGGAGAGAAGGGATTGTAATAGAGAGATATTGTGAAAGAAAAAAAGTGAGAAAATTTGTCAATGCATTAGATTTGTGGAGTGACTAAGAGTACATAGTTGAAAGCCTGATATAGATGATAATACACTCAACATTAATAGTGAAGTTCAGAAAAGGAGACAGACATGCAATGGTTTCTGCATTGTATACTGGATTATTGGGACAGATAATTGGCTCTGCTTTGGTCATATTTAGTTTTTTATGCCTATGAGAAATCCTGTTCAAGACATCCAAAAGATAGTGAGAGAGGAGTGTTACCCAAGAGAGTCTAGGGCTATATATGTAGATCAAGACTGATCTGCAATCAAGATAATTATTGAAATCATGGGAGTTGATGACATTACCAAGTGAGATAGAACAGTGGGAAAAGAAAAGTGAGTGTATGACATAACCTTGGGGGACACGTGGGATAGATAGGTGTTACATGTTTAAAGAACCTGAAAAGAACAAAATCATTGTCAATGTAATTTAAATTTTTTAAGCTCATCTCCACTTAAGTCAGTCAGTTAACAAGCATTTATTGAGTGCTCACTATGTACCTTAAGTACTTACAAATGAGGTTACAAATTCAAGCAAAAAGAAAGACAGTCCTTTCTCATAACAACCTTATATTCTAATGAGGAAAGACAACACATTAAAGGTGAGCTGAAAAATGGCTGGTGGGAAAGGAGGTACCCAGACGCATACTGACTAATTCTTGAGAATAAAGATTGCTTTTCTGGGGCTATTCCCTAAAAGAGAGTTCCAGAACTTAACAAAAAAAAAAAAAAAAAACAAAGGGAACTGCAGGAGGTAAGACAGAAGGAAGCTCAGACATGGTACCTAAGTTCAGCAACAGTCTTAATAAAATATTTCGTCATGGTTTGAAGGTGACCTTTATTTTTCAAAGGCTATGCCAAAATAATATAAATTCTTTTCCAAATTGGAAAGACTGAAAATGTCTGCTCTCTAGAGCCAGGCTAATGACTTTGGAAATGTTCATCATCAATAGGTTGGCCACTAGTTGATGTGCTTATCCGTGGATAGCTATTCATAAAGACCATCAACTGAGTTGTGGAAGGATTGCAATAAAAGTCAGTGGAAAGAATACTTTCACCAATTAGGATCATGAAACTTTTGAAATATGTAAGTGAACTTAAATTTCACCTTCTCTTTTCCCCAGAATAAGGAGGAAGTCCAGGTGGTATAAGGTTAAATGGTAGAATATCCAGTTATGAAGCAACATTTTCAGAAGGATTCCGTTTAATTCAGAAGTTGAAGAGAGTAAACAAAACTGAAATAACATTGTCTACTTGGAAAATATTATTTAGAAGAAGAAGGAGAAGGCTGCTGACAGAGATTATGTCTTTACCTTCAGATATCCAGTCTCCTTAATTCTACCACAAAAGCTAAATAATTTATTTTAAGTCAACTATTTTAAACTGTTTTTAAAAAGGTGTTCAGCCTCTATTAAAAGAGGTTATGGGTTCATTGATTCTACCAAATAGTCATTCCCCTGAAATAAACACATGAACTTTACTAAAAGTTATCAGAAACTTTGACAAGATATAAGAATATAATTACACATTTTATTCAAACACTGTCTACGTGCTTAGAAAAGACACTGAGGCACTCTGCCATTTTCTCCATAATAGTTCCAGTTTTCAGATCCTGGGGGATCACTTCTATGAGACTCCTTTTTGGACCCCTCAGAAGAAACAACAGCACTATAATCATGTACAGTGATAAGGGTCTTTCCCCAGGGAACCCTAGCCATACTTGTCTTTAAAATCCTATTCTTCACTACCAAATCCAGTTGGGGTTAGGGGGAATCCACAAACTGTTTTCCTTTTCTTTTTTTTTAATCCATACTTGTCCATCTCTCCCCCCACCCCATCTCTACATCTTCTTTCTTCCACTCTGTTCTCTTCTTTCTACCCATGGTATCCACATTTTCTCTGCCAATTTCACAAGGTTCAGGTGAAAAAGCGTCGACTCTGAAGTGAGAGGGCCAAGTTTCAAGACTGATTCTGACAATTACTGCTTGTATGACTTTGAGAAAGTCCCTCTAATGTCCCTGGGCCTCATTTGGGATCATACTAGATAGATCCTGGGATAACTTTCAAGACTAAATCTATGACCCTAAGTTCTCATGATTAAATATTCAAGAATATTCCAAGCCAAAAGAACCACATTAATAACGAAAAAATTAAAGAAATTGTCAGGATCATATGGCATCCATCCAATAGTTCTGAAGAAATTAAAACATTTGCCTAAACTATGCAATTCTAGCAATACCCCTTGTGGTGATCCTACAGGATGAGCGGATTGCAAAAGTTATCTCTATTTCTCAGAACTCCAGAGGCAACCTGAAGAAATGAAACACTATTAATTCTCACGTGCATTATCAGGCGAGCTCACAGGCTATGACAAAGGACACAAATGTCATTTAACTGTCTACATTAAAAACATTATCTCCTATCACTTCATCTCCTATCACCCATCATGCACAGTAGATGCAAATCTCCTTAAGATGGAAATTCATTCTCAAAAAGCCTCTGAAATTATGGTTGCATTTTTTGAACTGATTCTCCAATCAGCTTGGGCAAGGATATACTTATTTATGAAAAGAGAAGAATATTCATAACCTCATTAATGCATGATTCATAATATTATTGCAAAGCATTTTCACTTACATGCATATGACATGTCATAAAAGTGCTCTTATAAAAATTGGAAAGAAAAACTTAGTAAGGTGTGTATCTTTACGCTATCATCATTAAAGCCATTTTAAAAATTGATACCTCTTTTGCTTAAATGACTTTATGTGAAATAGTTATTCAATAGCCTCCTGAGGTCTAAAACATTTAATTTTGTTTCCACTGTTCAAAGGTAAAAGTTATTGAATAAAGATTTAGGAAGATTTAATTTATTCACTCACATTATTAATATAAATTCTATTAGCCTGTTGAAATAGCTAAAGGAAATTGGACAGTTGTATCCATAGAGCTAATGTTTCTAATTCTTGCAGTAACACACTATGGCTATGTGTGGATGTTTCCATTTCCCTTAGATATGCATGGAATTCCCCCTGTGCTTTATTTACCCTTATGAGCTGAATGAGTTTATTTTCTTCTGATGTTACAAAAATAGTTTTTATTCCAGATTCCATGCAAGTGTTATGTTACATAAGGTCCTCCTGACAAGGGCTATTTTGCCATGCATAAAAAGGAGGATTGGTCCATTCTTTGAAATCCCAGACTGAACATGAATAGTATGTTTATTTCTGCCATTTCAGAAAAAGAAATTCACCAGGGTGTTTCCCCTTTGAATGTTTGCAGGTGTGGATAATTAAAAGACGACACTTACTTGTATTTGATTGTGTGAGCATTCTCAAGGCTGCAAGTGATTCTAATCAACTTCACTGACTGTGGGAAAAACTTGATAATTAACAAAAGTTTCTGTACCATCTTACTAGTTTAGAATTTTAATTTGTGTGACATTATTTCAACTTTCATTTTTCTCCAGAATCAATAATGTACAAAATTATCAAGCAAATTTGGGATAGTTTTTTTTTCTTTTTTAGAAGAAGCAAAGCATTTGGGGAATGTATACAAAAGAATCTGGAGTAAGCTACTCCCAACACTAAGCCTGTGTCTAATACAGAGAGCATCTTGGACATAAATGAACCCAAGGTTAATTCAATTCAGCCAATGTCTCCAAGATTTACTGGTCCATCTTGGTGTGATTCCAAGTTTTTGGCTTCCTACAAATGGTGAGTTTAAACCGAAAGGATAGTGTTTAAGCTGGAAGTATCTATCAATGCATTGCATGGAACGCCTGGTATTCACTTGGACTGGCAGCCCCAAGTATATAGTTTAATTAATTACTCCTGAGGAGAGACCTTAACTCTTATTCAATAATTAGTATCCTAGAAGTCTGTAATATTTAGTTCATTTCAAATTATTCACTTAATTCAGCTGCAAGAACAAGTATGAAAATTTTAAAAAGAGCTTATATTGGATAACAAGGTGACACAAGTGAACTAGTTGACTTATTTTTAATTCTAGATTAGAGAGCTATGTAAACAGAGTTTAGGTTAGTACTATTTATTTAGATACGTGTCCAAGTTGATCATCCTTTTTTGTATTTTTTCTTCTCATCCAAAAGAATAGAATAGTATTCTGAAATTCACACATTTATCTGATGGACAGCATTATACTGGTCACATATGAGGCAATATGTCATTTATTTAGTGGATTGCAAATGGATTTGAAAGTTTTTGATTTATAACACAAGAAAAAAGATCTCATTCTACTGAAGAATAATTTTTCAGGATGGATTTTTATTATTTGTGACTCTTTTCATGGTACTTGATTCTAAAAAGTCCATTATTAATTTGGTCACACATCAAGATGTATTATTTACTATCATCACCATATGTATAGCTATTATCCAGCTGTAAGAAGAAATGAAATGGAAAGGACATTTCACATAAAGAATGATGTGAGATATTTTAGAAAACCTTTAAGGCAACAGTAAGTTTGTCTGGGTGGAGTATATAGCAAAAGCTTTGGTGTGACAAGACAGAAATTTTAGGTGAAGAGATGTTATATTTTGCTTTCTAGGAGCTATTTTTAAGAACCTCCATGAAGTCCTAATAATGCCCTATTAAATCATGGAGGAAACCCTTGACTATCCAGGATTGAGATAATATTTGCAAAGTGTTTATCCCAGTAATTAGCACATGCTAGGAGTTTCATAAATGTTGTTCTTTCTACCACCAGTACTCCCATCTAAGACGGTGTCAGTAGAGAGTAATCTGTAATGGGTCATACTATACTAGAAAGGCTTCATATAACAGGCTAAAATGGTTCTCCAATTGATAAGATGGCAAGTGATATTAGCAAATACTTCTCCCAAAAATTCCAAAAGAAAAATATCCTAAATAACTAAAAACAAGAGAAATGCAAACGAGAATAACTCTGATATTTCATTTCACACAATAAAAGCAGAAATTATGACAAAATATGGAAACAGTCCATGTTAAAGTTAAGACATGGGAAAGCATGCATCCTGATACGCTGATGATGGAGTTATAAATTTATTAATCCATTCTGGGAAGCAATTGAATTTATGCTTTAAAAAAGTAACTGAAACACTCATAACTCTTAAACCCAAAGATCCCACTGCTAGGCATATACCTAATCAAATTTAGACACCACATACACAAAACTATACGTGGTAGCACTTTTTGGCATTGAATAGAACTTGAAACAAAGTATATATACATTGATTAATAATGGTTAAACAAATTGCAACATATGAAAATGATCAAATTTCTGTTGCATAAGAAACAATGAACATAAAGAATTCAGAGAAGCATGGGAAAATCTACAAATTGATAAAATGCAAAACAACCAGAACTAGGAAAATGATAGAAACAATGAGTATAATGATGAAAATGTATTTTAGGAATGGAGGATTGACTATACAAAGCCACAGTGACAAAAAAAAGTCATATCATGTATGCAAGAGCAAGAAGGCCAGTATGAATGTATTGACAAATGCATGAAAGAGAGTAATGGACAATAAAGTTATTGAGGTTAGGAAGGATATTAAATGGCATACAGAGTAGTTTGCATGGTATTCCATTAATAAAATGTATCCCCTTCTATTAACTGAATAACATCATCATCATCATCATCACAATATTAAAGTAATGATATGGTCACATTTGTGCTTTAGGAAAATCATATTGGTAGCTATGTAGGAAATGGGTTGAACAGGTGTTGAAGCACGAAACTATTGTAATAGTCCAGCAAAAAGATGAGGTCCTGAAATAGAGTGCCAGTGTAGGGAAGAGGAAAATTATGAGAAGAGTTGTAGAAGCAGAATCACAAAACTTGGAAACTGATTATCTGTTTGGTACAATGGAAACTGATAGGTAAAGAATGACTATAAGGTTATAATACCATCTTTCCAGTGTGACAGAAAGGATGGTATTATACTTCTCAGAATGTTAGAAAGTTTTTGAAGGTAGAAAAAACAATGTATAGCACTTCATAAAACTCCAAATTTAATCAAGATATAATTAACTTTAATAATTGATGACCAGTGCAAAAGTGATTACAGGGGAATATTGCAGAAACAGTAGTCATTAAAAATATATAGTGAAAGAAGTTTGAGGAGTAGTAAATACAAGAGGTCAAAGTTTTTTAAAAACAATACAGAAGCTTCATAGCTATATATTATGATTTTTTTGGGGGGGATCAGTGGTTCTTTGGGCAGAAGGTTGGAAGAAAGGCAAGAGTTTTGGTCAATTTTTAAAACATGAAATTAATTATGTTTCAACAAACAAAAATGACTAATGCTATTTTTAAAAAAAAGTTTATTTTTTTAATTTATGAAATAAAACAAGCATTTACACAACATAATAGAACAAAAATCTACATGAAATTGCAAATCTATAGTATACAACTTGCTATGCCTTTTAATTATATAGTGAATCTTTATAATTATATAATGCAATATTTATTTATTTTATTTATTTATTGCATTATATAATTATATAATGTAATTTTTCCCTTTTTTCCTTCCTGCCCCCCACCTTTGAGATGGCTACCATTATACACAAATATACATATGTAATATATAGCATATATGTAAAATCATTGTATATATATATATATATATTTCTACTTATCAGTTCTTTCTCTGGATGCAGATAGCTTCTTACTTCATATGTCCTTTGTAGTTAATTTGAGTATTTATAATATGTCATTTATAAAATGACAGTAACTCAATGTTGTTCTTAAAACAGTATTGCTGTTACTTTTATGCAATGTTCTCTTAGTTCTGCTCATTTCACTCTTCCTTATTTCATGCAAATCTATCTAAGCTTTTCTAATATCAATGAGCTAATCATTTCTTAGAGCATAGTGGTATTCCATATCAATCATATACCACAACTTGTTTAGTCATTTCCCAATTGATGGGCATCCCCACAATTTCCAGTTCTTTGCCACCACAAAGTGAGCTGCTATAAGTATTTTAGAAGATATAGGTTTTTCCCCTTTTTCCCCAATTGTCTTTGGAAATAGACGTATTAGTGGTATTACTGGGTCAAAAGATATAGGCAGTTTAATAACTTTTTGGACATAATTCCAGGTTGTTCTCCAAAATCATTGGATAAATTCACAGTTCTATCAACAGTGAATTAGAGTCCTAGTTTTTCCATGTCCCCTCCAATATTTGTCCCTTTCTTCTTCAATCATTTTAGCCAATCTAATAAGTATTATATCTCAAGATTGCTTTAATTTGCATTTCTCTAATCAATAATGATTGAGTATTTTTTCATATGACCATAAATTGCTTTGATTTCTTCATCTGAAAACTGCCTGTTCATATATTTTGACCATTTGTCAATTGGGGAATAACTTGTATTCTTATAGATTATACAAATTTCTTTATATATTTCAGATATGAGACCTTTATCTAAGAAATTGTCCATGAATTTCCCCCCAATTTTCTACTTTCCTTTTGGTCTTGGCTACATCTGTTTTATTTGTTAAAAACCTTTTTAATTTAATATAATCAAAATTATGCATTTTACACCACTCTGCTTTCTATTTCTTGTTTATTCATAAACTGTTCACCTATCCATAAGTCTGAGAAGTAATATATTCTATGATCTTCAAATTTTCTTCTAATATCTCTCTTTATATCTAAGTCATGTATCCATTTTGACCTTATCTTAGTAAATTGTGTAACAAGTTTATTTCCAGTTTGGCATTCTATACATAAACTAATAACTTGTTAGAGCAAAGATAAAAACCAGTTCTAAACTAAGTAACAAAAATGAGAAGGTACAGAAAACTCTTGAAACATCTTTAACTTGATCTGTTCAAACAAGTTGTTGACTCTCTTGACTCTGAAAGCTAGAGAATTAATAAAATAATAGATATCAACAAAGACAATTGCTATTTCCTAAGAAGTTTAATTAACATAATCATCACCAGGAGGAGAGCATAATAGCCAATAAGTTGTTTGAGGCAACAAATACTTTATCTCTTACAAAGTAGAGATTGTATTTTTTTCTTTAATATATTTCTTTTAACTTCTTATTTATTTTTTGACATTCTTTATTTGTTAAATTTTGAGTTCTAAATTCTCTCCCTCTCAACTTCCCCTTACCCACTGAGAAAGCAAGGAAAATATTAATTATATATGTGAAATCATGTAAAATATCTTTTCATATTAGCTATATCACAAAAAAGCAAGAAAAATGAAATGAGAAAATCATACCCTTTTTCCCCTCAACTATAAAAGTTCTTCCTATGTACTTCTTTTATGTGAGAAACATTTCCTCATTCTACCTCTCCATTCCCCTTTCCCTCAGTGCATCCCTCTTTCTCATTCCTTCATTTTTTTTTTGAGATCATCCCAACATAATTGACTCACACCTGAATCCTCTATGTAGACTCCTTCCAACTGCCCTATTAATACTGAAGTTCTTAGGAGTTACATGTTCATCTTCCCATATAGGAATGTAAACAGTTTAACTTTTTTGAGTCCCTTATAATCTTTCATGTTTACCTTTTTATGCTTCTCTTGTATCTTGTGTTTCAATGTCAAATTTTCTATTTAGGTCTGGTCTTTTCATTGGGAATAATTGAAAGTCCTAAATTTTATTAAATATCCATTTTTTCCTGGAGGACTATATACTCACTTTTCCTGGGTAGGTTATTTTTGGTTGTAACTCTACCATCCTTGCTTTCAGAATGCCATATTCTAAGCCCTTCACTCCTTTAAAATGGAAAAAGCTAATTTTTTGTGTTCTTGACTGTGGCTCCATGATAATTAATTTTTTTTTCTTTTGGGTTGCTTGCAATATTTTCTCCTTGATCTGGGAGCTCTGGAAATTGGTTATAATATTCCTGGGAGTTCATTTTGAGATCTCTTTCAGGTGGTGATCAATAGATTCTTTCAATTTCTATTTTACCCTCTAGTTCAAAGGGTATTAGTGGAGTTTTCCCTAATAATTTCTTGAAATATGATATCTAGGTGCTTCCTTTTGATTGTTGCTTTCAGGTAGTCCAATAATTCTTAAATTATTTCTCCTTGGTAATTTTTCTAGGTCAGTTTTTTTTTCAGCAAAATTTCATATTTTCTTCCATTTTTTTCGTTATTTTAATTTTGTTTTACTGTTTCCTGATGTCTTGTGGAGTCATTAGCTTCCACTTTCCCAATTCTGTCTTTTAAGGAGTTCTTTTCTTCATTGAATTTTTGTGCCTCTTTACCATTAGGCCAATTCTGCTTTTTTTTAAGGTGTTATTTTCTTTAGTAATTTTTGTGCCTTTTAAACTAATCTGTTAATTCTTTTCATAATTTTATTGCATCATTCTCACTTCTTTCCCAATTTTTCTCTCTCAATCTTATCTCTTTCTTTAACTTCTTCAGGAATTCTTGTCCAGGTTGGGTCCAATTAGCATTTTTCTTTGAGGTTTTGCTTATAGTTATTTTCACATTGTTGTCTTCTGAATATATGTCTTGGTTTTCCCTGACACTGTATAATCAAGTTCTTTTTGGATGTTTGCTCAATTTTCTAGCCTATTTATTGATTTTGTACTTTATGTTAAAGTTTTGCTCTGTTCACCTGGGGTTGGGGAAGCAATGTTCCAACTTTCATGGTTTTCCAGGGGCTTACAAGTTTTCAATGCTTCCACAGTGTTGCTTCTAAGGTAGGGAGAGGCATGGTCACTGTTTTCCTGCTCTGCACTCTGGTGTTTACTCTGGAAATTGCTCCCCTGCAGTAGCAAGCTCTAATACTCCTCTTGGCTCTGAAACTGTGATCAGATCCCCTGCTTTCCTGCATCCCCAACCACTAATACTCATCACCACCCCGGAATTACAATCAGGGTTCCTGCTCACAAACACAAGTGTTCCTCTCCACCCTGGAACTGCAACCAAGAACTGCTTATAGGCAATAGAGTTGCCAGTCAGTGCCAGTTGAACTCAACGCTAGCAAAGGGTCCCCTGTAATCTCTTTCTGACCAATTGTCTGATTCCCTTACCAGCTCTGGGCTTAAATTTCCTCAAGCAGCTGCTGCAGCCACCACCACTGTAACAGTTGCCTCCAACGCCCTCCTCTGGAACAGTTGCAACATCACTCCTGGCTGACTCCCATCCTGCTGTCAGAAACCTCTCTTGCTGACCTCCTAAGTTGTCTCAGATTGGAAAAATATCTCACTCTGACCTTTTGTTGGCTCTGCCACACCAAAATTTAATTTGAGGAGTTATTTTAAAGTTGTTTGGAGGGGAATATTGGAAGATTTCAGCTGGGTTGCTCCCTGTACTCTGCGCCTCCTTCCTGAATAGAGATTTTAGAGCAAAATGTAATAAATGTTAAAAATAAAAACTCTTTTAAAATCTTACAGCAGGTGAAGATGGTAAAGACGGTAAAAGATAGACAACTGCATTGCCTCATAAAACAATGAGAAGCAATAGAGGAGCAAAGCAGTTTTATCAAAAGATTGATAAAAAACTTAATTAAGCAAAGTCATCACAAGACCATTAGAGGAAGAAACTCAAAGGTACACAGTAAATATATTACAAAGCGAAAAGATTTGTAAAGACTCATATAGGAAACTTCTTTTCATCAAATGGTGTCACAACATTTAGACTCTAACATCATAGTCATGTGATATATGAAAGAATGGAAAAGGTACTAAAGAAAACAAAGATATGGAGAACAGCTGTAATAAGCCTGGTATATAAATATGAGGTACATGCTAGAAGTGCTAGAGTTTCAAGGGCATTAAGGAATGAATTATCAATATATCTTAGAGGGAAGATATATAATTGAAAGGAAAATGGACCTTTAATTTATTGACCAAAAATGACAATCCAGAAAACATAAATGACCTGTTCCTCCTTATTTAGAGTTACCACTGCCCCCCTCCCCATTCAGATTTGCAGGTGTGGTTCCCCAGGGAACAACTACCTCAATTTTCAGGGACTCTGTGGATTTGTAAAACTATAATTCACAGACAATCAACATTACATTTATGTATAGTCAGTCAGAGGATACAATTAGCTTGAGGGAAAAACATTTACTTTAATAACATAGTAAAGGTAATAGAAGTACATCTCCCCTATAAACCTGGGACATACATTCTCATAAGTACACATAGCATCAGGGAAAGGAGTAAACGGAGAGTCACACAAGGAATATGTAAGGAGGGGTAAGTAACTCTTGCCTCAAATTCTATGGGGTTACTATTGCCCTTGAATTGCCTTAACTAAACTTGGTTTTGTCTGTACTGGATGTGGCTTCACTGTTCAGAGGTTGACACCAATACCTCCAGTTTTGAGTTCAACTGACATCTTGGCCTAGGATACCACTCTGTATTTTTTGAAAGATACATAGCCCACGCTTTGGAATAATAGGAAACTTGACTGTGGGGGCTGTCATTTCCCAAAAAGAATCCCATCTCCTGTGGCCAGACCTAAGGGGAAACCACACTCCTTTTACCAACTCCTTCAACTCAATTCCACAACTGGACTCTCAAACTTCCAAATTCATTATTCTCCATACTTTACATAGAGGTCAGACTCAGGAAGCAATGTCCTTGCATTACTTTTTCAATCTATGGGCAAGACACCATTGCTGATGGATCAATGAAGAGAAATATATTCCTTCTTCCTTTCACTACAAAGAGATGAAAGAGGAAGAATCAAAACCTACCTCAGGAACTGAGTTCTTCCATAATTGGTTGTTATCTTGACTGCCAGAGCTTGCACTCTGAACTCACTCCCAATAATAGTTTCAGTTGGGCTTCCTTTTGGGGAGATCAGTGGCCTCTTAGAAAACCTATTCAGGCTTTTCTCTTATCCAGCTACCAAGTGTCACACATGGAATGAACAATTAAGCTAACAGTCAAGTGTTTGTTTTTTGTGTAAAGGTGCCCATAATGATGCTCCTTCCCCATAATATGGTCTTTATAGCTTGGTCCATCTCCTGCTGGAGATGTTAAGTCTAAAATTCAGACAACCAAGTTGCTAGGCACTCAGGCATGGTCTTCAGTTCCTTCATGGCTAATGTCTCCATGAAGTCAGAGAGAATAACCAGAAGCTGAGTGTGAATGAGTCCCATGCTGGAGTCTGCCTGGCTGAGAGGGCAAGAAAAGTTACCATGGGTAAAAGGTTCCTTCACCATGAGTCTTAGGATACCATGTTTTAAGTCGAAGAATAGACTTGGGATTAGTAATGATGAGCTGATGGCTGTATGAGGAATGCTGAGATAGCATTAGGAGACTTTCTCACTTTTCTGTACTTAAACTTCTTCAAGCTCGTATGTTTTTATGCTCCACTGTGAGAAGCAGGCCCTGGCTTACAGCTCCCTCCACCTCCCTTTGCCATGTTATAAATTCCCTGTAACTGGGAAGTTCCTTATTTACATGATATTCTTGTGGACACACCAATCTCTTAGGACAAGGAAGGGTACCTTGGAGGTACATGAAGTATTTCCGTCTCCAAAAATCTAGGGCTAAAGACAATTGATAGTTAACACTCACATTTCTGTAATTCCTATAGTTCAAAAATATTTTTCTCACAACAATCCTGTGAAATAGAAAGTAGAATATTATAATTAATTCCCATTTGAATATAAGAAAACTGAGATTCAGAGAGTCCCCAGGTCATATACAGGCATATACACAGTAAGTTTTGTGTCAACATTTACAGTTAAACTCATTTTTTCTTTTTTCAAGTCCAATGTACTCTTCGCTCTACCATGATGAATTTTAGACTATGGATTTATTTTTGCAGAACTCACATCACTACAAATGTAAGATAGCAAGAATGTTGTAAAAAGTTATTTCCAACCCTGACTCTGATATTTCCTATTTCCATAATATTAATCAAAATCCTTAACCTCTGATCTTCATTTTGTTACAGGCATATAAGGTATATTAGATGAGATAAGAATATATGTCATTGTCACCTAATATTTTGGACAGCAGGATTAAAAGAAATAATATATTTGAAAATGCTCTGGAAACTGTAAGGGATCATTATAGCACCTTTTTGTTTGTTTGGTACCTGTGATTTACTAGTGTGAGGAATTCCTAGTGAGAAAAATCCCTCTACTAATGCAGATCAGCATCTTAGAGAGTTGCCTGGGCCACTGAAAGATTACTCATCCAAAAAGTATGAGAGGTAAACCTGAACCCAGGATTTCCTGACTCTGAAGTTCACTCTCTACCCATGATGTCATACTGCCTTTAATAGATATGTTTGTGTGGATCAGAAGAAATTGTATAACTAATACAATACCAGTTTCATAGATCCATTATTTAAGTAGTTAGGGTATTCACCCTAGTAAGGCAAATTACAGCCCATACATACCTTCATAACCAGTTTAATTTTTAGTTCTTTCTGTAAAACCTCCTTAGAGGATTCATATGATACCCTGAAAGAACATGTCCAGTTTGTTTAATACTTCCAAGTACCATTTAGAACTTGAGCTGTTGAGCTGCCTCACACTCTTACTACATGACCATTCTAAAGACATCTTTAGTCATTCATGTTCATGAGCATGTCTTTTATACTACTCTAAAAGTTAACATAGTAATATCCTATGATGTTTTTGAACCTGCCCTTTGAGTTACTTGTCATTTTGACTCTTTATTCACCTTGGTGTTATGTAATCCAAGTCTTTGCATCTGTAAGCCACGAGATGGGCAATAGTATTGTAATAATAATGAAATATAAGGAAGGCCACCGTTATTGACATGAGAATATGATTCAATCAAATCAAATATGATTGTGTGTATATTCTCCACAAATTATACATTATAAATTTTAGAATTCATTCTACAGTTCAGTAGAATGATCCATAATATAAAAAGATATCATAATTGATAGATCATTGGACTTTGAGTCAAGAAGACCTGAATTTGAATCCTGCCTCAGATACTTACTAGGTGTGTGACCCTAGGTATGCCACTTAATTTCTATTTCAGTTTCCTCATATATAAAATGAAGGAATTGGACTATGTCCTCTCTGATTCCTTCCAGAGCTAACTCTATGATCCTGTGCACTTCCTTCTGCTGATTTTGAGCGTTTTGTGTCCAGATTATTATCCCTAGGAAGTTAAGGAAGATAGAAATCAGAAACTGCTAGGTCTATAATGTTTCTTTGGGAATCTACTGGGTGCAAATAATTTTATTTGATGTTGTGACATATTTGAAAAGAAGTAGTTAATTTAGCCCCATGAGGAATTCAGGATTTAGTGAAGGCATGACATTTGTATTTTGGAAGATTTTTGTAATTCACTTAATTCTAACATTAAACACAATGTGAGATTTCAATTTCTCCAGAAAGGTACAGAGCAGAAGAATACATATCATCTCTTGAGAAAAGCAATATGAACTTTTTTAATGCTTTAATTCTGCAAATAAATATTAATATTTTCAATTCCTGAGATAAATAGCTCAGATGAGGTGTCAGACTTTCCTTACAGGTGTCTGAAAATACTACATCTTGGCTTTCTTCCAAGAGTGTATGCCTGTTCCAGAATTGCAGGTGCAATTTACACCATGTACATGAAACTGCTGATATATGTCAAATTTGTGCTTTCCTCCTATTATCTCAAATCACTTGGAATCATCTTCACAATTACCACACTCCAATTCCCTACCAGCTCATGCTTTCCCAAATCAGAAGATGCCAACTCTGAAAGAGACAAATATGTTTGCAAATGAGAAATTCAAACTCAGAAGTTTCCTGGAAAAGCCTTGTATGTTTCTAGAAAGATACAAGCCCACTAGAAATAAGACTGAGAAAGAAGGGTAAATCTAAGAAAATGTACAATTACAAGCAATAATGTTTCAAATGAAATTAAGTGTTAATGAGTCTGGCCTTAATTGAGTTTTACTCCCACACTAAACTCTTCAGTAAAATATATTATCGTATCATTCCCTTTATGATGCATTAAAATATGTACTATATTACAGCATTAGTTATTATGATACTTAAGAAAATATGGCTTGCCTCATTTCACATACTGTGGGTTTTTTTTTTCCGTCAAATGCACTATAGTTGTTTGTCAGAACATCTCAACCTGGGAAATAATGGTAAATCTAGCTATCATTTCTACAGAAATGGCCTTTTCTATTTCAAGATTTATTTCATTTTAATTTGAAGTGTTTAGTAAATTCCCTAGATAAGTAGCAATTTTAACTTGATGAGTTTCATTCTCTAAAATGGCCAAGTCATTGATCTAAAAGAGTTAAGTTCCCTTTCTCAGACCCTAAAAGATATATTAATGAGTAGCTTAGGCCCTAGGGAAAGTCTGGCTCATTTATTAGTTTATTGGAAAAAACATTTCCTATTCCCCCAACCCCCACCACAAATTAAATACAAATATACTGAATCAAATTTATTCCATTGCTTTACCCAGGATAATACTTACAAATGTATTAAATCAAATTTTAAACATGTATGGAGTATTGGGTGGAGGACTGGCCTTCGTATCTAGAAGATCTGGGCTCAAGTCCAGAGGCTAACACATAGTAGATCTGTAAATGTGAGCAAATTACTTAATCAGAGCACGACCGAGGTGACTGGATAATTCAGAGTTCTAGACTGCATGTTAATTTGCACTGGTTTTCTCACTAGGGAGTTTTCTCACTAGTATTTTCTTATATTCATGGATAATAGGTCCTTTCTATCATATGTCATCTGGAAAGAAGGAGATTCCTGTAGCTACAGATTGTTATAATCATACCTATAGCTGCGGGGGTAAGTATTAAATTATGTTTCAAAATTGTTTCTTCTTTAGGCTTTATGCTATTTGAAGGCATGGACAATTTTTAATCAAGTAACTAGAACAAAAGAATACTGTTAACCTAGCACTTTATACATTTGTAATAGGGCATAGAGTGCAAGATGCCAATAAAATGGATGGCTCTTTTCCAACCTCATTTGCCCATCATAGCTGAGGCAAGGAAGCCAGTATTTATTGAGGGAAGCCCTTGGATATCAGAATCTCACAACACTTGTACCTAGATACATAGTCTCTATCAGGAGTCACGAAGTATGTGGGAGAGGTGCTAGTAAAATGATAAGAATCAAGTCAGTGTGGAGCTCAGAGAGCATTGTGTTCTTGAGCTAAAGTAGTCCGATTTCATTGAAGGTAACCAGAGGAGCCCTGAGAAGCCAGTGCTGCAGTCTACACTTGGTGTGTTCAGTATAGTTTCAGTAGAAGATTAGAATGCAATAGATTGAGATTGATTGCATGTGAAGGGCAATAGTGATTGATCCAAACCCAAGGGGTTCCTTTTGATTCCCATGCTGCTATTGAAATGCAACAAGTTGTCCCAAGAACATAATAATTTCCCCTTACCGCCTCAGGAGGTTTGGGGATTATACCCACTTACGTATTAGAGAAGGATTATGTAGAATTAGTTTCCTATATGAGTTACTGCGTTGTTCTGTTTTTATCAAGCATTTTGCTCTTTTGCTTTTGAATAGTGCATGATGTGTGAGTAGAGAGTGTTGTATTAGTGAAAGCTCATGCCATGATTTTCATGATAGATTAATAGATTATCCCAAACACCTCACAATGCTAGGAACCTCAGAGAAAGAGAATAAGGGTTACGGTGTATTACACAAAGATTCATATTTTCTGCCCAAAATACCATTCTACCTCCCTAACTCCCAATGTTAATTGCTGCATATCAGTTTCCTAGGTTCACAATCTTAGAATAATCCTATATTCCTCTCCTTCACCCTATGCATCCAATCATTTGGCAAATCTTGCTACTTCTAAATTCATAATATTCCTTGCATTTCCCTTCTTCTCACTGTCCACATAACCACTATATTAGTATAGGATTTATTTTCTACCTCGATTATGGCAATTATCTCCTACCTCAAGTCTTCTTAATCTAATCTATGCTCCAAGTAGCCACCAAAGTGAGTCTCCTTAAGTGCAGATCTGACTTTATCACTACACTGCAACGACTTGCAATAGGCTCAAGGACAAAATAGATACTGTTTGGTTTTTAAAGCCTTTTACAACTTAGCTTCAAACTGTCTTTCTAATCTTATTCTATACTACTCCAGTTCTCACACTCTTTAATACAGTAAACGGGACTTTTCTGTTTCTTAGGTAATACCCTATATATCCCATCTGTGTGTCTTTGCAATGACTGCCGCCATGCCAGTAATAAATTGTATCCTCAATAGAATTTGAGGTCCTTGAGGGCAAGGATTCCATCATTTTTCTTTTGTATTCTAAAGGACCTACCTAGCACTAGAAGAGCTAGAATTTAAGGTCCAAACTGTATCAACTGGTACAATGCATTATTTTCATCTATAAAGGAAACAGGAGATAGAGACAAGAGGTTGGTATAGGAAAAAAAAACAGCATAGTGAGCTCTGCCCTCTACCTCAAACTCCTCCAGACAAATTGGTAAAATGCATCAGACTGAATCCTGATGGGGAAATCAATAGAGAATCATAATGAGTCATTTTCCAAGCCCAGGTTGCAATGGGAGACAGAGAAGACTGGGCACATAGGGGATGGGTCAAACCAGAAATACCTGATATTTGTCAGAGCCCATAAGAGACTGTGAACCATGAAAAAGGGAGGACCTAGACCCACAAATCACATGCACTGTGCAGGAGCAGGTGCCAACTGGCAAATCTGACTCCATATTCAGTTCCTGATTATAGATGCAAGGTAGACTGAGAAGGGAACCTGCATCCTAGAGTGGTGTTCCTGGGTGAGGAAACCCCTCATAGTATACTTAGAAAGGAGTAGGTTTAGAAGCAAGAGGTCGTTTTTTTGGCTCTGACCCCAGGAGCAGAGGGAGGTTAAAGTTGTAGCATCTAGCCCATCCTAGAGAGGTATATCCAGGGCAGAAATCCCAGACCAAATGAGAGTCCGAAATTCTGTCATTGAACCAACAGAACTTACTTGGTTGACTGATAGTGACTATGTCCAGCAGCAGTCTGCTGAAGCTCAGACCCCAATCCAGGTTAAGAACTTACAGAGTTCAGACCAAAACAGTAACAATCGGATTTTGTGTTGGATCAGATCACTTTTGGAGCACTTAAAATTGGCAGGTCCACAGCCTGTCATTGAGATATTAGTAAATAATAGGGAATCAATTACCCAAGAAAACAGAAGACTGGCCTAGACTTTATCTCTAGAAATGTGCAGAGATCAACCCTAATATAAAATCTCAAGGCTCAAAAAAAAAAAAGGCTGAAAGAATAGCAAAACAACAAAAATTCCCACCTTGAGGAACTAGTATGATGCCAGAGAATTCAAACCATAGTTCTAGAAAGAGAATGAATCCAAAATATCTACAAGGAAAAACTGAGAAAAGCACAGCTAGAACATACTCAACTAGAATTCAATAGAATTCCTAGAAGTGATAAAGCAAGACTTTAAGAAAAAGTTAATTTTTCTTTTTTATTAAATGAAATGAGAGTTTTGGAAGAAAGAACTAGATAGACAATCAACAGTTTTGCATAAAAGATACAAAACCTTGCCCAAGCAACAACCTCCCTGAAAATTGGAATTGATCAAATAGAAGCCACTTATTCCATGAGAATACTAAAACAAACTCAAAAGACTGGAAAAAAAGAAAATGTAAGGTATTTCATAGTAAAAATAACTGATATGAAAAAATAGATTAAGGAAAAAATTAAGAATAATTGGACTATCTGCCCATATCTTTTAGAATCAGAAGTAAAACACAAAAAGAAAGAATCTACTCATCATGTCCTGAAAGAAACCTAAACTGAAAATGAAAAGAAAACTTAAAATGAAGACTCCCGGGAACATCCTAGCCCAAATACTAAGCTTCTAAGTAAAAACCACCGCCACCAACAAAAATATTGCAAGCAGTTAAGGGGGAAAAAAAACTTCAGGTACCAAGGAGCCACAATCAGAATTACAAGTGATTTAGAATCTGCCACTAAAAAGAAATGAAGAACTTGGAATATGGTATTCTTAAAGGCAAAGGATATATGCTTATAGCTGAGAATAAATCACTCTGCAAAACTGAGTATAATGCTTCAGGAGAGAAAAAAAATCATTCTTTAATGAAATGGAGGGTTTCCAACCATTCCTGGTGAAAAGACAAGAGCTTTGTAGAAAATTTGAAGGTCAAACAGAGGAGTTAAGAGAAACATAAAATGGCAAACATGAATAAATAATAAGGGACCGAATAAGGGATAATGGGATGAATAATGAAAATGAATAATTTATATTTAAATATGGAAAGATGAAGTTCCCTCTGAACCCTATTATCCAGAGGCCATAAAGGAGGTCAACTTAGACAAGGCTTGGGAGGAATTCTGTTATAACTTGATGATCTTAGGAAACAAATGGAAAGAGAGGGGAAGGAATATTCTGGAAAGAGGGGAGAGAACAGTTATGGAAAATTTTCTCATATAATCAAGGTACATAAGTAGACATCTATATGCACAAGGAGGAGAAAGTAGGGGCGAACAATTGACACTTGAACCTCATTATCTTCCAAACTGGTCAAAGGAAAGAATACACACACATACACACACGTATGTGGGTAGAGAAATTTCACTCAACAGGAAAATAAAAGGGAAAGGGAAGAAAAGAGAAAAGGGAAATTAGAGAGAGGATAGATTAAGAGAGGGATTAATCCTATGTAAAGCAAAGGTTATACAAAAATATAGCTCTTTTCGAGGTAGCAAAGAGTGGGAATCTGACAGGGTACCCATTAACTGGGAAATGTTTAAAGAAGTTAAGGTATGTAAATGTGGTGGAACACTATTGTGCCATAAGAAATTATCAAGGACATGGTTTCAGAGAAACTTGGGAAGACCTATACCAGTTGAAGCATCAAATGAATAGAACCACAAGAATGATGTATATAAGGAAAAGAATATGGTAAAGAAAAAGAACTTGAAATAAATAACATATCTTATCAGTGACATAACCCACCAGAATTCCAGAGATTAATGATGAAACATGCTACCCACCTCCTGGCAGAAAGCTAAAAAAATCAGAATGCAGAAACAGACATGTGTTTTTGAACATGATCAATGTTGTAATTTGTTTTGCTCAATCATACATGCTGGTTACAAGGTTCTAATTTTCTTTAGATTTCAACAGTGAGGGGAGGGGAGAGGTTAAGAAGGAGGATTTCCTAATGGAAAAAAAATTACACTTTTTAAAAAAGAAAATAGAGATAATAGGTTGAAAAATTTTATTTTATTCTTTTTTCAACAGTTGATATACTGCTAGCATAATGCCTATTAGGTACTTAATAGTAATACCTATTAGGTAGGAAGTACTTAATAAATGTTTATTGATGGTTGATTACATATTTCACATTTTATTTGTGTGAATATCTTATTCTTTCTCATCAGATGGCATTCTCTTGGATGGGCAGAGTTATTTATTATTTTCCTTGGTATTATCCCTCAACATCTACTATAGCACCCACCACATAGTAGGTGCTAAGTGACTCTTTAGTACTTCTAAATGATTACTAAATTGTTTCAGAATCGGTATCATTCAAATCCATGCTCAGGAATGTATTTTAGTAGAATCTGTTAAATAGACATCTTTCCTTACTTTTAATGTGTTCTTTCTGGCTTTTTGAACTTTCTTTCTTTTATATTCTTGGCTCTGTGGAGAGGAAATGTGTTTTTACACATGTGCCTAGCTGTATTCCGTAACTAGAAAAGAAAAAAAAAGAATCAAAAAAGATACAAGCTAGGTTAATTTTTCAGGGGTGCTGGAAAGAATCTGGTGCTAGAGGAAAAGTTTGCCAAGAGTCTCACAGAATTGTGAGTTCCCTTAAGTTTTATGGCCCAATATTGCAGAGGTCAGCATAAGGTCATGAGTATAAGTTGTAATGGAGGCTGTTACTTGCATCAAGAGATAACTGAGCTTGTCATGAAACAAACAAATACTTCAATAGACAGACCATCCAATTTATAGACTGGACCTCACAGAATAATAAAGAGCTGACTAGAAGGCTAGAAATTCTGTGAGAGAAGTCAATGCTAAGTCTGGTCATTTGTGAAGAGATGGAAATGGTGAGTCTGGGATTTTGTTCTGGGATCATGAAATCATGACCAATGACAATGCAGCACAATAAATAGATCAGTGAATAAATACATTTCAGGGCTCAACATGGATGGGGTGGGGCTCTGGGAGGGAAACTGGTCTCTTTCCTTTAGAAAATCCAAGGCTCTACAACTCATAACTTCTTATATGTCAGTAACTTAACAATGGTATTTTTGAAATTGTGCTCCCAAGAGTAGGCTTTCTTTTAAAAAGAATAATACTATTATCCTCTCAAATGACTTTCAATTGATACTACTCTAAAGAGGAAATGAGATGGCAACCATTGCATTTTTAACTATAATAAAACCCAATAAAATGAATATGAGGTATAGCTAATGCTTTAGCTGACTTTGACAATATGGGTGCAATTTTCATTTAAGCTTAATATCTTTAATTTGGCCATTTTACTTAGCCCAAAAGCAGTGCAAAGACTCTAAATGAGAAACTCTAATCCAGTTTTCAACTCCTCTGAGTAATGGATTAGCAAAATTTAAACAGAATGTTAAAGCTTTGCATATTCAATATTATAGGGTACATTTTATATTACATATTAAAATGCTTTTTAAACACATTACAAAGAAGCTCCCTATTTCTTCCCTTTCTCCTACCCATTACTAGAGATGTCATGTGGACCTTCTCTACTCCAAGGAATCCCAGCTAAAATGACAGGATTTTAAAGCTATTCAACATAGCCATTTCCAGATGATTTCCTGCCAAAGAGGGAGAAATGAAAGTGCAGCTGGCCACAGGGAGGAAAGCAAATGAAACAATGAGATGACACAGCTTCCCTTGCAGGGAAGGAGCCAGACCTAGAACACAGAAAAGCCCTATATGTGTCTTCTTTGTATTGCTCTTGTAATTAAGCTGGTCAGGGTATTGATGAGTCCAACAAAAACTGCACTCCAAACCTCTGTCTCCCCCACCAATGAATAGAATTGCTACCTCCTGTTCTTCAGCTGCCCCTGAGAAATGGAGGCAATTTTTTTAACAGTACTCTGAGCTCTAAGGCATAAAGGAGATAGCATGATCCACTGGAAAGAAAACTCAATCCGGCATCAAAAGGCCCGGGCTAAAATCTTAGCGTTGCTACTTCACATCAATATGACACTGTCCTTTAACCTCTAAATGAGAGGTGAGGGTGGGCTAGATGGAAGAGAAGAAGGAAATAAATATTTATTAAGCATCTTCTATGTGCCAGTCACTGTATTTTACAACTATTGTCTGATTTGATCTTTATAACAACCCTGGGAGATAGGTGCTACCTTTATCCTCATTTTACAGTTGAAGAAACTGAGGCATATAGAGGATAAAAGACTTACTTGGGTCATACAACATAACTATTTGAGGCTGAATTTGAACTCAGATGTTTTGACTCCATGTCCAGCAATCCTACATGCCACGTCATCTACCTGCCTTTAAGGTTCCTTTCAGCTCTAAATCTCTGATCTTCTGATTCATTTTGGGAGTGGAGCTACAGCCATTTCCAAAGGACAGATCTGTTTTGAATGGAATATCCTATTTTATAGTAACATAATTCCCTTACCCTTTCACCCCCACTATTTCATTACATGGCCCATCAATGCTCCCTTTTCTGAAACCTAGTGTTTGGGCAGAAGTTCTCAAGTCATTATTATGCGTTGTCCCTCCAATAGTTAGAAGGAAACACATTATCAATTCATCTTTACAATATTAAGATATTATTAATAGAATGGTAGAGCAAAAATGGTGGATTAGAGGCAACCCAGCTAAACTCTCTTAACATTCCCCTTCAAACAACTTTAAAATAACTGCTCCAATCAAATTTTATAGTGGTAGAGCCAACAAAAGATCAGGGCGAGACATTTTTCCAGCTTTGGAAAATTTAGGAGGTCCACAGGAGAAGTTTGTGACATTAGGGTAGAGGCCTGTCTGGAGCCCACACAAGCAGGAGCAGCGGCAATAGTGATCACAGTGGAAGCAGCAGCTCTAGGAGCCCTCAGCCCAGAGACAATAAGAAGATTAGACAACTGATCAAAAAGGGATTGCAGGGGACCCTTTGTTGCAAACGGATACAGCATGCACTGATTGGCAACTCTATTGCCCATATGCAATTCTCGGTCATGGTTTCAGAGTGAAGAGGAGTGCTTGTGTTCAGTTGCAAATAAACAGGGACCTTGATTGCAGTACCAAGGAAAAGTAGAATGCTAAGGTTAATTCCAGGGTAGACAACAGAGCACAGACCAGAAAAGCAGTGACCACTCTTCTCTGAAGATCACACCACCTTAAAAGCACCAAAAACTTGCAAACCCTTCAGAAATAGTTCTGAAAACAGCAGCACAAAAAAAGCAGAAGTTTGAGACCAAGTCTCCCCACTCCATACAAGCAGAGGTCTACTTTAACATAAAGTTCAAAGTCAGGAAGTAGAATGGGAAGAAGAGAAAAAAAAAAACAAGCAAATAAACAAACAAAAATAATTTGATCATAAAAAGCTACTACAGTGTCAGGAAGACCAAGACAAACTGTGGTGAAGACAACAATATGAAAACAGCTATAAGCAAAGCCTCAAAGAAAAATGCTAATTGGACCCAAGACCAAAAGAATTTCCAAAATAGTTAAAGAAAAAGATAAGAGTGGGAGTAGAAAAATTGGAAAAAAATGAAAGTGATGAAAGAAAATTATGGAAAAATAATTAATAGCTTGGTAAAAGAGGCACAAAAAATTTACTGACAAAAAAAAACTCCTTAAAAAAAAAGAATTGGCCAAATGGAAAAAGAGGTACAAAATCTCACTGACGAGAATAATTCTCTAAAAATCAGAATTGGGCAAGGAGAAGCTAATGACTTAATTAGACATGAAGAAACAATAAAACAAAGTCAGAAGGATAAAAAAATAAGAAAAACGTGAAATATCTCATTAGAGAAACAACTGAACTGGAAAATAGATCAGAGAAATATAATTTAAAAATTATGGGACTACCTGAAAGCATGATTGAAGAAACAGACTAAACTGATATCAAATTTCAAGAAAGTATCAAGGAAAACTTCACTGATATCTTAGATACAGGGACTAAAATAGAAATTGAAAGAATCCATCAATTTGAAAGAGATCTCAAATTTTAAAATGCTATACACCTCCAGAGAAAGAATTAATGAATTTGGAGTACAAATTAAAGTTCTTACATTATTTTTCTTGCTTTTTTTGAAGCATAATTGATATCCTTGTTGCTTACCTTCTCAATGGATGAGAGAGAATTTGAAACTAAAAAATTTAAAAGTAAAGAATATTAAAGACATAAATAATTTTAAAGTATTAAAAAGAAACTCAATAGAGTTTGATTAAATTTGAATTTATTGTTATTAGTATCTGTGTCTATATATAGTGAATGGAGAATGAGTGAAACTTAGATAAGGAGAGTGATTTAGATATCTTTGGGAAATTACACAGTTCTTTTAATGATCCCAAATTTCTCTCTAGAACAATGGGTCCTTTCAAAAGTCTGCTAGTGATGATGAACTGAATCACCCAATGAGCAAAGAGGAGCTTATGGGTACATGTGAACAAATGACAACAGATTAGCATAGTGCCCTAGAGGAATACACAGGAGAAGCAGGGTAAAGAAATGAGAGAAATGTAGAACAAGGAGAAAAAGGGGAAAAAAATGAAACAGATGGGCTAGTTGCATAGGGATAGCCGATAGCCCAGATACTCCAGTTCATGCATCACTTTACTCTGGGGGATTTTGGGGAGGACAGTGACAAGAATCATGTCGGACAGCTAGGTATAAAAGAGTTGCAATTGGTATCATTGGAGACAGTATATCAATGAGTTCACAGATTCTCTGGGGAGTTTTTTTTTTAAACAAACAAAACTGATAAATGTAATATATGTTAGTTTGATAAAAAAGCATGCATATGACATTTTTTTAAAAGGCAGAAATAAGTTTAGTTAGGGACACACAGAAGTGATGAAATTGCCATATAGAATTTGAATTATGACCCCCACCAAAAGCAGTAAATCATAGGAAAAAAATAATTGTACATGACAGAAATTCATAGATTCATACACAACCCCCTATTTGTCATTATTTACATATTGATATATTCATATTTGTTAATGTTTAAGCTCATAATAAAATAATTTGAAAACAAAATAATTGGTTATTTTAAAAAATAAAATGTATAATTAAATTTTTTCAAGCTAACTTTTCCTCCCTAAAATCAAAACACAGCTAGTAAATAGGTTCCTGTGGCAGCAGCAGTCCTCTGTTCCCAGAATAGATATAGCTGGGGCAGGGAATGACAAAGCTTCATCAGTCTGTCTTTATAATAAGTCTTAGGTGTGAATGAGTAAGATGACCCCTAGATGTGAACGTACAGTTCAACTGTAAATCAAAAATATTGGTTGTGAAAGCACTTTGTAATTTGGCTTCCCCTAGTGGAATGAAGATGGAAAAGGAAGCAGAAAGACTCTTAGCTCTAATATAAATATCTAATATTATCTTCCACGTTGAGAGTTTTTTTAAGAATCATAATCATAGACTTTTTTTTAAATTAGAAAGGACTTGAGAATTCATCCAGTAGAATCCCTTCATTTTGTAGATGGCAAATCTAAGCCATAGATAGTGAAAAGGAACTTGCCCAGTGTCAAACAACTATTACATAGGGAAGCCTAGGCAAAAACCAATGCTTTCCTATTTTTGCTAGGGATCTTTCTACTAGGCCTATAATGCCTCACAAAAGCCACCCTGTGAAGATGGAGGTAGAATGCTATATGCTGACTTCTACAAAGTTTTTTTGTTTATTTGTTTTTATTGCAACTTACCTGCCTTAAAACGGAGGTTCCAATCTAGGGGTAATTTTGACGTGTTTTTCCTCTAGAACCTGAAATCCTTAACAGGAATTAGACGGTGTTAACAGGTGATTTCAAACACCACAGGATTATCCTTGGAGAACAGAAAGCACAGCCAGCTGGGCAGGTTTTATCTTTATTGCCTTCCAAGATCACTGGGGCTGTGAAAAAGTATAAAGGATTCTCCAAAAGCAAAATAAGAAACAAGAAGTGAGTAAATCTACAATCTGCAAACGTTGTCTTAAGTGTGTCTATTGAGAGGTACTTATCAGGCAGGCATAGTCAAAGCTACAGAAAAATAGATGGAGTAGTTTTGGGGAGCTCATGTAGAAAAGGATAATAGGAAGGTTGTTTTTGCTCTTCGTTCTCAAAGAGGACCATGACGTCAGGAAGATGATGCCATGATATGCAAGTGATTTGGATTTAAGTGAGAGAGGGTTATGTAAAGTCACCAGCCTTACTTTTTCCACCAGTGGAAAGATATAGATCAGGACGACTAAACATGGCCCTGGATGCAGTGAGAGACCTTGGCCTTTGTCAGCTAAGCTTTATAACAGGTCTCTCTCTGAGACAAGGCCTCATTTAGTGATTAAGGCTAGGTTAGAAATAAAGCAGAGAATGACTTCTTTTACCTAGTCAAAAAAAAATCAAGCTGGAAAGGGAAGATCCTAAGAATTTCTGGCCAAAACAGAAACAATCGCTATTTACATTCACTCTGAGTCAATCAGGGTCCAAACAATGACAGTCGTTGGGAAGTAGTTGTAAAACCAGAGAGTTTATAGAGAAAGATAGAAACCAATGAATGATTCAATACCTTTGCCCTCATGTTGACTTCTGATGTCATATGCAATCCCTTCCTTTGCTTTCAGTCTATCACTCCTGCTTTATTTTCATTTATTTCCCTAACCAGTCTCAACCCAAAGATCAGCTGTTTCACTCTAATGATAATGTTAGCTAAAGAAGAGTAGGTAAGAGAAGTTACCAGTGAGTCTCTTTCAAGAAACTGAGGACAGAAGAAATAGTGATCCATAGAGAGCAGCTTGCTTCAGAATGTTTTTATAATAGGTAGTGACTTCCTTTCTCTTCAGGAAAGTCTGACAGACTTCTTCCAGTACTAAAAGGCAAAAGATAAAATGAGAGAAGATGTAAGAAAGTTTAAATTCCGGACCTAGTATCTGGTGTTATCCTGCCTTGCTGATACTGTACAAACCAAAGAAAAGACTCCCAAGTGTGTTCCTCCCTTCTTCAACTTTGAATTCCTTTCCCTCTTGTCCTTTTCTCTTTCCTGACCTGCTAATCCTCAAACCTGAGCAACTTTCACTCATTCTCTTCCTCTGCTACAGCGTTTGAGCTATTGGATACTGCCAGAAGAAATAATGGAATCATGACTGCCCTATTACAAACTATTCATGCTATTTGACTTCATCTAGGCCCTTACTACAGTTTGACAATACTGTTAGTTATTTCTCCCTTCCACCCCCTTGAAGTTAGCAACTCCCTTCAACTTTAGGTAATTGGTAGCAGCCTGAGGGCACGTAAACTTTAGTGACCATTAAAGCTACACTTCCCACTTGACTGGAGGAATTACTAGCAGGCTGCAGTGATTTGAATCAGCCAGTCCAATTAAAGTACTTCACAACAATAGGAAGAGTCATAGTGGATAAATAGTCGGCATCAAAGCCAGGAAGACCAAGGCTCAAGTCCTGTCTCTGACAAAACTGAGTGTGTGACCCTGGGCAAATCACTTAACCTCTCAACAATCAAGATAACTTTCTAAAACTATATATTGTAGAGAAATAATTGGCCTGCATTGGTGAAGAGAGTTCCACTGCCTGGGAATTCCCTTTACCTTTTGAAATCATAGAACCAGTCTTTATCCTAACCCTAATCCTTAAGAAAAAGAAAAGAGTGATTTTTTTTGTTTTGTTTTGTTTTTGAGAAGTGGGGAAAGTCCCCTTGAGTGGAGTCTTAGCATTCACAGGACCAGACAGGGGAAGGAAAACACAACTTTTGCTCACCTTTCCTGAACCTACTGTTTGTGGTAGGGACCCCTGATGAAACTTACGTATGATAACCTCTAAAATATCTCTTTCTGTGCCCGGATTATCTAGGTTGAGCTGTGGCAAAGAAAATTGTCTCAGTAAGAGATGATCCCAATTTAGCACTCTGTCACTAGGGCTGGAGTGTACTGTAGGAAGTCTCCAGACAAGGAGAACCATTAAAGCATTTTTTTTTTTTAATCCTTGAATTGGAGACAGAGATTGTCCTGAAATATACTCGTGCTGTCATCTTTGAGAGAAATGCCAGAGCATTACCGTCTAGGGGTAGCAAAGAGCAATACCTGCAGTTACCAGATGGGAGCAATGAGGAACTGCAAAGAGACAAGCAAACTTGGGAGCCTTGGAGAGCCCTGGTCATAGAAACCTTCACTCTGATATCATAATTCTAGGGATTTACATTGTAGTCTTTTTTGAACTAATAGTTGTTAATTCAAGGATTTCTTATTTCTTTAAATAAATCATGCAGTAATAGTTGTGAGAAGATCATGCATAGAGTACCAAGAAGACATGATCACAACTCGGACAAATTGTTTCCAAGCATGCAGCTTAGTTCTTCAGTCCAAAGGTGTCTTGGGCATAAGGTGGATGAGTACTCTGGTTGACAGCCCCAAACTCTGACTCTATGTCCTTATATATAACGGCTACTGCTAGATAAATTCATGAGAACCAAGTGGAAAGGGGACCTTTGGAGCTGATTGATTAATCAGCAAGCTGCATGACAATAATACTCTCACCCTCTCCCCTTTTTGATTCCATGGGCATTTTAATTAGGAAAGTTTGATAAACTGATTATGATCACAAGAGCCTTTCATACCTGTAAATCTGGCTTAGATGAAGCTGGCTACACCAGTTAGTGGACACTTAAGAATTTCCTTGTACATAGGAGTACATCAATGGTCAAAGTTCTGTTCAGCTTTGTTGTTCAGTTATTCAGTCATGTCTGACTCTGTGACCCCATAGACCATAGCACACAAATACTGTCCAGGGGGTTTTCTTGGCAAAGATACTGGAGTATTCACCATCTTCTCTAGTGGATTAACCAAATAGAGGTTAAATGACTTGCCCAGGGTCATCCAGCTAGTAAGTATCTGAAGTGAGATTTAAATTCAGGTTTTTCTAACTCCAGGCCTAGCGATCTATCCACTGAGCCACCTTCAGCAAGGCCCTATCAATAGGTCAAACCTTGCAATTCTTGCCACTTATTTTTTTAGGGAGTTAGTACCATGGGTCCAAGTATGCTTGTCCATGAGACTGAAGTGGTGGGGAGAGACATGCTTGCATGTATGAGTAATAAACTACCTGATTGTGGTTCCTTTCCACCCTTTGTTCCTTTTCAGTACCTTGCCCACAACCTCCTTACAATTATAAATTGTGTGCTTGCAGGTATGGAAATGGAATCGGCATCCTGGGTGGTGCCATATAGAGGCTTCTAAGGTTCCTTCAATGGGTACATGTGAGCCAAGAGAATTGAGAAACTCCTCCCAAATTTGCCAGGGCCCATTTACCATGAGTGTTTGACAAAAGGATTAACTAGACACTTATTGTAGCAAAACTTGCATTTCAGTTCTGCTTGCCTTAGCCTGCTATTAATTGTAAGCTCCCTGAGGACAAGAATAATGTCCCACTTCATTTTCATAGTCTTGGTATAAATAACAATGCCTTGTGCAGTGGGTACTTAATAAGTATTTGTTGAATTTGTTCACATGTTTCGAAAATTTGTGAAGACTAAAAATAGCTGGAGCCTTTGCCTGAACATGTTGCTAGCACAGAAGTACAGAATTTCCATCCTATCCCATCCCTACCTGATCACATATAGATCTGACCTCTGCCCTTTCCTCCTTACCCTCACCCTCCAAATCTTGTTCTGGAATAAGAATGTCAAGACTCCACAGTTTAGGAAACTGGTTATGTTATATTAATATAGAAAAATTCACCTCATTAGGCAGTTGTAAAGTTATCATAATATCCTTTCTGTGGAATAGGGTAAAGACAAAGGAATGGAATATCAGAAGATAGGTTTTTGTTCTGGCTCTGCCACTAACTAACACTGTGACTTCAGGTCAGTTGCTAAAGTCCTCTGAAATTCTCTAAAATTCTAAAACTATAAAATTCTCTTACATCTCTTATAATTGTCTTACAATCTCTTGTCATCTGTAAAGTGAGCAAATCTGAGTAAATGACCATTAAGGTACCCTTTCCAAACTCTAAGCATCCTGGTTCTAAGTCTCAGTACAGAGAAAAAACTTAAGGCAGAGATCATGAGGGATCAAGAGAAGAAACTAAAATGAATTAAACCTTCACTAAACCTCTTTATTTGTATCTGTTAGATTTTAATCATGACCCCAAGAGCTTTGAGAATAGTAGTGCTTCCCAGACCTGCTTCCAGACCAGCTCCCAACCCCAAGCCACCATTAAGGAAAATCATCATGAAAAGGCCTACTTTTTTTTTTTTCTAATCTCTGCAAGCAACAGCTGCTGACCAATAGCTGCAAACGGGCAAATGGGCACAGGAACTTTGGGAGTAGTAGTTCCCCTCTACTAGACCACCTATCTTGCGTCCAGCTCAGTCCTTACAGATATCATCCAGAAAACAAAATCCTATGGAAAAGGGACTAGCTGTCCCTACCAACCAACAACAGCCACTCACAGATGAGGCAAGCCAGTAGGACACCATGGGACAGCACTTATCAAGCAAGTCAAACCTCCACCAGAGCCTTGGCTGCTGCTATCACCCCCCTCAGACTTTAATGGTCCTGAACTCAGGAGCTTTACAAATAGAACTACTTTCAGTCCAGTCCCAACATCCATGATTCCAAGAAGCAACCTTTTTGTAGACATAGCCTAGCAAATGCTCTAGCAGATGCTATAACCACAGCTGCTGAAGACTCAGAAAAGAAAGTTCTTACCATCAAAGTTTTGGGCACTGTCCAGTATTCAACATCAGATTCTGATATGACTTGATGAGCACAAGTGACATTAAAGAGGTATTGTCATCTATTTTGCTGCTGCTCCCCAAGGACTATGAAACCTTTTCAGCTAACTTCCAGCTGAAACCTTCTTTCTATGTGTTGTCTCCCCTATTAGAATATGAGTTCGCTGAGAGCAGGGCTGTCTTCCTTTGATATTTGAATACTCCACACATGACTCAGTTTAAGTGTAATATACAATAAACACTTAAATACATTTTCATTCATAAGTAGAGTTTGAAGACTTTGTTATGCCTTTCTCTATAACATGAATCAAACCCATAGTCTACTTCAGGGATGCAGAACCTGTGGCCCTGAGGCTGCATGTGTCCCTTTAGGTCCTCAAATGTGGCCCTTTGACTGAATCCCCTTAAAAGGATTTCTTCTGTAAAACTTGAACTCAGTCAAAAAGTCATATCGAGGACCTAGAAGGCCACGTGTGGCCTCAAGGCAGCAGGTTCCCCACCCCTAGTCTACTTAATAAATAGGAAATCTAATTCAGTCTAATTCAAGTCAACAGGCATTTAAATACTATATGACAGGCACTTTGCTGGGTCCTAAGAATATAATAATCATGAAAATAATCTCTCCCCTAAGAGAGTATGCATTCCATTAGGAAGAAATAGATTGAACAGGGATAAGGAAATAGAAAATTTATAAAAATTAATTTGGGGGAGAGGGAGCACTAAGGATTGAGATGATCATAATAGGCCTTTTTGTAGGAGGTGGCATTTCAAATATTTCCTGACAAAAATCAGCAATTCCAAAATAAGAGAGTGATGAGAGAACACTCCAGCCTGTGGAGGGCACAAAGCCATGGAAGTAGTAGATAGGCTTGTGAGTAGGAAAGAACAGTTTGGTAGATTTTTAATCAGTTAGACTAGTTTGGATCAAAGATTGAGTGTATATCAGGGTCATAGGCGTATAAAATAGGCTATAATAAGTCAAGAAAATCACTCTGGAGCTACTTTTCAACTTTGGGTTGAAAAGGACCTTAAATTACTAAATAGATGCATTTATATCTTATCTTAGAGTCAAATGTTAATCACTGAAGCTTCTTGATTAGGAAAGTGAAATTATCAGACCTGCCTGTTTTAGGAATACCAATTTGGCAAATGTGTAGAGGACAGATTGGAAAAGGGAGAAACTGGAATTTGGGAGTGCAGTCACAGATAGTATTTGTGACTGCGGGCCAAGAGTAGTAACATTTTTAACTTTTACTTTATCGGTTTTCTTGTCCCTAACACAGTTGTGGTAAGAACCTTCTAAGTCTCCTCTTCTATAAAATAATGACTAATAATCTCAGATTTGTGAGGTTCAGTTAGCGGAATTCAAAGAAACTTTGAAGAAGTTAAGAACTCTATACACTTACAAATGCTGTTACATGTGACTTTTTCCTTCTTTCATAAATTTCTTATGCATATTATCTCCCTGAAGTTATAATCTATTTCTCTGGAACAAATTATTGTACACATAAAAACACAGTATTATCTCCCCCCCCAAACAAAAGGAGAGATTTTCATAATAGGACAGAAGAATGGTAATGAGAACTTGGACTAAGGTTGTGTGGGTGGTGAAGAGAGAACAGATATGGACCATATTGTAGAGACAGAATCAATAAGATTTGGAAATAGATTAAATATGGATAGGTTAGAGATAAAGGAGGGTGAGGAGTTGAAGATAACACTGAAATGCAAGTCTGAGTGACAGGAAATGTGGTGTTCAGAATAAAAGAAAAATGGAAGTTAGGATAAAAGGTGAGTTTTAGGGGAAAGATGAGTTCATTTTTTGGCAAAGTGAGTTTGAGATGTTTATAGGACATTCGAGTGGAAAGATCCAACAGGCAGTTGACTGTGTAGGGTTGGAAGTTAGAGGAAAGATGAGTTCTGAATATGTAGAAGTGGAAATCATCTGCATAAAGATGATATTTGAACCCAATATGGCTGGTGATATAACAAAGGGAGGAGCACATAGAGAAAAAAGAGAAGCAGACTTGGGGTAAAGTCCTGTAATATACCCAGACATGGACATAGTTCAGCAAAGAAAACTTGAAAGGATTAGTCAGGTGACAGGAGAAACCAGTGTTATAAAAATCTAGGAGGAAAAATATGTGAGAGGAAAGTGTAGTCAAGAGTATCAAATGCTGTGGAAAGGTCAAGAAGACTGTCTGAGATATAATTAAAAATGACTGGCTGCTATATTGCTGTATGTATATTACTCATCTTAGGTGGCTTAAGATTGATAAGAAAAATTTTAACAACATTACTTAGCAAACAAAACAAAGCAAAAACAATAAGTTCTTAGAATTGACTTGTCAAGAGCCGCAGACCTCATTAATTCAAAGAATTTTGCTTGGCTGAGGATATTTTTGCCCCAGAAAGTTTTTCTATTAAAAAAATCAAAAAGACTTCTGGTGCCATTGATTTCATTTATCTTACCCATGTAACACTTTCCATTTACTTTCTTTCTCTTTAAAAAAAAAAATCACAACTCAACTAGAAACAGTTTGAAAGAAAAAGTAGAAAGTATTTAAAATTTTGTTTTATTTTATATGTGCATGTATCACTATGAGCTTTCAAGTCTCCTTTCAGATATGAAATTTTATAATCTATTTGTATCTATATTTTGAAGGGATTCTTATATATTTAGACTTTCTAGTCAAAATGTTAAAGTCTAGGCATTGGTGACAGTGGACAATGCCTAATCTTTAAAATTTTGATTAGAAAGTTCAAATATATGAACAAATATATGAGAATCTCTTCAAAACACAGATACAAATAGATTGTTATACAATTTCAAGCCTGAAAGGAGATGTAGAGATATTTTAATACTGTCTCTTTTTACAGATGAAGAAATAGAAGACCAGATTGCAGGTTTGTAGTAATAGATAGTAACCTTTAATGACCTTAAACATAATCCAATCCGATACTCAAGAAATCGTGTTTTGTCTAAGGTCAGACTGTAAGTTGGTGGCAAGGAGAGGTATACAACCTATGTCTCCTGATTCTTGGCGTAGTACTTTTGTTTTGTTTAAACCTGCTGAGAGGAAAGCTGTATAATATTCTAGATTTAGAGGTAGACAAGACTTTACAAATCGTCTACTCCAACCCCTTCATTTTACAAATAAGGGAACCAAATCCCATAGAAGTTAAGCGACTTGCCTAAGATCACACAAGTAGGTAAATTCTACAAAGGCAGAATTTGGATGAAGGTCCTCTGACTCAAAATCCAACACTTTCTGCTGTACGATGCTACCGCAAATCTCTGTCTCTGTCTCTGATGTCTTTCTATTTCTTTCTAGATAGATTGATATGTTATATATGTGTATGCATATGTGAGTATGTGTGTATATATAGAGACAGAGATACACATACTCACACAGAAGTAGGTATGCACATACAGGATGTTCAAAAAAAATCTTAGTTTAGTTTTAAGCTGTTAAAGTTTAATGAATTGAACATATATACATGCATGTATGTATATATAATATGTATGTAGTTTACTATGTCTCACAGTAAAAAAAGGAGGTAGGTTGATATGACAAATAATCTTTTAAAATACTTCTCCATGCAAACTTTTAAGAAAATTCACAAATTCATATATACATAAATCAGCCAGGCTTGTTTCCTTGGATAAAAGGAACAACTCTCTCATATAATGTAAACCAATTGCCCTCATGTCTGGACTTGATCAGCTAATATAAATTCAATTTACATTAAAAACAAACTAGAAAAAAATCAGGCTTTTTTTTTTTCAATCCTAATTCCTTTACTTAGTTAAAAGGCCTGGTGTTACTATACATGAACCAAACAGTTTAAGTAGCTCATTCATCCTGTTTCAGACAATTCTTTCTAACAATGGAATTCTTTGTCTGTGCATCTTGTACAGCTCTTCATCTATCAGCTAATAAAACTATCTAAGGAACCTTATAGTACAAGCTCCATGCACACAAGAAAGATAAAAGGAAAGGTTAACACTTCTCCAGCATCTGTCAACACTGTCTTCTGTTACATTTGATCAACTATAAAGTAAATGCAAACACATGATATCATTTACAGTAATGAAAGTGGATTCCATATATCGGACTCTTTACTTTTATCCAGTCCTAAAATCACTCATTGCAGGCAGTCACTGGGTAAGTGAGAGGCTTTTAAAAAAAAATTCTTGGTGCATCCTTGGCGGAGAAGCTGCTCCCTAGGCCTTGCAAGGTTGTGAAGTCTACCTCCTTGCTACTAGGTAATGGACCCACTAGCACAGTTTTCAGATATAGTATCTCCAGAAACAAGCAAGAGTAAAAAAGCTTTTATCTTTTTTTTATCTTTTATCTTTTTTTTCTGTTTTTAAAGAAAAGAACTCAAAAGAAAAGGACAATCAATAGAATATGAATCATGATTTTTTTTCTAAGAGACTAAATGTATTTTTCTAAGTAAATCCATGACACCCTTACCTAGAGAAATTCAGCCTGAAGCATGTATTCTGTTAAGGACAATTCAAACATGAAGTACCTACTATGTATAAGGCTTTGGAAATAGGGAAAGAAAAAAATGTAGATGTTTTCCTCAAAAACCTTACAATAAAACAGAATATATGCTCTACTTCTCCATTAATGATGAGCAAGCCTTCAAAAGGTATAAAGGTTTGGATTTGGGTAAACAAGTAAAGAGTAGAGGCCCACATATTAACCTGTACATCTGGAGAAACTGGATTACAAATCTAAAATGAGAAGGCTTCCTGCTTACATCAGATTATTGTAGGAAAAAAGCAGCTTTTTTTAGTATGCACATTGTGTTAAACACTAGTTCAAAAATGCCCTCTCTCTACCTACTCAGTCAAATATATCTGCATGAAGTAAGACTGATTTGTTATTATTAGAAACTAGAATCATAAAGAGAAGCAACCTTACTTCAATTTAGTGTCAAAGCCTGGGATATTTGATGTTGTCAGGGGGAAAAAAGCTTTTTTTTTTAATTAAGTTGAATAATGATTTTAAATTTCTATGATAAATTGTAAATCAATGTTTTACCCTTCCTGATTACTCAAACACTCAAATAAATCCGTGATCTCATTGATTTGAGACTTCCTTGCAATAATAAAAATCATAATTCATCCAATCTTGCCTGTCCTATGTGACTCTGAACTATGTTGTTCCAAAAGATTATCCCTGGGCATCCACCCAGTGTTCTGGAGGGCTCCCTTGCTTTCTCTCTTTGTAACTTCTGATTAGCAGTGAAACCCTTTGGGTGTCGATTGATTATCTCCAACTCCTGACACATAACCAGCCTATCTTTTCTTTCTGTCTTATAGTTCATTGATGACTTCTTTTCTAATGTTCTTCTTTGACTTTCCTGATTGGTTATGGATTGCATCCTGCTTGTACCACCATCCTACATATGCTTCTCTTTTACTTCTCTCTCTCTCTTGCTCGCTCGGATGCTCATTGTTGATCAGAGGTAGTTATATTTTGTGTATTTTTTTTCCATGTAGCAATACCAGCAAAATGTTAGTATTGAAAAGGTGAACTTTTGCTCTCATGGGAAGCATGGGGTAGGGAAAAGGTTTCAATTTCTCAAAAGCCATCAGGCCTACTGTCCTCTCCTTTTTCAACTCTGGGTCCAGATTGTTGTCTTATCTGTATTGTTTGTCCCTAATACACATACCAATGAACAAACTCTCTAGGATAGCTATACAAATGAATTTTGGAATCTGGGCAATATGCCATCTTCTTTCAATCATTTTTCCTATATGGATGGACAACCAAGCCAGACTCCTTTGAGTCATTACAGATCTCTTCCAGGAAGCTCAGTAATTCTTTAAGACTTAATAGAATCAGTACAACATCACTACAAATAAAGACATCTGGAGGACCATAACATCCACTGGTAATCTCTCCCTCCTCAACCTGAAGTCTATGCCTGATCTCTTCCACACTTTATCAAATGCCTTTAGTGAGCATACATCCCCCAGTTGTGTACCTCCCGTTGGTTAGTGAACAGGGTTATTTCTATTGTTATATATTCCAAGAAATCCTGATTGACTTTGATCTATGGATGGGAGACACCTCGATGAAAAAGAACCTACAAAGCAATGTTTGGTTCTATCAAATTTAAATGTGTGTGTGTGTGTGTGTGTGTGTGTGTGTGTGTGTGTTTGACAATCAATGAGCACAATGAGGTTTTATATTCTTGAAGTCTTTGCTCAACAATCATGTAGAAAAATTGCTCCCAAATCATTGATGATTAGAGAAATATATATGAAAGCAACTCTGAAGTTCTCCATCATACTTATCAGATTGGCAAAGATGACAAAAAAGAAAAATGCGAAATATTGGAGGGGCTAGGGGAAAACTGACACATGAATGTACTGTTGGTGGAATTGTGAATTGGTATAATCATTCTGGAAGCAATTTGTAATTATGCTCCCAAAGTCACTAAAATGTACATATCCTTTTGCCCTGCAGTATCAATACTGCTCGTATACATAAAACAGATAAAAGAGAAAAGGCATATATGTACACAAACATGTACAGTAATATACATATATATATATATATATAGTGGCAAAGAGAGGGAAATCAATTGGGTGTCCATCAACTGGGAAATGGCAGAACAACTTGTGGTATAGGAATATAATGGAATATTATTGAGTTATGAGAGATGTTGAAAGGGATGATTTCAGAGAAACCTTTAAAGACTTGTATGAAGTAATGCAGAGGGATGTGAAATAGGCACAACCATTTATTAAATATGAATTTATTAAATATCAACACCAATGTAAAGATAAATAACTTTGGAAGACTCTAGAACTCTGATCAATGCAATAAGCAACCATGATTCTAGAGAACCAATGAGTAAGCAAGCTGTCCACCTCCTAACAGGAGGTAGTACACACAAGATACAAAGTGAAATATACGTTTTTGGATATAGCCAATGTGTAAATTTATTTCTCTTTACTATAATTTTATTTTTTATTTTTCTCAATGTAGGAAAGATGGAAGAGAAAATAAAGCTTTTTAATTGAGAAAAACGAAAAAATGCATCTTAACAATTAAGATGATAAGGAAGAGTCCATTATTGAATATGGTTTTGTAAAAGCCTGAGGACATCTTGATTCATATATAATTGATCCATAGGATGATTTTGTGTAAATGGGAAAATAGTCATATAAGTCAATAGTTATTGATATTCTCATAATATACATTTTTTCAGTATTAGTAAGATTAGTGATATTTTCCATACATTTTTATTGTCTCTGTTTTCAGATAACTTTGAAAATATAGGACAAACAACAACGTATTTGTCCCTTAATACCCTTACAACTATATTCCTTCCACCTTATTCCCCTCCATGTACTCTGCAATACAGTGACACAGGTATCCTAGCTGTTCCTCTTAACAAGATACTCCAGAGATCCTGATTGTCAATTTTTACTGGTTGTCTTCTATACTTAGAATTCTTTCCCTCCTTATACCCATCTCCTGGCTCTCCTTACTTCCTTCAGGTCTCAGAAAAAAAAATCTCATATTCAAAAGAAGACTTTCCTAGTCCCTGTTGTCAGTATTCTCCTCTCTGTGAAATATCTCCAGTTTAGTCTGTATCTATCTTGTTTGTACACAGTTGTTTCCATGTTGTCTCTCCCATTAGACTGTGAGCTCCTTAGGAGTAGGGAATTTTTTTTTTTTGCTTTTCTTTGCATCCCTGTCACTTAGCACAGTTCCTGGAATATAACAAAACAGAATAAATGATTTTGACGAGAGAGAGAGAGAAAAAACTGGGATATTCTAGTTTCTTTTCTTCTCTTTGTTCCCTTCAGTGTCATTTCTTCCAGATTAAAATGATAAACAGACTATTCACATAAATATGCTACATGAATAATACAATTCATTTCCTGAAAATTCTCATATAAATCATCTTGCCTTTAACAGTCAGTTACCGGGGTCAAGCTGCTCCAAAGGGTAACTGAAATTATGCTCAATGAACATCAGAATAACCTGTACATCTAGCATTTTTGCCATACCATAGGAAAAGAAAGAATATCCCATCATTCTTATATACTGCCTCCTCAAAAGCCTGGCATTTGGGACACTTAGCCCATTTGTTTTATGAAAATAATTCCACTATTAATATAGAATGAAAGAATTCTGTACTGGATAGCTTTCATACATAGTAAAAGTGACTACATGGGCTATACTAATACAATTATCTTCATCTACAACCCCCAGAGAATTCTTTAGTATCACTTGAATCAGGACTTTGGGCAAAGAGCCTGCCCAAACTGGAATGGATATTATAGTTATTTTTGTTTATGGGACATTGCTTTTCTTTCCCCAGTGCTTGACTCTCTAGTAGGGTGTGCAGTCAGGGATTCAGGGATGATGATAGAGAGGAAGAAGGAGAGGGAAAGGGTCAGAGAGAGAGAGAGAAAGAAGGAGGAAAAAAGAAAGAAGAGAGGTGTATACATATACAAATGTTTATATACATATATGAATGGGTATGTAAATATCTATATAGATGCATATAGATGTATATTTATATATGTTTGCACACAATGTGTGCATGCAATAAAGTCAATGAGCCTGTGTGATCTCTGGCCAGCAGATGAAAATTTCATCTTCCAAAAAGAAGAAACCAAAAATAATAAGGGATTATCAAAATTCACTAGACCTTTTGCATTTCCTAGGTTCAGTTGTCAACATAATATGGTTTGCAAGCAAGACATTTGCCTTGCTATTTTGTTGCTACATTTGCCATTTATGATAATATGGGGACAAATTTCGGAGCATGACTGTTTATTTCAATCAATTCCATAAGGGTCTCTTGATTATGGAGGTGGAGAACTGTGGAAAGGATCATTAATTTAAAGAGAAGAGCAATGCTTCTCTGCACTGGGTACTAAGCTTAAAACTTTAAGCACTACGTTTTGCTCAGTGACTTCACCTCAGAATGGATGATTTTGGGGGGGAGGTGGAAGGTATTTTTTTTTAAATCACAATTTCAATATGCTTTTTTCTCTTCATTTTAACATTTGCTTATTTCTTTTCAGATTTCATTGGCATGGGAAGGTCCCAGTGTGGAAAATCTTTCCAATTAATTAGTTGCCCTGGGCATGGAGATGTTAAGTGATTTGCCCCATGGCTAATCTGCATCAGAGGAAAGATTTGAATTGGTCTTCTCTACTACAGCATATCACCTCTTTTGTTTATTTTATAGGTTATTTTGTTTTATAAAATTCATTTCCCCACAGTAGAATATAACTCCTTGAGAGTGAGGCCTATTTTATTTTCATCTCTGAATCACTGTTGCAGATCTGGGAAAAAAAAAAAATATATATATATATATATATATATTCCTACATAGACACAAGCACACATTTGCATTTTCCCTGCCCATTTTTCCATTGATGTAAGAACTTGCAGTTAATCTATTCCATCAATGGAAATTGGTAACTCAATTTTTAAGTTCTTTTAGGTTTATCTAGCACACTGAAGGGTTAAATGACTTTCTTATTCACTTAATACGTAATTAGTATGTGTCAGGGGAAGGACTTGAACACAGTTATTCCTTATTTTGAAGCTTGTTCTCTGTTCACTACTTTGCATTGCCACTCAAGGTAGGTAAATAATATTTATTGATTCAATTCAATTAAACTATTCAGGTTGGCCCCAGCCAACTGAGTGATATCATTTGAAGACTGACCTTCTGCATAGTATGAGTAAGAATGTCTGTTTATGTATGTGGTAGGGGGTCAGAGTTATGCTACCTCATGGAACAAGTGTGGAAGTTAGCTAATCTACTTTGGCCACTACCTGAGTCATACATGCAGCTCAACTGTAAAGGACTTGTACTTTTAGATGATGAAGCTATCCCATTATTGACCATTAAGGCAGGGATAACTCGGCAGACTTTGAAGTAGATAAATAAATAATACTTATCCTACCTACCTCAATGTGTTGGTATAAAAACTCAAAAGTGATCCTTCACCTCACATCTCTTTTCCCTTGAAATGAAGGAGTCATATACAAATCCAAGACCATATTTATATGGAAAATTATACAAGGGAGGCAATTTGATTTGCAAAGCAACTCTACCTTCTACCCCATACTTTTGCCTCAGTTATCTGGATAGTTTGTGCAAGGATGTTTTCTTGAATTATCATAAGATCATAGAATTAGGCCTGGGAAAGGCCTTAGTGATCATCTGGTCCCACTCATTTTAAACATTAGTAAATCAATGATCAAAGCAGTAAAGCGATTTATCAGAGGTCACACAGCTAGTAAGAACCAGGAATCAATCCCACGGTCATTTGACTCTAAATGCTGCTCTCTTTCCACTATATTGCACTGTTTCACTTTACACATAAACATAGAAAGACCTCAAATACAGTTGAAATAAAATAAAAATATTACTCTTAATATTGTTTATTATTATTCAGTTAGTAACCTTAAATGTTTTGTATCTTGCCAGGACCGAATTTTAAGCTACATTGCTTTGCATGAGTTGTTTCTTTTGGCTGCCAAATTTTGTGGGATTTTTTTTTAAAAAACAGTTTGTTATTAATTTAGAACTTTTGTACTCATCTTCTTTGAGAATCTATAAATAAATAATTGGCAGGAAATTGTACTTTAACGAATCATAAAATCATTCAGAAAAAAACATATCCATTAAGCACTTCAAATAGGACACGGCTGCTCTATGCTATTTAAAAATGATACTACTTAGATTGTGTTTACATGCTATGGTTTTAACTAATTACATAACCCTTGCCCCTCAATTTTATCCAGTCTGGACCCCTGAAGAGTTTAGAAGTAGTTCCTTTTTTTTCCAGAGTTAACTCTATTGTTGGTTGGTGGGGATGGTGGCAGAGGGTAGAAGCTTGTCATAATACTTCTTCATCACAGCTAGAGGTATGAGCCCATCCCTGCCTCCCATACTAGTTTTGAGTTACCCACACCAAAGGGAACAGAATGCATCCAGAATGAGATCATGACACTGAGTTTTACCTTCCATTCCTCTGCTGCCTGGCATGCAAAGTCAGGCGAACGTCTCCCTGGCTGGATTTCAAGACCTCCCAAGGATTTGATCATCTTCACTTTTTCTCACCAAATTTAGCCTCTGGCATAAGCAAAGCTTGGGCTTAGCTCCAGGAAGTGGGGAAGGTATGGGAGGGTGGGAAAGAAATTCCAAATGAGATGGAACAACAGTGATGAGAAATTGATCTGTTCACTGCTAAGTGGCCATTCCTTCCTATGAATTTGATATTTTTATATTCTCTGAAAGAAATATTTTCTTAAGAGAGACTCCTTATGTGGTTCTCATATTATGTGGTGCACATATTACGTGCATTCTTGTATTCTTTTTCACACTCCACACATTTTGCCCCTTTTTCCTGTTCCTTGAAAGAGAAGAGAGGGAAAATAATTATTTCATAAATAGCTTAAGTTTGAAATTTCTAGCAACAGAGAGCCTTCAGATTTTGGATGCATTGAATGGGAATGGCATGTATGCAGATAAATAGCTAAACTTTATGTAGTATTTTGGAGTATGGAAAGTGTTTTATACTTATTATCTCATTTGATGCTCATAGCAAACCCGTTAGGTGGGTGCTATTTTTATCCCCACTTAAAGATGGGGAAACTGAGGCTGATCTGGCAAGAGTTGTCCAGAGGAAAGCCCCATTGTTGAAATAACCACCCTCACAGTGACTCCAGGCAACATACCCCAGGGCCTTAATAGTGCATAAAGATACATAAAAATAAAGGTATATAAAGGTATCTCCTTTCTTCCCTTCTCCCTGGTGCTCCTTTGTGGGAGTCTGAAACCTATTACTCTGAGCTAAGGAAAGTCTGTTTACCTTCCTTTGTTAACAAATGTTAACCACCAACAGGCTTACTTGTTGGAAATAAAGTTGCAACTCTCTGGAGGCAATCTAAGGGGGGAAAAAATCCTCTTTGTAGAGATAGAGTATTGAAGCCTGTTTCCCAAAAATGCTGACTATGTCTGGGAGCTCAGAGTTAATAAAAAGAAACAGAATTACAGATCCCTTGATATTTCCAGATTGGAGAAAGAACATTAATTCCAGAGACAAAGAGTCAGTAGTAGAGTAAAGGGCAAAAGGGGTAATTGAAGAATCCTGATAATCACACCATCCCCCTAACACTACTACAAGTGGGAGATGATATGGGGATTTTTGTGGTCGTTGTACAGTAGTTACTTTAAAAAATATAGCTTCAATAATAGCATATAAGAATGACAACAAACAAAAATATATTTCATGAATGTCCTCTCTATTTATCTAATTCAATCTTTAGTCCGTATGTATAGGTGAACACAGGTGAGAGTGACCAAAACAGGTAAAAGGTTATAGAGCGGAGTGCAGGAAATGTTTAAAGTTAATGTGAATACCAAAGCTTGATAAGGATGGAATATCCTTGAGAAGACTTCTCTTCCTCTTAAAGTCAGCTGGGATAAATATGCATGAATACTATTTTTATGAAGATCTTCAGAGAAGATTTCACTATGCTCCTTACAAATCCATTCCAATATCTAATACCTTCACTTTCAGGAAATTCTATGCCCAAAGTTTAATATCACTTTTCCTTGTTTCATCTTCAGTGAACATTGAGAACAGTTAGTCACCATCCTTCATATAAAAGTCCTAAGTGTACTTGAAAACTATAATTATTTCACTCTTCTCTTCTGCAGTCTAAATAAGGTACCACTTAGGGCTTATTTTCTAACCCTTTAATCATCTTCATGAATCTCTTCTGAATTCCCTCAATGTTTTCCATATTCTTCTTTAGTTATACAGTTATATTTTAGTACTGAATACAATGCTGAAAATAAGGATCTCAATAGTAAGCAGTATTATAGAAGGACTTTAATATTTCAAGATACAATTCCAGTTAAACATGTTGCTCTATGAAATTTCTGGTCACCTATCAATAACAATCTTTCCTCCTTCAAATTTCACATAACTGACTAGCACTTCTATTATACAGTTTTCATGTAACATTTTGTATTATACTATTTGTGCATCTTTACTTTATAATGAATGAAAAAGTGTTGAATCATCATTTACTGTATACTAGGAACAGTGCAAGGATTTAAAGACAAGACTGAAACAAGTTTGATCTCACCCTCAGTGATGGCATCCTGCTTTGCATGTTTTGATGTTCAGTCCTCTTAGTCGTGTCTGACTCTTTGTGACCCCTTTGGGGATTTTCTTGGCAAACATACTGAAGTGGTTTGCCATTTCCTTCTCCAGGTCAATTTACAGATAAAGAAAAGGAAGCAAACAGGGTTTAGTGACTTGCCCAGGCTCACAAATCTAGTAAGTGCCTGAAGCCAGATTTGAACTCAGGAAAATCAGTAGCTTAGTCTTCCTGACTCCAAGCTCACTTGACCTGCTCGTGTGCTCTCTCTCTTGCTCTCTCTCTCTCTCTTTCTGTGTATGTGTATATATATGCATATATGGCATAACATATATGCGGCACGTATATTTCCAAGTTAAAATTATAATCAATATTTCATGGTCAACTTATTATGTACTAATGTCTCTAGTTTATTTTCCCTGTATTAGCATATAGCCAAACCTCATTATTGTAAAGGGTGGGGAAGGAAGCACTTGTGCTAGAATCAAAAGACTTAGATCTCCTGCCATAGCTTTACATTTTTATCCTTTTCTCTAATGTATTGCTTATTTTGATCTTTTGATTTCAAATTTGTTCCCACATTAGTACCAATGGGTTCCTGTCCATTAGGAAGGATTCATTTAATTTTTTGTATTATCATTCTGGACTTCCCATGTCCAGTGACTCCTCTATACATAGAATCCTCAGGAGATTATAAACACAAGGATCTGAACCCCTGATTCATAGTGAGAATCTTAGTATTAATTTCATTTAATTGTTCTATCTGTATGCTAATTTATTGGAAACTGGACAAGTTTCTCACATTTAGAATATCTACCACTATGTTTATACTTATAGATATTTTTAAGTGTTTTTATTACTTACGGCCACTTTTCAACCATTCTACTATGATAACTACAAAGGAGGCCATACTGGAAAAAGGGCTACCTTGTGCCATTTATCATGTATTACCATGACCAAAGAATGTTGTGCTCACTGATCAGTCTGCTAGCAATGTGCTTCGCCACTCTTAGATTGGTTTTTGCAAAGCAAACAATGCATGTTGCTGGGGTGCCTTCTTAACAGATTAGGACCAGCCAGAACTTACTTTCTGTGGGCAAAGTCTTGAAAACCCAGGGTCATCTATAGGTCTTCGATGGTGAGGGATCAGAGTATGACTTTTGTACAAATATGTATTTTTAAAATCTTATCAAACAGTTTTGTTAGAGTTGGTTTATTATCCTTTGTTCTCCTCCCTTTTGTAAACACAGCTGTTTCATTTCCTTTTCTTGTAGGTCTTATGGTACTCAGAGAACAATAGACCTCTATAGGAAACTATTGCTAGAGAAAATGTAAAAAGAGACAAGATAGCTGACATCAAATATGGGGCACAAGTAGACTTATAACTAACTATGGTTTGCTACCTATTACAGAGAAACTCTCAATTCCACAGACATGTTTTTCAGAATGTTTCACACTCAATTGGAGACAGTCAGGTTATGTCATGAGGAAAACAACACAACATGATGAGATATGTCATTTCCATCAAAACTCATAGAAATAAGGTTTTTAAAACACCTGGAAAAACCACAACAGAAGAAATAGACAATGATGATGCAAAACAGATGTTTTGCTACCACCCACAGGTAGACAGGAGTAGTGGCCACAATCCTCATATTTTCTTTCCATCTTAGATCATTTTCATCTCAGAGATGGGGGAGGTGGGGATGGGTGTGCCACCATATTGTCAATCATAGCTACAGAGTGCCTATTATCTGGGGAGGGGCAAGACACATTTTCAAAGACAATCTGACTCAGCACTATGCTATATTTCCTAGGAAAATCACAGAGCTATAATCCTGGCACAGGTAAGCTCTTTCCTTATATTCTAACCTTGTGACTTTTAAAGAAAGGTTAATTGACATGTCCTGCTTATCAGAGTACACATGTCACTCGTTTAGTACAAAATGCCCAAGATGGTGAATTTTAAATATAAGCCTGGAGTCCAACTAAGGGAAATAAATATAAAGCTTGTACTAGTCAGGCTCTTTTAAAGGTTATAGATATTAGGTAACTCAAATAGATATATAGATAGATACATGCCTATAAGTGTATATATATATATATATATATATATATATGTATTAAGTCTAAGTATAAATAAGAGGTCATGTGCTATTTTGGATAGGGAACCAAGGTTAGAATCAGGAAGAAATGGCTTCATATACTGTTCCTGATATATTATCAGTATAACCTTGGCTAATCAATTTAACTCTCAGTGACCCCAGAAAATTCTCTAGTCCTGTAAGTTGTAGAAAACTAAGTTATCTACACTAGTGGAAGGAATTTCTACAACAGAATTTCCTAATACTGAAAATGACAGGTCCAGACTTTTTTAAAGAGTGTTTTCATAGGTATGTTTATAGAAAGAGATATAGAGAGAGTATTCATAGAACATTAATCCACATCAGCCAAGTTTTGTATCTGAAGTTTGATTTTTGTTGGAGGTACTGTGGTGTAGTGTACTAAGCAATGACCTTGAAGGCAGAGGACATATGTGTTCTATTCTCTGTCCATGGCACAAGCCAGCTCCCGTCTCTATGTCCCAGTTATATCATCATTATGTAACCCCAGACCCAAAGCCCATTGGTAGGGACTCTTTCTTTATTGGTAAAGATAAGTGAAGCTGTGGGACAGTGGTGAGAGTGAGAGAGAACAAATCTCTTCACTTTTCTTCAGACCTTTGAGCTTGAGAATTTTCAAGTTCTTTTCAAATTTCTAGTCACTTCAGCTGCACCCTTGTGGGGTGTTATCCCTTAGAACAAATTTTAAAAGTGGGAAGGAAAAAAAACAATACAGAAAAATGAATCAATAAATAGCAAGTCAGATATTACATCCAGTGTTCCACACCCATAGCTCACGCCTCTAAAAGAAGGGATTGGGAAGGAGGTACCTTCTCCTATCTCTTTTGGGCCCAAGTCTGCTCATTTCAATTTCACAACATTATTCCAGTGTTTCATTTTGTTGTTCATTCTCTTTACACTGTTGTAGTTATTATGACTATTGTTTCTCTTGTTCTGCTTACTTCATGATGAATCAATTCTTATCAGGAGAAAAAAGTAATTCTAAGAGGCAAAGGCAAGAAGGGAATGAATGTATTCCTTTTATATGTTACCACTTGTGCAAACACACAGAATATAGAGAATGGCTCTTGTGTGTAGCAAACAGTTAGCATGCCAGTTTGACTAGAATGGAAAATATATGAAGGGAGACTATAGGAAATACTGGAAAGATAGATGGGAATCTGTTTATAGAGGACTTAGGTACTAGACTCTGGATGGGGAGGCATGGAAGACTCCTGTCTAGGTAGATAATGTGGCCAGATCATAAATTGAAAGAATAGTAATTTGGTTGATATATGAAAGTTGAGAGAAGACTAGGAACAGAGAGACCATTTAGGGGGCTAATCCAGTAGCCCAGGAGAAAGGTGATGAACACCTGAACTAGAGTATAAGGTAGGAGAGAAAAAGACAGATGTGAAGCATGTTGTGGAAGCAGAATCAATGGAATTTGGCAACTTATTGATGGGGGATTGGGGAGAGTAGGAGGAGTTAAAAGACAACAATGACTCTCCTTAAGATTATTAACCTCGTGACTTGAAAAAAAATTGAAAATTTAAGTGATGATGTACGTAAAGTGCTTTATAAACTGTATACAAAATGTCAACTATTATTACCAAATTAGATAATGAATATGAAATCACTGAAGCATGAAATTCAGACATCATCCAAATATATGATGTTGCTTTAATCAATGCCATTCCACAGAAATGCCATTAATTTTTGGACCCTAATATATAAGAGTATGAAATGCTGCCTTAGTTTTTGGTTTATTGCGTATCTATAGAATTGTTCAAATGTTCAAAGTGTCATTTTTGTTCCTCTAGACCTAAGGTGTCCCTGTAACATTGTTTTGCCTAAAATTGCTTTTTCAAGGAATTAATTAGTGACATTAGCTGGGGCTATGTCTATAAATTGCCATCTCCACAGGATTGAATAAAAAGGACTTTTTTTCTTAGATCTTAAAGAGTCATATAAATGTGACATTGTGATTGTTATAAGGGATAATTAGGTAGCATAGTGGATAGAATTTTGAACTTGAAGTCAGGAAGACCTGAGTTCAATTACTTCTGTAGACTTATTGGTTCTGTAATGCTCAATAAGGCATTTAACATCTCTTAGCCTCATTTTTTTTTCAGCTGTAATAGTCATGATAATAGTATTTACCTCACTAGGTTGTTGTGAGGATAAAATGAAATAACGTGAAGTTCTCCACAAACCTTCAAGAGCTACATAACTGTTATCTATAATCATATATTAATTACCATAATTGTCAATATTACTTAGTAAGGATACATATATATGCACACACACACATATATATACATTTGTGTTTATGTATATGTATGTATAATACATATATGGTGCATTTCATTGCATATACTTGCATTTATATATATGTGTGTGTGTGTGTGTGTGTGTGTCTATGCATAGCTACATTGGAGCTGCTGGGTTACTTTATAGAGTTCTTCATAGTTACCTAAAAGGCAGGGAAAGGAGAGAGAGCTAATCAGGATGCATATATCTAAGATAAGACAGGCATTGATCACAAGAACTATCTTGATGGTACTTATACATTGAAACTCAAGGTCATAGATAGGAGGTACAGACACTGATGACAGCCACCATAGTACTGACAAGCCAAGGGTGCTAGAATGTATCTTAAGAGCTAATAACAGGAAAAAACTTGCTATTGTACGTGGTAAAGGAAAACATCATAAGAGAAATAGAGATGATCCAAAAATTAACAAATCATAGTTTTATGTCATAATTTCAGTCCTTTGGCCAATACACATTTGCCAAAGCTGTGGGTTTTTTTTTTTCTTTTAAAGCAATAAACTTGTTAAATTTATTTAGCACCCAAACATGGAGATACCTGGAGAACAGGAATGTCACAAACAATGAAGTTATTTGTAAAATGATGATTTAGTACTGCCTAATACAGTGCTTCCTTTTTCCAATGGGGTGATCTTGTGAAGTATTTCTTAAAATGATTAGTGCCTATTACTGTATTTGAATTGAGGGTTTGAGCAATCTCAACAGAGTGAGAGTAATTTCACTACAAAAGTCCAAGTCAGGGTTCAATGTATATATTTATTTGAGGCACTTATGTTGATATTTATTTGAAACATTCCATATTTCTTCTTTATGACCTTTCTCCTAAAGACTAAAGTTGTGGTTTTCTGAGCATTATAAGTTAGATGAGGAATTGACATCACCTAAAATACTAGGTTTATATGACTTGTGTTTCTAGATGATTGGGGAATTGAGTGGGGGAAAGGTGTTAAGCACACTTATTGCCTATTTTTAATTCTATGTGGTTAATAATAATTTCCACCTAATATTCATCTTCAAAGCACTCTTACATTTGATCAGTCAGTCAACAAACATTTATTAAGCACTTACTACATGCTACTTCTCAAAATAACTCTGTAAAATCAGGAAGGGAACGTGACTGCTGTACACTTTCTGCAGATGAGGACACTGAGGACCAGAAAGATTAACTTCAATATCACACAAGTTACTGGCAGTCCTGGGGCTGGACCATAAGTCTCCTGATGAATATTATTTCATTGATCAAAGTCTTTAAAGTGTCCAGAATAATATCATGTGATAGAAGTATTCTACCTATTCTAATTTGCCCAAAATTGGGAGCAGTGAGAGTAAGGTGTAGAGTCAAACTTATATTTAATGAAAAGAAAAACTTAAAAATTAAAAGGTGAATTGTTTTTGGTAAAGTAGTACCCTCAGAAGTATTCAAGCAAAATATTAATGACCACTGTGTGTTATAATTGGGATATTTTGTCAGGTATGAGTTAATTCTATACAGCTGCTGACATCCCTTCCAATGCTAATGTTTTCTTTTTCATGGGTTCATAGGAACCCTAAATGCCACCTAGTCCAACTTCCTCATTTTACAGATGTTACAGAAGTTTAGAGAGCTTAACAAATTTTTTTCAGGTTCACAGAGGTAGTAACTAGCAGAAGCGGAGTTTGAACTCGGGTTCTCTTACTCCAAATTCTATATACTCTTTTTCTCTGCACCTTGATACTCTTTCTTTCTCTGATTTCCACTATACTGTTTTGTCAAAGAGCACTCAACTTTTTTGTAGAAAAGTCAGGTTAATAAAAAATGACTTGCTATGGAATGGATTAAGTATTGCCTGAAGGGAGGTATTAATAATACCAACCCCATTCATCAAAAAATATTACCATTGCATTTTGACATTAGTCCTATCCCTCTGTGCTTTCTGTCCTGCCACCAAAGAATGTACTGCCAGGTCAAAGAAAATGTGCAGGCTTTCTGAATGAATGTCCAAGATCTTGTCACCCTCAATTCTACCAGTTATTTCATTTGGGCTCTGCCAGTTGAAGAATCCTTCAAAAATTTACCTTTATGATCCATTTTCTGAATAAATTAGACTCTTCCTGCCTCAAGAATGCAGATTCTACTTTCCATCTCTCAAAACCTTTCCTCTAGCAATTTTCAAGGATTGGATGTCACCGAGTTTTATGCACAAGGTGAAAAGAGCTTTCTTAGCTGAAGTTTAGAGGTAACGGATTTTTTCTCCACAGTCCCATGATAACATTCTGAAATACAGACCCACTTTGCTTATTGGCTAAGTATTCCATCACCAGTAGAAGACAATGCTTGGTGTAGAACTGCTGCTAAAACAAAAGTATTTCTGACAGTGTCAAATGTATTAAAAAGAAGCATAAATTTAAAACTTTATCAGATGACCTTCTCCCAAAGTTTTGTCCTCAACTAAGAGATTACCTAGCCTGATTTTTTTTCTTCTAAAATGCTAATCCAGATTATTCATAAACCTCTCACTACATTATGTTGTACGATCACAGGCCTAGAGCAGACCAAAGGCCATTGAATCCAAGGCCCTACTTAAGTGTTCCTTACATTCCCAACTCCTTGTCTTTTATTGACTGTGCTCAATGCCTGAAATGTTCTATCTCACCTCAAATCCTATGTTAAGAAACCTTTCCAGCCCACTGCATTCAACAGCCACCCCCAGCTGCCAGTGCCTTGCTTGTTAAGTTTACCGTCCATCTTTGTTGTTGTTCAGTCATTTTATTTGTCTGACTTTTTGTGTCCCTGTTTGGGTTTTTCTTGGGAAAGATACCAGAATGGTTTGCCATTTCCTTCTCCAGCTCATTTTACAGATGAGAAAACTGAAGCAAACAAGGTTAAGTGACTTGCCCAGGGTCATACAACTATTAAGTGTCTGGGGCCAGATTTGAACTCTGGAAACTGAGTCTTCCAGACTCCAGGCCCAGCACTCTATTCACTTTGCCACCTAGCTACCTCTACCTTCTGTCTACTCTTTTATATATTTGGTAGTCACCTTTTAGTTACATGTAATCTCTCCGCTTAGAATATGTGCATTTTGAAGAAAATGATTGTTTTGCCTTCCTTTGTATTCCCAGAGCTTTGAGCTATAACTGGATCATATTAAGATTTAACAAATGCCTTTTGATTGATTGATTGATTGCTAAAGGTCACACAGTAAGTATCAGTGCTGGGATTTGACTCCAGATCCCATGACTCCAAATCCAGCTCTCTTTCCACTGTGCCACCTTGCCTCTCACATCCATTTTTATATTATTAGATTTCTCTATAATAAAAAGTAAATAAAAATATTCTTTCTTGTGACAAGTAATTGAGTTACAACAGAATAAAACAATCCTCACTACATTTTAGCTTTGCATTTCATATTACTTCTCTACAGAGTAAAGTATCCACAAATTGCTGCTAGGATCATTTAATATATGCTCTCTTGATTAGATGCTTCTCAGCTCAAATTTATTAAGACAGTAATGGTATGTTATATTCTAATACTTACACAACGTAACACCTTATAATATGTGCTTTGGTGGGGCCTACACACAAAATGGAGCATAGTTACCTGTACTATGTAGGACTTGGGACATTTTATCTCTCAGCAAGGTTTGTAAATAACCCCACATCTCTGGGTTTGGGTCACTCTCCCACTGTGTTCTCACACTAGCAACATTAAGTTTTCAGACACCATTACCACCACACAATGACATACAAACCCAGTGAGCATCAGAGAATTAATACTACTAAGAGAAAATATAACTCCCCTACTCACCAACTAGCTCTTACACCCCATTCAATAAGTTTTCTGCCTACACCACCAGCTACTCAAAATAATAACAGTTTTAGATCTTAAACATAACTTTAAGGCAAAATAAATAATATTGTAGATACTAATGTATTAAATACAATTCATCTCAATATACATATAAGCTTAGATCATTATCCCTCCCTAAAGCACTCAAAAACTATTGTGAAGACTGGGCACATACTTATAGGTACTTGGCCCTAAAACTCACATGGGATAAAAACTCATGTGCTCAAGGCAATTCATAACTCTAGACTGCAGACTACAATATTATTGGTCCATTCAATAACATCTGCACTGCAAAAAAAAAAAAAACTGTTTTCCTCTTGCTGCTTGACTGTTGATCACTACCACTTCAGCTGAGGAAATCATCTTCTCTAATTGAACACAGCCTTTACAAACTCTTTGAATTAAACATCACCCTTAAAAGGATGTTTAGAAAGTGTTAGCTCTTAATATAAATAGCTGTTCTTTTTAAGCCAGACAGCTGTGAAGCTCATCAAACTTGCTATCTCTGGGCTATACAGAACAGATCAGCCAGTTGTTCACTCACCCAGATGTTGTCTGGACCAATCAAAATGGAGCAAATATCAAATATCACCATTACTCCCCTCACCAAGATAGGATAACAAAGTAGGTGCTTTTTCCTGCTCCAGTCAGAGAGCAACAAGCCCTTGGGCAAAGCTCTACTTTTCTTCAACTCCAGGTGGCACTAAAAGGTGTAATACCTATAACTGTAGCTCTTGAGCTGACATCATTCTCCCTCACTCAATAAGGAATCATTCAACCAAAGCTTCTGTCAGTTGACCTAACTTCCACAGTTGGAATCTGACTTTCAACCTCACCTTGCTTTGTCTTTATTTCTCAGATGTTGTCTTCTCTTGTCCTCTAGCTACTCCCTTGTACTTAGAATACAATATCTTAAATGAGTGCCTCATGTCTCTCAGTGGCTTAGTTTTTACTTAAAAAGTCAAAACTCTTCAAATTCTATCAAATTGACAATTCTTTTTCAATGAGACCTCAGTGTTCAAAGTGTCAACAAAGAGATCAGTCTTCAAATCCATACCATAAATTTTCTTTACAGAACTATCCAAACCCTATATTAAAGCTATTTTCTTCATAAACATATTTTAACATTTTATATTAAAACAAAGTTCTTTTTTCTATACATATTAGACCCTAAATGATCATCTATAATTGTGGAAATATCTTAAGTCCCTTGATAATAAAAACGAATTCCATATTTTTGTGCAAAAACACTTTCTTTTTGCTCTTTTTGCTAACTATTCCACATGAAAAAGATTAAACATCTATTAAGCACTTACTTATTAAGATGTAATACACTACGGATACAGATACAAAGGGGGTAAAATGTATCAATCACTGCCCTCAGGAAACTTACATTCAATCGTGGGAATACAACAAATACATCTAAGTACATGACAAGCAATTTGAGGGTAGATTGAATCCTCCATAATGACTTTGAAAAACAAAGGCAAGGAGGCAGCTAGGTGGCACAGTGGATAGAGGACCAGCCCTGGATTCAGGAGGACCTGAGTTCAAATCTGGTCTCAGACACATAACACCTACTGGCTGTGTGATCCTGGGCAAGTCACTTAACCCCCATTGCCCAACCAAAAAAAAAAAAAAGGCAAAATAGCTGATACAAAGACTTTCTGATAGTATAGAATGCATTCTGTTTAGGACAATTATTGTATTATCTTCGTTGAAGATGAGTTGTAAGATCCTTAAGTCAGGGACTGTGACATATATGTTACACACATGTATGATATATATGTATAGATATAGATATGGAAATAGATATAGATATAGATAGATTTAATCCTGTGATAGGACAGAATTTCCCCTAGCATGAAACTTTTTATGTGGTAGCTAATCAATAAGATTGAATCAATAAATAAATAAAGTAGGAATGGAAAAGAAGAAGGAAAAGCAAAACTGGTTGCATTCTGGTTCTCTCCTCTTTCTTACAGAGTAATAGAGCAGTGCAAGGCACCCACAGATGATAGGCTCTTATCCTTTTCATAGTTGTGAAGCCATGGATTGGCTATGATGGCACATTTCCAAAAGCCAGAACTTCAAGGACATTTTAAAATCCCTGCAGGGAGGCTCTACCACTCAAGTATATGGCACTAAGCTGATCAAAATGTAATGACACATGAAAAATCAAAGAGATCTTCGAGCTAAAATCCATGAGAACCTCAAGAAAGTTGACACAAGTATTGACTCACATTTACATGAAGTCTTCACAGTGAAAAGGACCAGAATTATGTCAAGCTTCATTAACTGTCATCAGTAAAATAACACAGCATGTGTATTGTCTATGATGACATTTCCAGCAGCAGCCAGTTCAAAGGCAGTTTTACAGGGAACTCTAATAGCACTACATAGGAAAGATATTGGTTTTCTGGAAGCAGGATAAGAATATAGCCAAAACTCGTGCTGCCTAAAAGACAAAAGTTTTGTAAGTATATATATGTATATATATGTGTATATATATGTGTGTGTGTGTATATATACACACACATATTATATATATATATATATACACACACACTTACATATAATATATATGTATATACACACACACACATATTATATATATATATATATGTATGTTGACCTGACATTCCTCATCTTATTAAAAGTGCCTGCATGCTCCATTGCTTACTTTAAAAAAATCCACTCAAAATTTTACTTTTTCTTATTTAAAAAAATTATCAATATTAACAGATTGGGTAGAAAGTTAAATTCTAATACATATCAGTGTAACAGTCCATGTTGCAGATTTAAAAGACAGATTTAGAGGGAAAAAAAATCTTTCATTGGTCTGAGGTCCCTTTTAGAGATAACATCATAAAATAATTTAATTCAAATGACATTCCAAGATAACATAATTTCATCTTACAATTTTATGTATAAAACACTATAGATATTAGCAGTCTTAGTAAAATGAAAATGGTACACAGTCATACAAATATGTTATTTAACTATGTGTCTGACTAAATCAATTTTGGAACAATGAACATTTTGTCAAAAATAAATTTATTATACCAAGTCAAGACCGAACATTTCCTAAGAGTTAAACTGAAAAGATAAGGTTCAACAAGTTTAAAATTCTCTTATTTACTCTTTTAAAAAGTGGGTAATAATTCCTTATAATTTTTAGTCAAAAGTAATTTCTAATGTATCTATGATACATTCCTGTGTACCTTTGAGAAAGTCGAATTTGAATTTCAGAAAAGAAATTTAAAAACAAAACCCACCACACATTGTTATTTTTCTTTTTAAGAAAATGAGTTTCTCGTTTTTCTCGCTTCCCAGCCATCTTGGCGGCAGGTGTCTGGCTGAGGGTCCTCCCACACAGCAGGCAGGAAGATGGTGGCCACAAAGAAGATGAAAAAGTAACTGGAGTCCATCAACTGGAGGCTCTAGATGGTCATGAAAAGCGGCAAATACGTGCTAGGCTACAAACAGACCCTGAAAATAATCAGACAAGGCAAAGCCAGATTGGTCATCTTAGCTAACAACTGCCCAACCTTGAGGAAATCAGAGATTGAATATTATGCTATGTTGACCAAAACTGGCATACATCACTACAGTGGCAATAACATTGAATTGGGTACTGCATGTGGGAAGTACCACAGAGGATGTACACTGTCTATCATTGATCCGGGTGATTCTGATATCACTAGAAGCATGCCAGAACAGACCAGTGAAAAGTAAACTGTACAAAAGTATTATTTAAAAAACTGGTCAAAACTTTTATTTTTTTTTAAATGAGTTTCTCAAAGAAAGGCTACGTGGTATAGAGCATAGAGAGCCAATCTCTGAATCAGGAAGTCCTACGTTCCAGTCTCATTTCTGATACACATCAGTTAGGAGTCCCTGGCCAATTAACTTCATCTCTTAGAATTCCAAGCAACTCCTTAAGACTCTCTAAGGAAGAGCTGTCTATCTTTATATATAAAGGGAGTTCCCTTACAAAGAATTCTTTATATCAATGAAATCATTATCAGTGAAATCACAGGTTCAAAAAGGAGATTATGGGTATTTTATTAAAAAAAAAGTAGGGAAGGAAGGAAAAAAGAAAAAGAAAGAAAGAGAAAGGGAAGGAAGGAAAGGAAATGTAAAGCATTACAAGGACTATCTAATTTTAAAATATTCTGGTGGAGTACAACATTAGACAGTGTATTGTCTTCATTTTACAACCAAAGATTCATAATCTAAGGAGGAAGTGGGATCGTATTCGATAACTCAGGTAGCCCCAAAACTTTATCCAGTGCTTTGGCTCTATATTGTAATTTGGAGATTTTACACACACACACACACACACACACACACACACACACATACACTATTAAGGAAAAACCCAATCATAAGTAACAATGGTACAACCATTAACTGATCTCTTTCCTTTTTTCTCTTCCCCTCCCTTCTATCATGTACTTGCCTTACACAAGCTTTCCTCAGACTGGATCCAAGTTTGTATATATAAGAGTGTCATACAAGGATAATTCTTGTACTGAATAGTGGATATACTTCAGACACTCAAGCATTATGGGCTTAACTTCTACCACTTGAATTGTACTAGATCATAGACCTCAATTTATGACCCTTTGAAAACTGTTTCATTCACTTTCTATCATGTGGTATTGTAGAAAGAATCAAATAATCAATAAATGCCTACTTACTGTGTTCTAGGTACCAGATATGTCAAAGAGCTTATATTCTATGGGAAAACAGTATATACCTATAAAAGTATTTTAAAAATATATTCTTCTGGGTCATCTCCATTTTACACTGCCTGTTCTCTAGCTTCTATCTCTCTCTGTAAACCGAAGGGTGCCTTTGACCTTGAATTCTGATCATTGAGCATAAATTTTATCTTGCTTAGTTTCTGGCCCACTATACTACTTGCCAGGCATCTCTATGGCATCTTCTACTCTACTAACCTCACCTCCCACCCCCATTCCCAATTCTTTTCAACTCTAGCCCCTTCTACCCTAATCAAATTAATACTACATTTCGTGGTAGAGACAGCTAATTAATGCCCTACTACATCAGTCACCATACTCTCTGACTTCTTTATCCAAAATAAACACACCTTCTCTAGCCACAACTCTCCTTTACATATTAACTTTCCCTAATAAATATGAACTCTGTAAGGACAGGGACTGTCTTTCTTCCTTGGACTTGTCTTCCTAGCACTTAACTCAGGTTCTGGTACTTAGTTAATGTTTTTCATTCAAAAGATGCCAGTAGCTGTGAGTATCAGGAAAGGTTTTGTGGAGATGCTGACACTTGAGCTGAATTTTGAAGAAGACTAGGGATACAAAAAAGTAAAATGGAAGAGGAACAAAAGACTCCTAGAAAAGAATTCATAAAAGCTTGAAACCCCACCGAGACTTTTGGGACAACATGTATAACCTTGGTCTGATACCTGTACACGTAATCATAGTTATTTATCCCTAATCTTTTTTTTTCCTCTAAAAAAGGATCATTATGTATATGAATGTAATGGAATATAATGTATTATAAGAAATGATGAGCAAGCAGACTTCAGAAAAACCTGGAAAGACTTATATGAACTGATGCTAAATGAAGTGAGCAGAACCAGGAGAACATTGTACATAGTAACAGCCACATTGTGTGATGATTAACTTTGATAAACTTAGCTTTTCTCAGCAGTGCAAGGATCTAAGACAACTCCAAAAAACTCATGATGGAAAATGCTATTCACATCCAGAAAAAGAATTATGGAGTCTGAATGCGGATGGAAATATACTATTTACTCTCATTTTTGTTGTTAATTTTTTTTTGTTCTTTCTTGTGGTTCCTCGCATTGGTTCTAATTCTTCTTTACAACATTACTAATGTAAAAATGTTTAGTATGAATGTATATGTAAAGCCTATATCAGATTGCATGTCATCTTGGGGAGGGTAGAAGAAAGGGAGGGGGAGAAAATTTAAAACTAATAATCTTATGGAAGTGAATGTTGAAAACTAAAAATAAATTAAGTAATTAAAAAAAGAAGCACCATAGAAGACGGGAACCTCACAGAAGTTGTTTTAGGTCATTGTATGGTTAGACAATGCATTTAACCTCTCAGAAACTCAACACCTTTAAGAGTAAGATGGGTTGGTATAAGGAAAGTATTTGTTGAACACTGAGGTGCTATGGAAAGCCTATTATTATTATTTTCAGGAGAGATGGTTCCTTAGTGTCTTCTATAAAAGACAGTGGAGAGCCTATGAGTTCCTAGTAGCTTATTAACATCTTGAAGTGAGAAGGGAAGCAGAAAGAAATGAGCTGCAGGTGGCGTGTCTTTCTGCTTATTATACACACATACAAGCATAACTGGGCTCACATACACCCCCCCAGAGCCTATAGCTGCATCCAGAATTGTTGAAGCCAAGGATTTTGGAAGGAGTTTCTTTTCCTCTATCCATGTGTCTAGCCTCTCTGTGTCCTTTTAGATACCAGATGTCTAGACCTCTGGCCATCTAAGTCTTCTGCTCTTCCCTGAAGCTGTTCCTGTGGCCCTTATGATCCTCCAGCTCAGTCTCTGATCCTAGTCCCTATTGGGCAAATGTCCTGTAGTGTTTTTCTCCTTCCAGCTATGGCAGAGTTTGAAATTCAGATTTATTCCTTCTCATCTTCCTCTTCTCTTCCTCTGCTGAGCACTGGTGCCAGCTAGGAAAGAGGCAGACGTGTTTCAACTGCATATTTTCAGTTAATATAATAGACCATTTGCATAATGACATATCTGCATTAATGTTATACCAACACACATACCTTTCTATAGGTGCTGGTCTTCTGAGTTTCCTATGCCCTTCATATGACTCATAATAAGGGCTCGACAAAGCAAGGCACCTACCAAGTCTGTCTCTACTTAATGAGGTTAGGCAAAGCACAGTACTTATAAGGTCAAAGTTGCTGGGTCATCCTCAATTGAGCCAATTAGCTTCCCTCTGTTCCATTGTCATAAAGTGCTTGCATAACCTTGCCTCATAAATGTGAACTGCTGGCCAGCAAGGAGATTCAGGTAAGAGCAAGGATAATTCAGCACAACCCATCACTAGTAATGGGAAAACAGTGCAAAGTGCCCAGCCAGGCTTAAGGCCTGCCAATTGATTGTAGGTCAATAAGGTCATTTTTATAGATACAAAGAATAGTGAAGTTAAACAACAGGCAATCCACATTTGAAATACTTTAATTTATTTTATGCGTTGCCATCTCATTATCTTTTTATATTCTTTTCTTTAAGTACTCCTGAATTTTCCCTATAGTTTTTAAGATATCTAATGTATCAAGAAATCCTTGTGCCAAACTATAAAATGTTCAAAAATTTAAGATTCTAGTAGGCAACAAACATATTTGGGAAATAATGTCTGTTGTATTATAAGCACTGTGACACATCTCAGTGACAATGAGAACTCACCATTAAGAGAATATCGTATAGGGAGGAAGCAACGTGGTGCCAGACTGGACTTGGCTTCAGATGCTCTGGGTTCAACTTGCCCATCTACTACATACAATATTTTATGTGTGATTTTGAGCAAGTCATTTTTGTTTCTTTGAGTCTATGTCTTTATATAGTAAAGCAAGGAGATTGGACTAGATGACCACTAAGGTCACTTTCAGCTCTGATACCTATACATGATATAATTACGGCCACTTGTCCCTAATTTTTTTTTCCCTAAAAAAGAAGCACCATAGAAGATAGGAACCCATGGAAGTTGTTTTAAGCCAGTGCCTTGCATAATGCTCTATATATAATATACTTTAAATTTTAGCTTTTTACTTAGGGCTTCTATTTCTAAGAGCCACCCACCATCTCCTTACTCATTCAAAAATCTCAAAGGTGATGGAGGAAGTTGTATTCTTTATCCAGCTATGTTTTTACTGGTTCACTCACTTGGGATACTTTCTCTCCCTCATAGTTACCCATTTTGCCAGGTCCAGCTCAATACCCTTCTGCTTTATGAGACTTTTCCAACCTAGTTAAGCCCACGGGTGATTTCTCCCACCTGTGAATTAATAGCAGTCAACATTTATATCATGTATTTGACAATTAATGATCATGGACAAGATGGAGTGCTATGAGGAAGAGAAGTTATCTGAATTCCAAACTGATTGAATGACTGGAGCCAAAGTGTAGTCATTAATGGCTTGATGTCAGCTTGGAAAGAGGCCTCTAGTAGAGTGACTCAGGGGTATGTTCTGTCCTTGGCTGTGTGCTATTGAACATTTTTATCAGTGACTTGGATAAAGGCATACATGGCACACTTATCTAATTTGCAGATGACATAAAGCTGGAAGGAATAGCTAATAGCTAATGCCCTGGATGACAGTCAAGATTCAAAAGAACTCTTGACTGGGTAGAACATGGAGCCAAATCTAATAAGATGATATTTAATATGTATAAATGTAGTCTTGCATTTTGGTTTGAAAGTCAACTTCTCAAACACAAAATGGGGGGCTACATGACTACATAAAAAAAAGATATTGAAATTTTATCAGACTACAAGTTCAATATGAGTCAACAACGCAATATGGCAGCCAAAATAGCTCATGTGATTGTAGGCTATCTTAAAAAGGACATAATATCAATGACTGGGGTAATGGTGGTCCCACTGATATGCCTGGTTGGACCTAATGTGAAGGTCATTGTGCTCAGTTTTGGATGCCACATTTTAAGGGGGGCATTGAGAGCTGGATGATTTTCAGAGAACAGTGGCCAAGACAGTGAAATCATGACATACAAGCATTTGCTGGAACATTTGGACATGGTTAGCCTGCAGAAGAGAAGATATTATAGTAGGTTTGATAGGTACCTTCAAGTATTTGATAGACGGCTAAGTGAAAGAGGAAATGACTTGCTCTACTTGCCTCCAGAGGAAAGGGTTGGGATTGGGCAGAAATTGCTGATTTTCAATATGTGGAAAACTTCCTAACAATTTAAGCTACTCTAAAGTAGAATGAACTGGCTGCGTTTAGCACTGAGCTTCTCTGCTCCATAGGTCATCACTAAAATTTTGGCCTTTTGTTATTTAATTGTTCAATGATTCCTTAACATTCTTTTCAACCTCTCAAAATCTATTGACTATCTATTTCTGTATCTATGTGCCTCTCCAACTAGATTTTAAGCTTCTTAAGAAAAAGCACTATGGGGGCAGATAAATGGTGCAGTGGATAGAGCACCAGACCTGGAATCAAGAGGACTTGAGCTCAAATCCGGCCTCAGATATATAACACTTACTAGCTGTGTGACTCTGGGCAAGTCACTTACCCCAAATGCCTCACAAAAAAAAGAAAGAAAAAGAGAAGGCACTATGTCTGATACTATATTGGAAAGGCAGTATGGAATGACAAAGAAAGTGCTAGGTTTAGAATCAGAGTACTTGAGTTCAAATACTGGCTCCACCACTTAGTACCAGTGTGACCTTGAAAAATAGTCAACCACTCTGGCTTCAATTTCCTCATATGTAAAATGAGTAGATTGGGCTAGATCAGAGGTGGGGAACCTGTGGTTTCAAGGTCACATGTGGCCTTCTAGGTCCTTGGGTGTGGTCTTTTGACTGAGTCTAAGTTTTACAGAACAAATTCTTTTATTAAGGGGATTTGTTCTGTAAAGTTTGGATTCAGTCAAAGTGTCGCACTTGAGGACCTAGAGGGCCAAATGTGGCCTTGAGGCTACAGATTCCCTACCCCTGGGCTAGATGATATCAAAGGGCCCTTAGCTCTAAATCTATGACAAAGAATTCCCCAAAACACGAGGTATATGCCTACTGGTCAGCCAAGTCATGGCTTGAATGCCTTGCCTTGTTAGTGTGTCTTCTCTGATTCAGAAACTTCCCCTGACACCAGTCAACTCAATGGATCTAGTACCTTTGTACATTGCAGATTAAGAAGGTTGCTTTCAAGACTAGGAATGCCCTAGTCAAGATTGAGATTTGATCACCTACTCAGGAAAGAAAATGTCAAAGGAAAAGCAATCAAAGTTCTGGTCCTGATCTCTCCTCATTGAGTACCCCTGTTCTAACTGTCACATGATAAGGGGCACCATAATCCTTGGGGTGAGGGAAAGTATACTACCCAATCCCTTTCCCTTCATGGGAAGTTTAGTGAAAGAGAGCTACTTGCCGCACAAGACAGTCTGAAGAAGAGAGCCAATGATACAGTCATTCCCTTTTAAAGATGTACTCAGTCATTGGCTCTTCCTACTCAGTTGTGAACAAGGAGATTACTTTAATCATCTCAAAGTATGAGTCCTTCAGCACTGAGTCACACATGGCCATAAGCAGTCAGAAATTTTGTTTTCCCTAAAGTGCTCAAGCTAGCACTAGTTTGTACTCATTGTAGGCCAGAATCTGAAAGATGCAGATTGGGCATCAGAAACACGGAGACCTAAATGTGATTTGTCAGACATGGGTCACTTTGAATCATGGTTTAAAATGAATGTAGCAAATACAGGGAGATCATTAAGCAAGAAGTATTCAAAGTTGCAAGTCAGTAAGAATAAGGAAGGTGGGTAGGCCAAGGTCATTGAGCACCCAAGAAAGCTTGTTGCTCTGATAGCAGGCAAGAGCCAATGACCTCATTTCATCTTGAGGCAAGATGATTTTATCTAACCAGTCCTGATCTAAAGGCAGATTCAGCTTGCTATTAAAGGACTGATTCTATTATATTATGTCTGGTTCCCTATTGTCAGGGGATAGAATCCTTCTTTACCATTTGCTAGCCTAGTAGTATATGGTACAACATTCTCTTGAAAGGTTCAGGCCTATGGGGTTCAGAGCTCCCCTTTTGGCAAAGAAAGCTTAACCAGAGTCTTTGGGCTTCCCTACAGTGCAGGAGTTCTTAACTTATTTTTTGTTTCATGGACTCCGCTGACAGTCTAGTGAAGTCTGTGGACTGCTTAGAATATTTTTATCAATGCAAAAATAAAATACATAGGATTAGAAAGGAAACCAATTATATTGAAATAGTTATCTAAATATATATTCACAAGCCCTATTTTAAAAACTCTACTGTGGCACATTATTGGACTTAACATCCTTACTGAGAAAAAAAGAGTTATTTGAATCCTTGAGCTTGTCATTAATCTGATGGTGTTTTCAGGTGTTTTGAGCTACTGAGACTGTGAGTCAAACATTCTAGTCTTTTCCAAAACTAGTCTTAGCCATGAGTAACCAGACTCCACTAGGAAATACTTCCAAGTAAGCAAAGGACACACTATGCTTTCTAGGAGGGCAGTGATTGTCCTAGAAAACTCCTTTCTAGGGACAGTTTGCCTGGACTGCCAGGCCCTCTTCCAAAAATGCCTAGGGAACTGAGTGCCTGAAAGGCCAGTCAGCTCTGGGAATTTGGAAACTTCTCTGCTAACTAATGTCTCTTTCTGCCCCTCCTGCTTCAGAAACCTTGAACACAGAGGAATTACTTAAAGATTCAACAGCGAGGGTATAGACTACAGAGTGACTAAGGATGGCACCAATCTGGCCTCATTTCTGAAGAATAGTAAGCAATAACACTTTGTTTTAGAGAGATTGCCTTCTTGCCACCAGCACTTTTTCCTGACTCTCTTAAGAATAATAGTAACTAACATTTAATAGCACTTGTTTTTGTGCCAAGCATTGTGCTAAGTGCTTTCCAGATATCTCATTTGATCCTCACAACAACTCAGGGTGGGAGGTGCTATTACTATCCACACTTTACAGATAAGGAAACTAAGGCAAACGGGGTATTAACTGACTTGCCCAGGGTTCCACAGCTAGTAAGTTTCAGAGGTCAGATTTATTCTCAGGTTTTCCTGACTCCAGGCCCAGCATTCCATCTATTGTGACACCTAGATGCTCTTTGAGACTTCCCAAGAAGACAATGGTCACTTACTGGCAAGCATAGTCTACAAAGGATATCACGACAGCAAACTCCTGATATGAAAACTTGCTTACTATAACAGGCTTCCTCAGTGCTGGAGATATATGTGAAGTGGTTTTCATCTTCATTCCATTGCCTGCTTTATTTTTATTCTGGTTTTGTACAGGATAAGATCTAGGACATTTAAATAGCTTTGTGATCTTTGATAAGTCTCTTTCCTTTCTAAACCTTGACTTCCTCATCTGTGAAATGGGGATAATAGTTTAGTACCTAGCTGAGGGTCAAATGAGATATTTATAAAATGATTTGTAAACCTTAATAAAAAGAAAATCAAAAACATTGACATAGAAACTGAAGGCTAACTATAATATTAATTTTAAATTAAATAAATATGTATATGTATATATATTTTGAAAGAGTAGAAATCCCAAAAGGGACTTTTTTTTAAAAATAGCGCACGATAAACATATTTACATGCTGGCTATAAACTCAATGAAATGAATATACTCTCCTTCTTAAGGCTATTAGCCCTTGGGGGTACTTGGCAGGACATCTTCTGAAGTCAGGTTTGTATGTGATACAAGGGTAGATGGCAGTCCCCAAGCCAAGCCTGGCAGTTTCTCACTTGGAGGGTCTCTCCACATTTCCTGTTGAGGTAGGAGAAAGGTAACAAATAGTTGATGGGTATCCATTGCCACAAAAAGCCAAACAATAAGTTCTTGGTCCACCACCATTCCAACTATTTTACAGCCATTGTCTTCCAGAGGAAAAGTGAGCATGGGGATGCAGTCATAACTGGAACAGGATTTGCAAGACACAGTGGGGTATGCCCCCAAGTGCAGTCTCCTCAGGTGGTTCATCTTAAAGATGTGAAACTGTGGCATACTGGGGTAGCTGAACAGCCTTGGAAATTTTCCTGAACTGGAATCAGACTGACTTTTTGCTCTGGAGTTTGTTGTTGATGCCATCACAGGTGAGGCCCAATCCAGGTTGGGAATGAGCAGTTAACTTGGGAGAAGACAACACTATAAGGTTCTCATCATTGGGTTTCATGTAGTGATTCTCATCCCAATAGCATAGCCAATTTTGTCAGAAGCTAGAATAGAAGACATATGCTATCTTGAGTGCCAGAGATTGCAGTATAAATGAGCAGACAGCTCAGGTATCCATAAAAATGTTAATCAGCTCTGTAACATACATACATTTATATACTAATTTATAGAAACCTATGTATACACATACATGCATATGTATATGTGTATGCATATGCATCTACATATATATATATCTTCATCTACGTCTCCATATCTGTTTAAGGAGGAATAGTTTGGCGTAATTTACAAGGATAGCCTCAGAGTCAGGAAGACTAGGATTTTTAAAGCCCTGCATTTTTAAACATAATGACACTCTGACCTTGGGCAACCTCTAACTGTCTAAGTTAACTGGAAGACTCTAAGTTATAGAGGAATTGCTGATCTGCATCAGTAGAGAGAACTGTCACATCAGGAGTTCCTTACACCAATGAAATCATGGATCTGGAATACTCTTCCCTCACCCCTGCACCAATGTATCACATATGTATTCTCTCATACCCTGGTACTGGTTCTTCATTATCATAAGAATATATGTGTCTTCATTTGACTATCTATAAAACAGGAAGATTGTTCAGACTTGCTGTGCATTTCAACAAAAGGAATAGTAATCTTTGATCCAACTTAACTTTACTCAGACTTAGTAGAGATTTTTTTTTCTTATGTTAAAGTACTGACGTTCTAACATGGTGAAGCTGTGATGAAAAGAAAGAATGTTTACAAAGATACCTTACTGTGCTTCTTCAATATTATCAACCACAATTCAAATCCCACCTCAGACATTTATTTAGCTGTATGATACTGGGAAAGTCACTTAACCTATCTCAGTCTCACTTTTTCTCATCTGTAAAATGGGAATGATAGAACCTAATTCACAGGATAGTTGTGAGCATCAAATGAGATAATATATGTAAAGTACCTCATAAACATTAAAGCACACTGGGTATTACTCATCATCATCATCACCATCATTGTCATCATCATCCCCCCCAAAAAATTCTAGAAAGACTTGTGTGCTCTGCTAAGCTTTGTACAATGAAAATACAGATTGTAACAATCTTTAGGGGCTAATGTCCCATAAAATGATTCCTTGACTCTCGCCTGAATGCTGCAAGGAATGTGCATTTGTCAAGGGAAGGGGATTTTTGATAACTTGTGTGCAGTCAACTAGAATGCTAGACCACCAGTTATGCATCTTATGTCCTACCCCATCTGTAAGGACTAGGTTGGTTGGGCACCGATGTGTAATATGAAGTACAAATACAAATACCCTGTTGGATAGTGAACCATGGAGAGCAACTGAGGTGCATCACAAAAGTATATGCTTTTATTTTCCACCCAATGTTTTTAAACTCTGGTTGATTTTGGAATTACTAAACCAAAAGCAATATGATTGAAACCTTAGCTAACTACATAATGTGTGCATGGTGTCTCACTCAACTGTGTAAGTGAAAGAAGCCTTGGAGTATATAAAATAGCTCATTCAAAAGGTCATCTCTGAATGTATTTTCCTAATACTGATAATGGAAACTTTGAGGAACTCAATTTTGTTGATAACACATGAGACAGACTGTAATGAAAAGAGCTGGTAAGGGGTGGCACCTCGAACACTAATGACAAGGTACAAATGCTATTAGCAGTTTTGGTTCATGAACACACACGCACACACACACAATGCACACCACACACCACACCACACACATATCTCTTCCCTTTAGTATCCTCTGCATGACTTACACTTTAGCCTGATTTCTGAACCCCATAGGAGGTTACCAAGTGAATGCCAATGTGTTTATTGTCAGACTCTCCATTTGTATTTAACTAATATATTTAATTGTTAAATGATAACAACTGTGAAGATATAAGAGATTATAGAACCTAAAATAGAAGCACTGCATATGTATGTGTAAAGAGGTACATATGTACATATATGCATATTAAATGATTATGGTTTAGGTATCTGATTTATAAATATATTAAAAATATATTTGTCTTGTTCTAAGGAGAAGAAATGGTAAGACAGTGAGAAGAGAAGTAAAGATTTAAAAAATCTAAAGTCCTCAACTGTAAGAATACAACAATCAAAAGTCATTCATTAGGTACTTACTCACACATGGTATTGGGATAACAAAGAGAGCCCTTGCCTTTGGGAGATTACGATCAAAGTACAAAAAGGAAAAGAAAAGAAGTCATATGGTACAGTGGAAACTGACTCTGGAATCGGAAGAACTGAGTTCAAATCCAGCATATGGTGCTTACTTTGAGCAATTCACTTAAGACTCCTGGACTTTAGATTCTTCATTTATAAAATGAGAGAGCTGGACTAGATGACTTTTTTTTAGGCTAGGCAATGACTTGCCTGGAAGTGACTTGCCCAGGGTCACACAGCTAGTAAGTGTTATTTGACTGAGGTCACATTTGAACTCAGGTCCTCCTAGATATAGGGCTGGTGCTCTATCCACTGGGCCACCTAGCTACCCCACTAGATGACTTTTTGGTCCCCTCTGGCTCTATATCATTGATAGAATGACCCAAATTCTAAATCTTGCTCCTGATGCCTAGTATATGGATAGACTTCAGGAATATACTTTAATACCATGGGCCTTAATTTTCTCATCTATCAAATGAGAGGATGACTTGGAAGGTCATTTGTGATCCTATGACATGGCAATAGCAAATAAAACCCCAATTGAACCCTAACAATATAGTTCATTTAGTCTTACAGGCCAGCAAAGGATTTCAGAGATCAATTCAACCCAGTGGCACATGGAAGTCACTGAACCAGCTCTTGAAAACCACTTGTCAAATTTTCATGTGTTAAATGTTCAGTTTTAAGAACAACTTTGAGCAACTAAGTCATTTTGACTATTACAAATACCCAAATTAACTACAAAGGACTGAAGATGTTATCTGCATTCAGTGAAAGAACTGAACAGATGTATAGAATGATTTTACATATATGTGTGCCTACATATATATATATATACACATACATATTTGTGTCTGATGGTAGCCACCTCTAGGGTGGAGGGGAGGGAAGAAAAAAGGAAAAGAAAGTTAAATGATAACTTTATTATGTATTTAAAAGAAATAGCAAGTCATACATACTAGGTTTGCTCTTATGCAATCATCTACTTTTTTTGTCCTATTCTACTATGTTATTGAAACATTTGTTTCTTTCTTAAGTTTTGACAATAATAAATAAAATTTAAAAAATTCAGTGTGATCATTTATACTTTGAAAATCAGCAACACTACAAATCAAGGCCTAATTTATTGTTTTACTGATTGTCTAGACTTAATAAAGTGATGGAGAAATTGTTAATAAGGCATATCCAACCTAAAAGTAGGTTGGAGTTACATTTTTGTTTTTCCTTTTCAAGAGCCAGTTGTTAAACATTTAACAGAACTCCTCTGGTTTAAATGTCTTATTTTACAGATAAAGAAGCTTTTACTTAGGAGTATTGTCACTCGCTAAAAGTCACAGATCTAGTTAGTGGTGGAGGCAGACTTTGAATTCAAGTATTACAATTCAAATTCCTGGGTATTTTCCATTCCACTACTTCCTTTTTAAAATTATGATTATGATTATGATTATGATTTGGCTACACAATGGGGTTAAGTGACTTGCCCAGGGTCACACAACTAATGTTTTGTGTCTGAGGACAGATTTGAACTCAGGTCCTCCTGAGTCCAGGGCCAGTGGTCTCTCCACCGCACCACCTAGCTGCCCCCAATTCTTTTTTTGGTGAGGCAACTGGGGGGTTAAGTGACTTGCCCAGGATCACACAGCTAGTAAGTGTCAAGTGTCTGAGGACAGATTTGAACTCGGATCCTCCTGACTCCAAGGAAGAAGCTCTATCCACTGCGTCACCTAGCTGCCCCATTTCCACTACTTCCTGAGAGAATTGGCATGGATTTTTAAATCATATACAGGATAAAGGCTAGTGAATTTAACATTCATGTTGAGAAAGAAAGTATGACTGATGAATATTTGAGCAGCACAACCTTAAGACATTTTCATAGTAGTTCACTTTTTCTCAAGTACTGTCTATGATGGCTGATATCTTGCCTTGCTGAATTATCCCAAAACATTTTTAGGGTGGCAAAAATAAGTACCAATCTTTTGACACACCCATGAGGAAAAATAATTTTTTTATTTTATTTTATGCACAATCAGCCATGAGGAAAATTCTACAGAAAATGGGTATAGACCAACATCTAACATCATATATACCAAGATAAGGGCAAAATGGGTACATGATTTAGGCATAAAGGATGATACCCTAAGCAAATTAGGAGACTATGGAATAGTTTATTTGTCAGCTCTATGGAGAATGGAAAAGTTTATGGTGAAACAAGAGATAGAGAACATTATGAAAAGTAAAATGGATAATTTTGATTATATTAAATTAAAAATATTGTACAAACAAAACCAATGCAACCAATATTGAAGGAAAGCAGAAAACTGGAAAACAAGTTTTATAAGTGTCTCTGATAAAGGCTTCATTTCTCAAATATGTGGAGAACTGAGTCAAATTTATAAGAATACAAGCCATTCCCCAATTGATAAATGGTCAAATGATATGAACAGGCAGTTTTTCAAAAAATTAATTTATTTAAATCAATTTATTTAAATTAAATTAAACTTATTTATTTAAATTAATTTAATTTAATTTAAATTAATTTATCAACAATCACTTCCATATTCTAAGTTTAAAATTTTTCTCCTTGTCCCTCCCCATTACCCTCCCCAAGACGGTACACAATCTGATAAAGGCTATACATATACATTCCTATTAAACATATTTTCACATTAGTGATGTTGTAAGTAAGAATTAGAACCAATAGGAGGAACCACCAGAAAGAGCAAACAAAACACAACATAAGAAAAAAAATAGCAAATAATATGCTTCGATCTACATTCAAACTAAATGGTTCTTTCTTCTTTAAGGATAGCATTTTCCATCACAAGGCCTTTGGAGATGTCTTAGATCCTTGTATTGCTGAGGAGGGTTAAGTTTATCAATATTAGTCATGGCACAATGTGGCTGTTATTGTGTACAACATTCTCCTGAGACCACACAAGTCTTTCCAGGTTTTTCTGAAGTCAGCCTGTTCATCATTTCTTACAGCACAATAGTATTCCATTACATTTTCATATATCACAACTTGTTCAGACATTCCCCAATTGATGGGCATCCTCTCAATTTCCAATTCTTTGCCACCACAAAAAGAACTGCTATAAATATTTTTGTACATGTGGTTCTTTTTCCCATTTGTATGATCTCTTTGGGATATAGCCCTAGAAGTGCTATTGCTGGGTCAAAGGGCATGCACGTTTTTATAACCCTTTGCGCATAGTTCCAAATTGCTCTCCAAAATAGTTGGATCAGTTCACAACTCCACCAACAATGCATTAGTGTTCCAATTTTCCCACATCTTCTCCAACATTTATCATTTTCCTGTTTTGTCATGTTGGCCAATCTGATAGGTGTGATGTGGTACCTCAGAGTCATTTTGATTTGCATTTCTCTAATCAATAGTGATTTAGAGCATTTTTTCATATGACTATAGATGGCTTTAATTTCTTCATCTGAGAACTGCCTGTTCATATCCTTTGACCATTTATCAATTGGGGAATGACTTGTGTTCTTATAAATGTGACCTAATTCTCTATATATTTTAGAAATGAGGCCCTTATCAGAGATACTGGTTGTAAAAATAATTCTTTCCCAATTTTCTACTTTCCTTCTAATCTTAGTTGCATTGGCTTTGTTTGTGCAAAAATTTTTAATTTAATGAAATCAAAGTTATCCATTTTGCTTTTTGTAATGTTCTCTAACTCCTGTTTGGTCACGAATTCTTCGAACAGGTAGTTTTCAGATGAAAAAATCAAAGCTATCTATAGTCATATGAAGAAATGCTCAAAATCGCTATTGATTACAGAAATTCAAATTGACATTTTAATTTAAAAGTCTATCTGACCACAAGTAGGGAGATCAAAGGAAAACTGTTAAGTTCTGAGGAGAGTAACAGTAATGGAGATAATGCTATGACACTAACAATACACGCTTTCCATTCCCTGTGCATGCTTTGTGTGTGTATAATATTCTGCCTGTGCAATACTTTGCAGCCCACGTATTTTGCACATTTTTCCTCTGAACTAAGTCTTCCAGATAAGGAAACATGCACAGATCAGTTGGCTAGCTATAGTTTACCCACCTTTGTGTGGCAGGTTTGTGGCATTGTTAATGTAGCATGGCACTCAGACTATTCCCAACTAATGGCTTCCAAGCAAACTGTATCTTCTCCCTGTTCATTTCTATTCTACTTGCCCATGTGATTTAAGTACAAATCTACCAAACAGTTTATGTATAATAATAACTTGCATTTATACAGTGCTTTTTAACTTTCTCAAAGAGCTTTCAAATCTATTATCTAGTTGATCTTCCAGTATCCAGTCTCTCATTGTTCTGATTAATCCCAAATATTGCTGCAAAGCTTAAAAACTCGAATCAATGCAGTGACTAGTGATTAACAATGAACTGCTTGATGGAGAGGTAAAGTACAGAAGAAGACATAAATTTCCATCCATGACCAATAAAACAGAAATATATTTCATTATACTTATTAGATACAAAAGAAGCTTTTACTAGTGAGGAGAGGAAGCAAAGGCATAGAAATAGTGATTTTAAAAAAAAGAATGTCAATGAAACATCTTTAAAAATAAAAAAAAGGTTAGAGGAGAAGTAGTTATGATGGATACACAAGTAAGTAGGCCAATATTAGTACTACTTTGTTAGATTTAATTGCATATTTAGAACATATTTGTAATAGAGGTTTAGTTTCATGTGTGAAGGGCAGTTAAGTGGCACAGTGGACAGGATACTGTGCTTAAAGTCAGAAAGACTCATCTTCTTGAGTTCAAATCTATTCTCAGACAATTAATAGCTTGTGTCACCCTGGATAACTACTTAATCCTATTTGTCTCAGTTCGTCATCTGTAAAATGAGCTGGAGAAGGAAATGGCAAACCACTTCAGGATCTCTGCTTCTCCTCTCCCCCAAAAAGTATGCCAAATGGGGTCACGAGTCAGACACGACTGAAATGACTGAACAACAATAATGTATGTGTAAGTCTCTATTCTGACATTTTATATGAAAATAAATGTTTGTTAATGATATCCTAGTTCATAATAATAATTAAAAAAAACATACTGCTGCCAAAAGAATCTTCCTAAAATATAATTCTTATCATATCCTGCTTCTATTCAAGAATCTAAGGTGGGTCCCCTTTCAACTTCATCAAGTCCAAACCTGTCTACCTGATAATCAACTGTCCAATATCAGGCCTACCTCATCAACCTTATTTCCCAGTATTCCCTGGCACAGATCTTCTGCTTTAATCTGGTCCATTTCCTTTCTATCCCTTCACAAGGTATACTTATTCCCAAAGCTTACTTTTCCACACAAAAGAAATGTCTTCCTTCTCCCTCATCATGTATTCAGTTTATCTATCTTTCCATGTCCAGCTTGGATTCTATATGTTATGGGAATCTCTTTTTGAATACTCTAAGTCACAGTAATCTTTCTTTTCTGAAATCTCACAGCACTTAATGGTAGCAAAAGAGTTGAACTCTTACTACTGCAATAAATATAAGGCTAGGGATATACATTTAGAGATGGATAGATTCTCATTCCAACATCTTATTTTCAAATGAAATTGAGTCACAGAGAGAATGCATCCCATGTCACATGAGTAATCCATGGCAAACCCAGGATTTGAATCCCAGTTAATTGACTTCAAATTTAATCTTCATTACAAATATTTCAGTTGTGTTAGTTTTATATAGGCAATTAAACTGAAAGCTACTACTTAATGTCTGAGGCATTTTGGGGCAGTAAGAAATCAATCAATCACTATATGTTTATTATTCACTTACTATGTGCTAGGCACTGTACTAGGTTCTGAGGATGCCCCCACACCCAAAAAAGACAAAAGCAAAAGGAATCCCTGTCTTCAAGGAACTTATATTCTAACAGAGAAAATAAGTAGGTAAAGCTGAAATTATGAAACTGGTATTTGGGACAGAGCCAAGCATATTCCAGAATCTATAAGAAAAGAGCTAACAAGAATAGTGCTAGTGAGCAGAAGGATTGAAGACAAGCTCAGAACTGTTGATCCTAAGGCAGAAGCTATTGATTCCTGACAAATTTTAATCTCTTAGTTATTATGAATGGCTTATAGTGATGACATCATGGAGCTGACTCCTCATAAATATAATCCCTAATGGAGATCAGGACAGTGACTCTGGAATCACTTGTAGATCCTGATATTAAGGGTAAGGACCATGCCTTAGACTTCTTTTGTTTCATACCTAGCACACCTAACACCAGACCTAGCGTAATGCAAGGCAAATATTTGACATTTAGATAGTCAGCAAGGTTATTAAATGCTATGTTGTAGGTATTGTATTAAGTACTGAAGATATAAAAAAAGACAAAAAAAAGCAGTCCCTGATCCCAAGGGGCTCATAGTCTAATTGAGGAGATAAGACGTAAGCAACTACGTACAAATAAAATTTATACAGAATAAGTTGGAGCTAATCAATAAAAGTAAGTTACTTACTTTAAAAAGGACTGGTAAAGGTCATTTGTAGATAGTGGAATTTTTGCTGGGGCTTGAAGGGAGCAATGGAGGCCAGGAGATGAAAATGACAAGAGAGAATTCCAGGCATGGGAGAAAGCTAGTGAGAATGAGCCAGGAGAGGGAGTGTGTTGTGTAAGAAGCAGCAAGGAGGCCAGCATCATTGGAATACAGAGTACATAGGAAAGAATAAGATGTAAGACAATTGGAAAGTTAGGATGGTAATGCCTAACAAGATTTTATATTTGATCTTGGAGGTGATGAAGAGCCACTGGAGCATATGAATGGAGGGGTGACATAGTCATAGATATACAGTTTAAGAAGATCACTTGCACAGCTGGATGGAGGCTGGACTAGGGTGAGGAGAGATTTGAGGCATGGAGACCAAGCAGTGGGCTATTGCAGAAGTCCAGTAATGAGATAATGGGAGCCTGGACTGGAGGAATGGCAGTGTCAGAGGACAGAAGGGGATACATGCAAGAGATGTTATGAAAGTAAAATAAATAGGCCTTGGCAAGAGATTGTATATGGGGGTGGTAAAAGATACTGAGGAATCAATAATGCCATCATCTATATTGTGAGCTTGAGCAACTGGGAGGATAGTGGTTCCTTCAATAATAGTTGGAAAGTTCAGCAGAGGCAGGGGTTTGGGGTGGGAGGAAAATGAGTTCAGTTTTGGACATGTTGAATTTAAGATGTCTGTTAGTTCATCTAGCCGATAGGCAGTTGGAGTTGCAATACAGGAGGTTAGAGGAGACATTAGGGTTGGATAAGTATATCAAAGAATCTTCAGCATGGAGAATGATAGTTTAATCTATAGGAGTTTATGACATCACCAAACAAAATAGCATAGAGAGGAGAATAAGGCCAAGAGAGATTACCCTTGGAGGACACCCATGGTTAGCAAGCACAACCTAGGTAAAGATCCAGCAAAGGAAACAGAGAAAGAGCAATCAGATATGCAGGAGGAGCAACAGTAGAGCTCAATGTCACAAACACTTACAAGAGAATATCAAACAGTCAAGGGTGATTGGCAATGTCAAAAAATGCAATGAGGTCAAGGAGGATAAGGATTGAGAAAAGACCATTCACTTTAGCAATTAAGAAATCATTGATAAATTTGGAGAGAGATATTTCCATTGAATGATGAGGTTGGAAGCCACACTGAATGTAATTAAGAAGAGAGCCAGAGATAAGGAAGTGGTTGTAGTTAGCTTTCTTGATTTTCCTGAGGAATTGGGTCACAAAAGAGAAAAATGATATGAGACGATGACCAGCAGCCAATGGGCAGATAAAGTGAGGGGTCTGCGGAGTATTAAGGAGACACAGATATGTTTGTGGGTAGTACAAAAGTAACTGGTAGACAGGGAGAAATTGAAGATTAGTGAAAGAGTAGGGAAGGTGAAGGGGATAACACAATCTGTTGAAGAAGAGGGGATGGAATTGGATCACTTGCATATGTAGAGTGGTTAGCCTCAGCAAGGAGAAAGTCTGCATCTTCCCATACGAAAGATGTGAAGAAGGAAATTATGGTGGAAGAGGAGGAGAGATTAGGAGCTATACTAAGAGAAAGCTCTCAGGGAATAGCTTCATTTATTTCAAGAAATTTTGAAGCAAGATTCTCAGCTTGTAGGGTAGGGTCAGGGGGAGTGAAGGGAGGTTTAAGAAAGGATGAAAAATTGTAAAAATTACTGTGGTGAGTAGAATAATGAATTAATTAGGGAGGTATAAAAAGGTTTCCTTTCAGCAGTGTCTACCCAGTTGAGATATGTAACATGAATTTGTAGTGAAAACACTGACCACAGTTTTGTGACTTTTTCCAACTTAATCTAACAGCACAACATGAGTAGGAGCTAAGTATATGAGAAAGAACAACATATAAGACAACTAGATGGTTGGAGTAAATCCAGGTTGAGTCTTGGCCGAGCAAGACCAGTGATGAGATAACAAGGCAAATCAAAGAAGAGGACGGTATAGGGCTAAATTATTTCACCAAGGGGTCAAGAAGAGAGAAAAGTGTAGCCAGGCTAGGTAAAGAACTAAGAGGTGGAATAATTGAAGGTCAAAGCAGTAACAAAAAACACAATCTGAGATTGTAAGAGAAAAGGAGAGAAGGAGAATGCCAACATGTGATTTTCAGAGCTCATATACGAAAGTGCAACACTTATGGGTGATGGCAAGCTCAAGGGCATGAATTCTTTTTCATTGAACATTTAATCTAGCACTAATAAACCCAAGGTTTAAATATCTTCATTTAAAACATGGGAATACAAAAACCTAGAGTGAATAAATGACTTTTCTAAGGTCAAGCAACTAGCATATAAGTGACCTGGCACTGGAAACTCATTCTGCTTGACACTGTCTATTCCACCTGATTACATATATGTGCTCAAACCACACATGTACATACATACACACAGAGTCTCTCTGTCTTGTTCTCAACCCAAACCCTTCATGGAAACCTCACATTTCTGAGGAGCAGTAAGAGATGACAAGATTCTTGGCATGCAGTGGGAATCAAGTAACTCCCATTTCCCAGGGAAACTACATATTTGCAAAATTTTGCTCCTACTGTTTTGATCATCACTTGATTTGGGATTTTCTATCTGCTAAAAGTAATGATATTTAACTGAACAAGGTATTTGTTTCTTTCCATAAAATCACCCCCACTTAATTTTATTCCACAGCTGTTGAGAAATAATGGAAGTCATGAATGCACTTTAAAAAAAAAAAAAGTTTCATTAAGTAATTGAACAGAATCCTTACCTGTGTATTTCTATATTTGACAGCAAGCAGATGTCTGAATTTAGGGGAGGGATGAAGGAGATAAATGTTGTGCATTGTTGCAAGCATAACATTCCCAAGATGCCATTGTAAGTCTGACAAGGATTCAGAGCCCAGGTTTTACTTTAGAATGTAAAAGTGTTTCCCCATAAACAATGCCATTTATTCTATGCATATGGCCATACTCAGTAAATAATTTTGAAATGCCTGAATGGGTGGGGAGTACAATGTTCTCTGGGTGTAAAGTAGTGCGTAGAATGCTGGACTTGGTGTTAGGAAGACACAAATTCACCTCTTGTCTCAGATTTACTAGCTTTATGCATAGGCAAGGTACTTGAACTCTCTTAGCTTCTATTTGTTCTTCTGTAAAACAAGGATAATAGCATCTACCTCATGAAATTGCTATGAAAATCAAATGAAATGATGTAGGTAAAGTACTTTGAAACCTTGAAGTGTTATATAATGCTAGTTATTATTATTATTATTATAGTATTTTGATTTTTTCAGTGAAATAATATTTCTTTTACTTGCTAAAGGAAGAACTAGTATCCTAGTCTTTATGCCCCTCCAAAAGTGGAGAAATTTATTCATTCTCAAAGGTATAACCGGTCCGTGCTAGCTTTTTCTGTAATAGTGATACCTAGTGCTTCCTAACATTAAAATGACTCTTCATACATGTCCTTTTGAGATAGTATGAAGTTCCACTGGAGGTACAGGAAGACTTTCGGTCTAAGGGGTCTCATAGTCCCTGGGGTGTGGGAAGGAGCCAAAAGTGCCTTATTGTCAGACCAGGATTGCTCATGCATTAAGCAGCATTTGCTGTCCTTCATACTATCTCAAAAGGACATGTCTCAGCATACTTGGTTGTCAGTCATGTTAGTTACAAGCAGTGACTCCAAAGAAACATGCAGTCATCTGCATACTTTTAACCACAGCCATCATGAAATTATATTTTATGATATCCAAGAGGATCAAAAGTAAAATAGCATGTTTTAAAAGAGTAGTTAGCTTTTTTTAAATGGAAAAAATATATATTGCAAAAGTCCTGTATTGAAACCATTGGCCCTTTCAATTTCATAGTTTTCTTTTTAACACACTGGCAACTGTCTATCTCAACTGGCAGACAACATTTAACAAAGTCAGAAGAAGGATTTCCAATCCACTCCTGGCTGCCAGCTGCCTTTTCTATCCTGTTTCCATGGAAATGGAAATCAGATATATAAAATAATAAGATAGAAGGAAGTAGTTTTCTTTAAAATTGTTACTTTTTTTTTTCCTCCCAGCTCCCATGGTTTCCTTAAAAAACCAAAATGGCTGTGTTAGCCATTCCACTGGAATATGAGTCCTTAGGTCACAGCCCAATAGCTAGAAGGAGATGGGGAACCAGGAGGAAAAAATATACACAAATCTATATATTTATACATGTATATATACATATATATGTGTGTGTGTGTGTGTATTTGGCTTAGCCTGTTAGTTAGGCTAGAATCCTGGAACTTCAAGTCAATTGAAACTCCACTGTGAATTCCAGAGAGGCCTCGATCTCAAGAAAAGCACAAACTACCTCTCTTTGGGTCGGTAAGAGATTTAAAAGTTGTTTGAAAAAATTCAGTAGAATATTAGCCCTCCAATGAAAGGAACACAACTCACTGCTCATTGGGAACTCACCACCAGCAGATTTGTCTTGCTTTGAATTTTAGAGATAAAATACCAGTTCCTTATCTACTATACCAAAACACCACATGGCATATAGGGAACAGAGTACTGGCCTTCAGGTCAGGAAGAGATACAAGTAGGAAGTGAACTTGTGATTTAAATCGGTATATGTTAATTTCCATGAGGAAACTCTTTCTACTAATGCTGGTTGGCACTTTCTTTGCAACTTCATGTTTTAGAGGGTTGCCTGAGGCACAGAGAATCTAAATGACTTGCCCAGACTCTCACAGTCAGTGTGTGTCATAGGCACAACTTGAACTCCAGTCACTTTGGCTTTGAGTTGGCTTCTCTATTCATTATTCAAGAGTTTCCTGGGGGTAAATCACTGCCTCTAACATATTGGTTGCGAAACCTAGGGCAAATCATTTAACATCTCAGTGTACCCAGGCAACTTTCTAAGACTATAAGTTTCACAACAATTGAAGATAAGAATTGGTAGAAGGAGTTTGCTCCCTAGACCCTCATACCAAGGAAATTATATGTCTAGGCTAGGGGTGGGGAACCTGAGGCCTCAAGGCCACATGTGGCCTTATAGATCCTCAAGTGCAGCCCTTTGACTAAATCCAAACTTCACAGAACAAATCCCCTTAATAAAACGATCTGTTCTGCAAAACTTGGCCTTAGTCAAAAGGCGGAACCCTAGGAACTAAAAGGCCAGATGTGGCCTCAAGGCTGCAGATTCCCCACCTGTGGTCTAGGTCAAAAAAGGACAAACAAACAAAAAGAAGCATATAAGCAACAACAACAAATGACCAAATTATCAAATACCTGGGAGAAACACAGGCTAACTCTATAGATCCTATTGGCCTATGACCTTTCCTAATACTGTGCCCACTCAAACTAAATTATTTTACATTTACTTTTCTGTGAAAAGATATTATTTCCTGCTAGCTGAAAGTAAAGTCACTGAGGGCAGGGAGTATTACATTTTTGTCTTTGTATTCCCAATTCCTTTAATAGTACCTAGTATGTAATAAGTGATTAACAAAGGCTTATTGTGGGGCAGCTAGGTGGTGCAGTGGATAGAGCACCGGCCCGGGAGTCAGGAGGATTTGAGTTCAAATCCGATCTCAGACATATAACATTTAATAGCTGTGTGACCCTGGGCAAGTCACTTAACCCCATGGCTTAGCCAAAAAAAAAAAAGAAAAAAAAAAAAAGAAAAGAAAAAAAAGCTTATTGAGTTGAATTGAAATGAACATGTGCCATTGGTTTCTCATCCCTCAGTTTTGATATTAGTATCATGCCATAATATAAACTTAGATCCCAGGTCGCTGAAGAAAATATGATAATTACCCGCAATAAGTGAATTTGGAAGGGGAAAGAAAAAAGCCTCTAACTTTCCATTGGATGCCTCCTATTCTTTCATTACAACATTTTGTATCTTTCCCCTTTGTAGCTCTGGAGCAGGTTTTTGGGTTTCAATAAGTATATTTAGTTCATCTAACTCTCTCCTTCTTGGGCTCCATTATATTTTTTTAAATTTTTTTATTTTTTGGCAATTGGGGTTAAGTGATTTACCTGGGGTCACACAGCTAATAAGTGTCAAGTGTTGACGCCGCATTTGAACTGAGGTCCTCCTGACTTCAGGGCCAGTGCTCTATCCACTGCATCACCTATCTGCCCCTGTGCTCCATTATATTGACAGACAACTTGAGTTGAATTTTGGTTCCTAGTACTATGCTACTTATGATGAATTATGGGAATTAGCAATGACACAGCAATATGGAAAGAGAAAAATGGGGAGAGGGAAGAGAAAGAGGGTAGGGAGCAAGAATGAACAAAGAGACAATAACAATGGAGAGGACACAAAAGTATTATGAATAGTTGTGTTAAAGATCTGTTGTACTAATTTTTGTCTAAATCATTTAGAAAATAATAAATTAATATAAGGGAGTAAGGGGGCACAGCTAGGTAGCATAGTGGATAGAGTGCCTAGCCTAAAGTCAGGAAGACTCATCTTTCTGAGTTCAAATCTGGTCTCAGACACTTACTGGCTATATGACCCTAGGCAAATCCCTTAACCCAGTTCGCCTCATTTTCCCATCTGTAAAATGATCTAAAATGGCAAACCACTTCAACATCTTTCCCAAGAAAACCCTAAATGGGGTCACAAAGAGTTGGATACAACTAACTACAACAAAATTTTTTTTTAAAAAATGAGAATCGTTCTCTGAAAGATTAAATTGAAGCCTGAAATTTAGGTATTATCAGGGGAAAAGATCAAACAAAATTGCTTATCCTGGTTTTGTATTAGTAGGATTTTCCATATACTCTCTACAGAGAGTACATGGGGAAAGACTCAATCAACAACTGTATGAAGGTTAGTGGTACCAATCACAAAAACAGAGAAACTCGGAGGAGGGATTTGGAGAAAAGATAGTAAGTTCTGTTTTAGACATGTTGAGTTTGATATATATATATACAGGTGGTGATGTGGGACTGAAGCTCAGGAGAAAAATCAGTGCTAGATTTATAGATCTGGGTATCTTCTATGAAGATAATAATAACTTATTATGTGATACATTAATAATAATAATAGAATTTGTTAGTGCTTACTATATGCCAGGCACTGTGCTAAACATTTTACAATCACTATGTCATTTGATCCTCACAACAACATTGGGAGATATTATTATCCCTATGTTGTGCATGAAGAAACTGAGGTAAAGAGAGGCTAAGTGACTTGTCCATGGACACACAGCAAAAAAGTTTCTAAAGCCAGACTTGAACTTGGCCCTTCCTGGCTTCAGGCTAAGCACTCTATCCACTACACCATCTAGCTGATCCTGGGAGATAATGGAAAAAGAAGAAAGAGCAGGACAGTCAGTAAACATTTATTAAACACCTACACTCTGCTAAATTCTGAGGAAACAAACAAAAAAAGAGTATGAGTCCCTGTTCTCAATGGACTTACAATCTAATGGGGGAAGGCCATGCATAAAAAGAAAATGAAAAGTGGGGGAGAAGAAGAGCATGATGAAGTCCTGCAGCCAGATTGGAAGACAGCTGCCCTGGGTACTTTGTTTAAATGTAGGATCTGGTATCTACCCTCCACCCTCTCTAATCCAAAGGAGGGAAGGGCCCCAAGGGCAAGGATTACTGAGGAGGTGTGAGTTTCAGAGTTGATGTGATTTTATAGGATGGTGAATTTTGGAGACTGTGATGAAATCCAGGAGTGCAATCAGGTGGGAAATGATAAGATGGCTGCCCTGAGCACCATTCTTAAACAGAGGATCTGGGAGAAGCCTTGGGATACACTACTGTTTAGGGAGAGGGATGAGGCTGATGATCAAACAAAGATGACTAAGAAGAAGCAATAGCAGATTTGGATCAGATATGGAAGAAGAACAAAAGAAAGGAATGTCATGAAAACTCAAAGAGGAGAGAATAGCCAAGATTAAAGAAAGATAAAAATTAGTAAGAAGGACTTTGAATTTTGCAATTCAGAGAGCCCTGATGACTTTGAAAAGAATACTTTTCAGTGGAGTGATAAAGTTAAAACCAAATTGTAAGTTACTGAGGAGAGAGAAGAGAGGAAGTGGAGACAAGGAGTGTAGAATGAAATGCTCTAGGCTAGGAAATTGATAAAGGGAAGAGAGAAAAAGATAATAGCTTGAGTTAATGGTAAGATCAACTAAGGGCTTCTTTTTGTTTTGTTTTATTTTGTTTCTCTCTCTTTTTTTAATCAGAGAAACCCAGAATAGTTAATATAGGAACATAAAATCCATTTCTATTGTCTTCTTGTTTTAAGAACAATAGAACAATGAATGTTGGAAAAGAAGTGGTGCTCTGGGAGCAGAGCCAAGATGGCACAGGAAAAGCAGTGACTTGCTTGACCTCTCCCCCAAACCCCTCCAATTACCTGTAAAAAAAAATGGCTCTAAACAAATTCTGAAGCAGCAGAACCCACAAAAAGACAGAGTGAAACAAATTTCCAGCCCAAGACAACCTGGATGGTTGATCTGAAAGGCATATCACGCCAGGCAGGGAGAGGAGCTCAGTTTGGCTTGGGCTTGCAGGCCTCAGAGGGCTGATTCACAGGCAGCAGTGGTGGTTTCCAGACTTCTCAACCCATGAAGGCCAAAGACAATTTGAAAAGTCAGTGGGAAAGTCTGTGACTACTGTGAGAGAGAAGCCCGAGGGAAGCCCCCGGGCGGTGGCTGCCTCCTGAGTTTCCAGCCCACAGACTAAGGGGGAATTAAATGGCTAATCAGAGGGGGATTGCAGGAATCTCTTGCTTTGCCTGTGCTTGGTTCTGGGTCACAGTTCTGAGGGGCAATCCCGGGGCAAGAAGCAGTGCTGACGTGGTGGATCTTGTAGTGGCTGTGGAGAGGAAACACCTTGCCCCTTATCATACCACCTTGGAAGAACTGAAAATTTACAGGTCCCTAGAAGTAGCTCTGAAAACAGCTGCACAAACCCCTGAAGCTTGGGATAGTATATTCTCCACATTGGAAGTAGACTCTTACCTTAACAAAGAGTTTAAAACTCAAGTAATTGGCTGGGATCATGAGCAAACCTCGCAAAAAGAGTCAGAATATATTATCTTACTTTGGTGACAAAGAAGATCAAAACATACAACCAGAAGAAGACAATAAAGTCAAAGCTCCTATATCCAATGCCTCCAAGAAAAATATGAATCAGTCCCAGGCCTTGGAAGAGCTCAAAAGGGATTTTGAGAAGCAAGAGAAGTAGAGGAAAAACTGGGAAGAGAAATGAGAGTGATGGAAGAAAATTATGAAAAACAAGTCAACAGCATGCTAAAGGAGACCTAAAAAATATTGAAGAAAATAACACCTTAAAAAATAGCCTAACCCAAATGGCAAAAGAGGTCCAAAAAGCCTGAGGAGAAGAATACCTTCAAAAGCAAAACTGGCCAAATGGAAAAGGAAGTCCAAAAGATTACTGAAGAAAATACTTCCTTAAAAATTAGAATAGAGCAATTGGAAGCTAGTGACTTTGTGAGAAATCAAGACACTGTAAAACAAATCCAAAAGAATGAAAAATTAGAAAACAATGTAAATATCTCATTGGAAAAACAACTGACCTGGAAAACAGATCCAGGAGAGAGAATTTAAAAATTATTGGACTGTCTGAAAGCCATGATCAAAAAAAGAGCCTAGATATCATCTTTCAAGAAATAATCAAGGAAAACTGCCCTGATATTTTAGAACCAGAGGGCAAAATAGAAAGTAAAAGAATCCACCAATCTCCTCCTAAAAAAGATCCCCAAAAGAAAACTCCTTGGAATATTGTAGCCAAATTCCAGAATTCCCAGGTCAAGAAAAAAATATTGCAGGCAGCCAGAAAGAAATAATTCAAGTATTATAGAAACACAATCAGAATAGCACAAGACTTAACAGCTTCTACAGTAAGGGACCGCAGGGCATGGAATATAATATTCTGGAGGGCAAAGGAGATAGGATTACAACCAAGAATCACCTACCTAGTAAAACTGTGTATAATCCTTCAGGGGAAAAAATGGTCATTCAGTGAAATAGAGGACTTTCAAGCATTCTTGATGAAAAGACCAGGGTTGAATAGAAAATTTGACTTTCAAATACAAGACTCAAGTGCAACATGGAAGAGGTAAACAGGAAAGAGAAATCATAAGAGACTTATTAAGATTGAACTGTTTACATTCCTGCATGGAAAGATGATATTTGTAACTCATGAGACCTTTGTCAGTATTAGGGTAGTTGGAAGGAAAAAAATTATATGTATGTATAGATAGATAGATAGAGGGCACAGGGTGAGTTGAAGATGAAGGGGTCGTTATCTGGAGAATAAAATTAAGAGGTGAGAGAGGATTATACTAGGAGAAAGAGAAAGGGAGAGGTAGAACGGAGTAAATTATCTCACAAAAAAAACAGAAAAGAAAAGGCTCTTACAGTAGAGGGGAAATGGGGGAAGGTGAGAGGGAATGAATGAATCTTATTTTCATAGGATTTGACTTAAGGAGAGAATAACATACACACTCAATTGGGTGTGGAAATCTGTCTTACCCTACAGGAAAATGGGGGGGAGGGAGGGAACAAAAGAGTAGGGGGATGATAGAGAGGAGGGCATATTGGGAAAGGGGGTAATCAGAAGCAAATACTTCTGAGCAGGGACAGGGTCAAAAGAAAGAATAGAATAAATGGGGGGACAGGACAGGTTTAAGGGAAATAAAGTTAGTTTTTCGCAGTGTGTCTACTATTGAAATATTTTGCATAACTGCACATGTATAACCTATATTGAGTTGCTTACCTTTTCAATGAGGGTGGGTTGGGGAGGTAGGAAGGGAAAAAATTTGGAATCCAAAGCTTTAAAAACACATGTTTAAAAAAGATGTTTTCACATGCCACTGGGAAATAAGAAATACAGGAAATGGAGTACAGAAATCTATCCTGTCCTACAGGAAAATAGAAGGGGAAGGGGATAAGAGAATTGGGGGAGAGATAGAAGGGAAGACAGACTAGGGGAAGGGGTATTCAGAATGCATGCCATCTTGGGGTGGGGGGAAGGGCGAGATGGGGTGAAAATTTGGAACTCAATCTTGTGGAAGTAAATGTTGAAAACTAAAAGTAAATAAAATTATTAATAAAAAAAGAAAAAAAGAAAAGAAAAGAAGTGGTGCTTGAAGAAATGATTACCAGAGGATCATTGAAAGAACAAAGGAGTGTGGCATATAACCTAATACAGAACAAAGTAAACAGAACCAGGAAAACAATTACATCATGATCACAACAATATAAAAGGACACAATATTGAAAGATCTCAGAATTCTGATCAGTGAGGTGATCAGACACTAGAGGAATGCTGGGAAAACCCTCTTTTTCTTGGAAGAGAGGTGGGTAAATGATAGGTGCCAAATGAAACTTACGTTGTCAGGTATGGTCAATGTCTGGGATTGTTTTTGCATCACTGGACTTCTTCGCAGCAAATGAGGCTAGTATTGTGGAAAAGGGATGAGGGAGAAAATTTTTGGGATATGATAGTTCTGTTAAAAAAAAGAAGAAGAAAAGAACATTTTTTAAAAGAATAGAAAAAAAGAAAGTATCTCCTACAGATTTTGTTTTTCCTAATATGCATACCCGTAGTCTTAGAGTTTGGCTCTTTTTATTTTCCTATCATATCCCTGTGCTCTTTGAACAAGTACCATAATGTAGTTTCCTTCCTTTAACCATCCAGTTAATTCTGTTTACACCTTATTGGTCAACTACAAAGACATGTTTGCAAATAATGTTATGAAAAAAATAACATGACCACATCCATATAAAACCTAGTTTCACTAAAGTTAAAATTTGCCCAATATTTCAAGTAGATCATACCTTGAGGGAAAATTAGGAGATGGTAATGAATCTTTTTCCATCCACACATACATGCCTGAATATAAACGCTATTTGAAGCTAGTCTCTTTTTAAACCAAAACAGGTATTCAGAAATGGCTTTTAATGCAAAAAGAAGCCACATGCACAAATAATGAATACAGCTAAAAACTGTTTACTTGAATAGATATTTGATCTTCTTTTGCTACTTAAGAAGAAGAGTCATTTCCTGAAATATGGCTTTTAAGTTTCCCATTTGTAGTTTTCTGAATTGGGCCAGCATGAATCACAAAGAGCCAATTACTGCAGAGTGTTGCCATGCCGGCAGTGGCATTCCACTTTCTTTAATATTTTCACTAACCTTATTTCCCCTGTGAGCAAAATAGCCAGGGCTGTTTGTTCAAACTTGGCCATGATAGCAGTAGCTGTCAGACAGCCTCAGCTACCCTTGCTAATTTCAAGCTCTGCTGAGCAGTACTACTGGGGCACCACTATCACTCAGCATTTAGGAACAGCTGGGGGGGGGTGGGGGGAGAAAGTGAAAAAATAATAAAAACTTAAGGGAATCTATAGATACTGCTGATCAGAGCAGGGAAAGATGCTGGATTTTTTTTTTTTTTTTTTGATGGAAGAGTTCACTATTATTTACTCCATTTCTTTAAACAAAGCATTTGATGAGAATGAATTGGCCCATTACTAGGCCAATGCAGCTGGTACCAGTTGTTAACATATAGAACTGGAGACGGGTAGAATCTTTTGACATTATTAGGAGGTTGATTGTAAAAATGAGAAGGCAGAATGACAATTATTCACAACCTTAGAGTTGGCCTTAACATTTGCCCAGCCCATACTTTATTCATATCTTTGCTCATATTATGCAACTTGTGATTGTTTTTTCTCCAAGTAGAATCCTATATCATGGGAGGTATGTCCTATGATGATACAGATAATATCAGAACAGACTGAGTCCCAGTAGAATTTTTCAGAATTTAAAGTGGACCACCAAATGCCTGAGAAATCCACATATAGATGGTCACCTTCTTTTCTTTGATCTAATTAACGCATTGCACAGATTATGGTTATTTGGCCACTTGGTGGGGTAGGGGTGGGGTAGGGGTAGGTGAGTATAGAATGTAGATAGGTTTTCTTAACCTGCAATCCATGGAGAGATTTTGGGGGAGGGGTGGTCTGTGAACTTGAATGCACATCTTTATTTTCACTAATTTCTAACTGAAAATTAGTATTCCCATCAATGATGAACGTGGACAATGAATATTATTCTATGAAAGGGGTCCATAGGCTTCATCAGACTGCCAAAGGAATTCATGACATACACAAAAATCTAAGAACCTTGTTCCATAAAACAAACTATATACAATGCCCATCTGTGCTTCTACTTGGTCCTGATCTTTCCTAATCTTTCACCTGGTGTATTACATACACATATAAGAATAGAGTCATATCTGTAAATTCTGTTATACCTGGAGCAATTGATTGGGGGGCTGAGGTGCCATTGTTTGCAGTAAAAACTGACACCAAGAGACTCAGTCTCACCACTCACTGGGAGCCTCTGGAGTCCTTCCCTACCATTGATTGGAGAGAGTGGAGGGTAGATGTGGTAAAACTCCTCCCAGATCCTCCACCATCTAATGATGATATCCAGAGAATTCTTTTCATCATTTCTCAGCCAGCTAGGTGGAAGATGTGGGGGAAGGGTGATAGGAGACTGGGATGGTGGCTACTGTTAATTATCCTCTGTGACTATAATTTAAAAAATATCTCCTTTAGACACTAGACCCTTGATAGTGGAATTACAGCAGATTTGGCAATAGACAAAAGCACATAGGTGTATGGACTCTCTAAAAAACAATTCTGGAGTCAGGAGGAGTTAAGAAGGAGTTGGGGAAGGAAGGGAGAGAAAGAGAGAGAGAGAGAGAGAGAGAGAGAGACGGAGTGAGAGAGAAGGAATTAGAGTTTCAATCACCAGTGGTTATTTGTGGGACACAAAGTGTGGCCTAAAAAGAGGGGAAGAAAATACTGGGCCTGGTCTATCCAAAAGCCTGGAAGCCATTGGAATTTCATAATGAAATCTGTAACCTTGGAATTTTCTGCTCCAGCAATACCAAGATGTGGGAAAAATGATGGAGGTCCCAGTCAAATTGTGCATATGTGGGGGGCAGCTAGGTGATGCAGTGGATAAAGCACCAGCTCTGGAGTCAGGAGGTCCTGAGTTCAAATCTGGCCTCAGACACGTAACACTCACTAGCTGTGTGACTATGGGCAAGTCACTTAACCCCAATTGCTTCACCCCCCCAAAAAATTGTGTATATATGAAGAATAAATAACAATATACCTGTAGTCTTCAGACATGAAAAAAAAAAAAAGAGTAGCCAAGTAGTACAAGCTAACAGAGTCAGAAGTCAGAGTATGAGAGAAAGCCATGATCCAACATTTCTGGATCCATGATCATATGGAAATTTGGGGTTTCCCCCCTATTCTGATACCTTCTCTTATTAGTATTCTAGTGCCTCAAATTACTTGGCATTTACTTGTCAGTCATGTGCCAGGTGGAATATAAGTTCCTTGAGGACAAGTACTACTTTCTTTTTGTCTTTGTATACATCTCACTTAGCATTGTTCCTGGCACATGGTAGATATTGAATGTTAAGAGACATGTTAATTTCGAATGAATATAATGCTTTTTCATTACAATAGCAAGTTACCTACTCAGTTTTTGAAGTAGTCCATCACTGGCCCCTATGCTGTGGTATGATGAGGGTAATGGTAGTACATTATTATCTCCCCTACTTACCCCTGCTCACCTTCCAAAAAGCTAAAAGTAAACTAAGCACCAATTAATAATTATTATATCAGAAGCCCAAAATTTCCTTAGAGGAAAAAAAAAAGTTGTTAACCCTTAACCCTTTAGTGTATACTTTGACAGTTTGGTGAAATTTATGGTCACTTTTTCAGAATAATGTCTTTAAATGAAAATGCTTATTAATTTTTTAAAATGAATTGAAAATCACCTACTATGTGCCAGGAACTATTCAAAGGACTGAGGTACATAACAAAAGACAGTCCCTGCCCTACATATAGCATTACAAAGAAAACCAAATATATTGAAATTCAGTTTCAACATAAAATATAAATTTTAATACCAAAAATTAAAATATATAAGAAAATTCATGGACCCTAGGATAAAAACCGTTGCCTTAGGGCCTCTCCAGCTAGAAGTCATCTCTCCCTCTTCTAAATGCTAATAGCTCTTTGTACTTTCCTGATGAACCTAGCATATGCTGTTTTGTGTTAAAATATTTGGGGATATTCCCTCACTTATGATAATAGATATAGATCTGGAAGAGACCTCAGAAGTTATTTCCTCCAACCTCATCATTTAAAGTTGAGGAAGGAGGTGGAGCCAAGATGGCTGAGTAAAGGCAGGGGCTCGCCTAAGCTCAAGCCCTCCAAATAGATTTTAAAATGACTCTAAAGAAATTCTAGAGCAGCAGAACCCACAAAAAGATGTAGTGAAACAAATTTCCAGGCTAAGAAAACTTGGAAGGTTGGCAGGAAATGTCTCTGGCACCTGGATGAGAGTGGAACAGAGGCAGTGACAGTGGCTGCTTCTGGAGCTCTAAGCTCACAGATGGTAAGGGGATCAGAAGAAGATTACAGGGATCTTTTTTGAGGACTTTATTGCTTTTCCCATACTCTGTTCTGGGTCGCGGTCCCAGGACAAGGAAGGACACTAATACCCAGAGCTTGCAGTCACAGTGAAAAGGGGACCCTTGTCACAGTTGCAGGGCAGAAAAGAGTGCTTGTGGTCACTCATAGACCAGAGCACAGGCCAGAAGAATACTAAGTACCTCTCCTTAGATCATACTACCTTGGAAGAACTGAAAATTTAAAGGTTCCTAGAAGCATCTCTGAAAACAGCTGCACAAAACCTCTGAAGCTTGGAACAGTGTGACTTCCAACTGGGAGCACAACCCTACTTTAACACAGAGTTAAAAGTCAAGTAGTAGACTGGGGATATGAGTGAAGAACAGGAAAAAAAATGAATATAGAAAGTTACTATGGTGACAAGGAAAATCAAAATGGTTGTTGTCCATTTTTGAAGAGGACCAAAATGACATCACTATTCTAGAGTCAGGTTTCAGTGTGTCTGACTGTGGCTGATCAGACCAATACAAGTTTGAAATGTTCTACCACAGGTTGGGCACAAATAGTCTGTGCGAACATTTGGGGTGGATTCTCTAAGTTTGCTCATCTTGCGTTTCTTCTGAGCTATTTCAATTCTGCTTTGCTCATAGAGCACAGCACCTTTGATGTGGGCACACTATGCTGAGTGGTCCTTGCCAGTGTCTCTCATGTCACACAATCAATTCCAAAGTTCCTAAGAGAGACCTTGAGTGTGTCCTTGTATCACTTCTTCTGATAACCTTGCGAACACTTGCCCTATGTAAGATCTCCGTAAAAGTCTTTTTGGCAAGTGTACATTTTGCATTCAAACAATGTAACCAGCCCATTGGAGTTGTGTTTTTTGAAGCAGCGTTTGAATGCTTGGCAGTTTAGATCAAGAAAGGACCTCAGTGTCTGTTATCGTATCCTGCCAGGTGACCTTCAGAATCTTCCAAAGACAATTCAAATGGAAGCAATTCAGTTTCCTGGCATGGAGTTGATATACTGTCCAAGTTTCATCGGCATACAACAATGAGGTCAACACAACAGCTCTGTAGACCTTCAGTTCGATAGTATAATGCCTCCTCTCCCATACTTTCTTTTGGAGCCTCCCAAATACTGAGCTAGCTCTGGAATTGCGTGCATCAATCTCATTATCAATGTGTACATCCCTGGAAAGTACACTACCAAGGTAAGTGAACTTATCCACAGCATTCAAAATTTCTCCATTTGCTATAACCAATGGTTCCATGTACGGATGATGTGGTGGTGGCTGATGGAGCACTTGTGTTTTCTTAGTGTTTACTGTTCCAAAATTAGCACAAGCAGCAGAGAATCAATCTATAGTTTGTTGCATCTCAGCTTCAGAGGCTGCCTTAAGTGCACAATCATCTGCAAACAGAAAATCATGCACCAACACTCCTTCCACTTTTGTCTTGCCTTGTAATCTTTTCAAGTTGAAGAGTTCACCATCACTGTAGTAGCTGACCTTACAATGGAGACAAGGAAAATCAAAATACACACTCAGAAGAAGATGACAAAGTCAAAGCTCCTACATCTAAAGCCTCCAAGAAAATATGAATTGGTCTCAGGCCATGGAAGAGCTCAAATCAAGTAAGAAACTGAAAATCAAGTAAGAGAGGTAGAGGGAAGAACAATGACAGTGATGCAAGAAAATCATGAAAAATGAGTCAAAAAGAGACACAAAAAATACTGAAGAAAATAACACCTTAAAAAACAAACTAGGCTAAATAGTTTAAAAAAAAGGTCCAAAAAGCCAATGAGCAGAATGCCTTAAAAAGAATGCCTTAAAAAACTGGAGGTTTGTATTATTTCCTCCAGATCTTTGATTTCATCAAAGCAAGGGAGTCCTGGTATGGAAACTTCCTCCTCTTTTATTGAAACTCATCTACCACTCACAGTCTTGGAGAGTTGTGTAGGATATTCAGAGATTAAGGGGCTTACCCATGTCAGAGGTCATACTTGATCCCAGATTTTTCTGACTACAGGGTTTCGCTGCCATTTGCTATTCCATGCTGGCTTGCAGGGAACTATTACAGGACATACAATGCAATGTGATAGACTGAATACTCTGTGGATAAGTGCAAAATAAAGGAAAACTCAATGCATTTTCAAGAGAAGCTGCTTCACCTAAATAACTCGAGTCAGGTCTTGAAGGAAATACAAGCTGTGGATGGGTAAAGCTGGAAAAAGTCATTTGGGTGATGAATCAGTCCTTAGCACAGTGCTTTATACATAGTAGTTGCTTATTGACTTATGTTTACTGACTAACTGAACCATCAAAAAAAGGCAAGATGTCAGGAATAGCAGATGGTCATAGACTGTGAGAGATTAAATAGGGAAGATGATATTAGCTGATGGAAGTTAAAAGCCTCTTTATTCCAGGCTATCCAAGGTAGAAAATCATAATTTGCAAAATTATTCAAGGACTACATTAGAAACATTACCTCATGCAATCACAGTAAACTGATAGTAAAGGGTAAGCAGAAACAATCCTTGAGAAAATTGGCACAGGTCTCTGTTTAAGTTTTCTTTTCTTTTTCTTTTTTTTTTTTTCACTTTGAAGCTTCTCCAAGAAAACAGGTTTCTATGAGGTGCATGAAGTATAAAAAGGATTAAATTTGAACTTTTTTTTTCTTCTGTCATTTGAAGTTTTCAGAAAGAAGGATTGCACATATGTCTGAGTAACATGTGTAAACTGTGCTGCTAGACCTTGAGAGATCTGACTATATTAGTAACTTAGGTTTTATGGAAAGGCTCAAGGAAAGGTGTCTAAAAGGTACCCAGAATGACACAGTACTTCACATGAGAGAAGAGAACATAATGATCAGTCTATGTCCCAAAATATAATTGCATATCTTGGTATATAGAACCAAGATGATGTAAAAAATGAACCAGAAAATCATCCAGCAACATACACCTACAATAGTCTCCAGATTTACCCAATGATACCTATTATTGTAATCCCTTGTTATTCTGATATATAGGACTTAACCAAAAATGAAAGGAAAGACTGTCTCTCCCATCTGTTCTCTGCTTAATTCAACTCAGTTAAGTTTTCTTATTCAAATTAAAAATGTCCTATTTTGGAATTATGGGAAATTTTAGGCAAAAAAAGTTAGTTCATTCCTATTACCTTTATCATCTAGATTGTGGAAGGTAAAACCTCAACCGGGAAGTAATTGCATAACCTTAGAGGAAAATAGAGGGGATAGAGCTTGGAAGAAATCAATCAAATCTGCCATTGGGAGAACTAGGAGAATGGAAATTGCAGAAATTTATTCTGTAGACAAAACCATATAACAAAATGGAGTTGCAATTAAGTTGGTGTCCAAATGAATCTTCATTCTTAATTGAATCAAAAGATATGGATGACTTTGTGCCAAAAATAAAGTGTCAATTCATTTCCAAATGGCCTGAGTGGATTATAAAAAATAAAATACAAAATTCAAAATAAAGGTAATTTTATCTTCTCATTGTTTCTCTTTCATGAAACTGTTTCTAGGCTTATTTTTATTACAGAGAATTTGTAATGTTTTTGATAATCCTGGCTGGTTTCTAAAAATGCATAAGAGAGTACGAGAGAAGAACATTTGTATTGATACTTCCCCCCCCTAAATTGATGTGTAAGACACAAAATCTGACCTTTCCCAACCTCTGATGAATCTACAGACATTATTATCTTATTTTTCTTCTGGAAGACATTTCTTTTTCTTTTTTCTTCTACTGCCTGTGTTAAGTAGAAAGTATATTTAAATATATTCTTGGAGGAAAAAAATCAATAAATTCATTGATATACACAGATTTTTCAACTAATACCAATTATAACCAAAGGTCAATGTCAAGCTATTTCTAAAAAATATTAAAAAAACCATCTTCTCTTCCTCACATCAGTGTTTCTGCTTTCCTTGAAAGCTGAAATCTGTTTGAAGTCTTTGTTCATATCAATTTGTTTATAAGTTTATTCATAAGTACGAGGCAGTTTCATTTTTTGAAAAGTGTGGTAGTGAAGGATGTTTCAAACCGTCATCAGGCATAGTTGCAGAAGGAAAGGTTGAACAAGCACAACTTCCAAAAGATTATTATTAATTATATATATTATGTTAGCTGATTGCATTCAGAAAGTCAGTCCTAGCTTATCAGAAAAAAGAATATAAAATGCTAAATATTCAATTCAGCCTAGCTTTTTTTATATTTATTAAGCACCTAGGATAAATGTAAAGGCTTCCTTTATTAATAACTTGTGAAAGAATTGAATTACTGTTATCCATACTTTTAAATACCATAAACTAAAAATAATGCATCTAATCATAAATGAGTCATCCAGTATGCCATTGATTATAGTCAGCATTAATTAATTAGATTGTTCATTCATCCAAAAGTGGAAATACTATCTAATCTAGTTAAAATTATACTTCTTTCTTTAAGCCTTGTTGGAGTCTTAAGCTAAAAGTGATCTTGCCCTCCTTTGAACTCTCATCATACAATATCTGTTGTCCCATTTGTATTAGAGTCATTAATGTCCTTGGATTACTAGACAGCAAACACCTTGGGGGCATAATGGCATTTACATTTGTATCTTTCCTAGATCTTTTGCATAGCAGGAATTCAATTGATATTTGTTGAATGATTGAATGTGTGTCTTATATACACTTATTCTGATGACTGAATTCCTAGACTACAACTACTTCTTCTTCTCCTCCTCCTCCTCCTTCTCCTTCTCCTTCTATAGGATTAACATGGAGAAGAGTCAACATTCGCTAATATTGACCATATTTGAATACACTAATGAAAATGATCAGTTTACTAATAATGACCTCTAATAAAATGTGTGACATTTGACTAACATTCACTTTTAATAATTCAATACCAACAGTTATTTTCTAATATGTAGACCTGAAAAAATATTTATTGGGTTGTGTTCTGTTTCTAGTTGTAACAATTTATATTAAAAGAAGGACTTAGGATGCAAAGAGGAAAGGAAGTGCTATAGAGAGTTCAACTGGTGTGCCCTTCAACTGTTAGAGTTCATTTTTCCTTTAGTTAAAAAGAAGCATTTAAATAAAAAGCATAAATATTAAAAAGGCAATTATGGTTTGTTACTGGGATGACAGAAATAAAGCACGTGATAAAATAATGGGAATAATTTACAGCTCAGTGGGATAGCCATAGAAACAATAATCTAATGGAAAAGGCACATTTATTTAAAAAGGAAATAAGATCCGTTATCTAAGACCATCTTTAATTTCAACATTAGCAGCATCAAATGATAGTAAAGAACCCCATATTTCAGATCTTTCAAAGACGTTTTTAGTAAATCATGGGTGATTAGGAAGTATCAGAGCCACTTTAATATAAAGAGATCCTCCTGAATTAGGGAAGCAATTCCATCCTACTGAGAATGAATGAAAATGCTTTTACCTCCCTTCAACTCTCTGGTGCTCTGTGAGGGTATATGCAAAGTAACAGAAGCCTGTCAGGCAGAACAACCCAAAACCAAATACAGTGCCTGGGACAAGGTAGATGTTTGGTAAATGCTTGTTGAAATCACTTGCTGAATTGATCTCACAGTCATATTCAATCAATTCTGCAGGATTATGCAGCATAAAGTCTGTGAATGTAACCTTTGCAATTACAAATGACCAAAGCATAGGATAAATTGTTTTTGTTGTTGAATTGTTTTGGTTGTGTCTGACTGTCCATGGCCCCATTTGAGGTTTTCTTGGCAAAGATATTGGAATGGTTTGCCATTTCTTCTCCTGCTCAATGTATAGATAAACTGAGGTAAACAGGGTTAAGTGACTTGCTCAGGTTCACACAGCAATTCAGTATCTGAGGCTGGATTTGAACTCAGAACTCAGAACTCAGGTCCTCCTGATTCCAGGGCTGGACTCTACCTACTTTACCACCTAGCTGATGCTGGTGGGGGGGGGGGGTGAAGAGAATACTTAAACTATGTCTATAAACATTTTCTGAATTTTCTTTAATGTGTTACTTTTTTTAATGGTGGATAGACAAAAATTCTGAACTTAGAATAGTTTGTGCAAAATGATTTCCCCTAGCTTGAATTATTCTCTTCCTTTTTTTTATCATTCCTCTGCCTCCTCCTTCTTCTCCTTTTTTTCTGAAGTATTTTATCTGGGTCTCTCTTTGACACTTACCTATTATTTTTCTTATCTACGTCATTATATTTCTCCCTGGTTATACTTTAGGCTTCTTAAGGGCAAAGCCTGTTTTTTATTATTTGTTTGTTTTTGTTGTGGTTTTTTTTTTAGCTTTATATTTCCAGACACATAGTTTATGCTATATAAAACTCTGTTGAATTGAATTGAAATATTTTAAACTTTTAATTCCAGGCTTGATTAAGATATAATTCAACAAGCATCAATGAAGTTTGCAATAGCAAATATATCAACAGAACTAAATGATGAAATTTCTCTATACTTTGTCCCGCTGGGACACAAAGATTATTTACTAATCAGAATGACCTCTGGCTATATCCACAAGGTACATAAAAATGATATTCACTCTCCAAATACATCTATGTTGATCTACCTATCATCTGTCTATCTGTCCATTCATTCATCCATTCATTTATCTATCTAATCCAAGAAACATCTCTTTTTTGAGGTATTCAGGGGAATGGTAGATGCCAAAAGAAGTATTTATGTTAGATGAGATCTAGATTAAATAATCATCAACGTATGTAGCTCTTTCAGAGGTTTGTAAATGTCATATTTTCAGTGACCTCAAAGAGAAGGTTTTGTAAAGAACAGAAGACCAGGAAGTGTGGCGGGGGGAAATTCAATATTTATAATACTCAAATATGTTTAAAAATACATACAATGTGTGGTTATGCCTTCAAAGAATACTGTGACATCAGGAAGATGATGCCATGACTTGCAAGTGAATTGGATTTAAGTGAGGGAGGACTGTGCAAAATCATCACCCTCACTTTCCCCCTCCAGAGCCATCTGGGTCCAGTGGTCAGGTATAAAATGTTGGATAACTGGAGATGGCCTAGCACATAGAATACATCACCAGGATAAATTAATAATAATAACTCCCATTCATATGGTACTTTAAGTTCTGGGCAGCCCCTTACAAATATTATTATGTTATGTGATGTTCATAACAATCCTGTGCTAAGGTTGCTATTAAAACATTTATTTTACAGATGAAGAAACTGAGACCCAGAGAGATTAAGTGACTTAACTAGTCGCATGGCTAGTAAGTGTATGAGATAGATTTCAAACTCAGGTCTTTCTAAGTACTCTAAGTCTAGCACTCTATACTCTGCACCTCCAGGCTGCCTCCAAAAAACAATTCCTCATTCTTAATATCTTGCTATTCTTGCCTAAGGAAAAAGAAACACCCATATTCTTGGTTATTTCGTTTCTAGTCAAAGAACTGAAATGTACAAACAACAGCTAATACAATCCTGGTTGACCTCAAGACCCTTTAGGATTATTATGTGAATTTGACTTTTGTGAACAAAGAATCAGCGCAAGTACAAATCAAAACAAAAGGGAAAAAAAATACAACCTTAATATGGGATAGTGCTGACAAGCATCTTGCATGGTTGTCAATGCTTTCCAGCCTTGGGAGACAGCTGTCCTTCTTCCTTGTCAGTTTATGAACATCACAGCTAAGCACATGGCAGAGATAATGCATTCAGTTCATTCAGGGAAACTTTGAACTTTAGGTCACCTAAACTAAATCTGTTTAAACCTCAGAAGTAATGAGATAGCAAACATGAAATTATAGAAAATTTTAATGCTATTTCCATCCTAGGGAGTCCAGAATTACATTATGTAGGGAATATAATTAACTCTACTGTATTCTACCCTAAGTAGCAGGTTAAGAGAGTAGGATTTATCATTAGCATAAACAGAAAGGGAACAGGAACCCATAGTAAAATGCTCACCACATTAACTGAAAATGCTAATGGAGACTAACCTGGCAAAAAGAAATACAGGTAGTTTGTATGCCAAAGGAAATGATAGGAACTATAATTAAAACTGAATAGCTTAGATAGAGAAAGTGGGTAGGCTACTGAAGAATTTAACCCATAGGTGAAAGAACATATTACTATGGAAGGCTAAAGGATTCAACTTGTAAGAACAAGGTTATTGTAGTCCAGAAAAGAGGACACTAGCTTTGGAGTCAGTAAAACAGGATTGTGTCATTTCTAACCCTGATACACTGGTTGACCTTGATCAAGACATCTAAACTGCCTGAGATAAATATCTCTCTTTTATAGGATGGAATTAGTAATATTTTTCTCACAGAGATACTGTGAGGATGAATTTGGTTGAAAGTTCTCTGAAGCAAGGACATTCCACAAAAATCTTGTTTTCATGGGCAACTATTTTAAAGGAAAAGGCAGTTTTGTGGAAAGATTGTGGAAACTTTTTTATTTTCAAATTTTCAAGATCCCCAGGCAGTACCAGCAACTGCAAGTCTCATTAACTTTCTTCTTTTTTTTTAGATTTTTTTTTACCATTACCATTTATTTTTAACATTCTTTTCTTTTTAAATTTTGAGTTCCAAATTCTCTCCCTCCCTCCCACCTCTTTCCCCACCCACTGAGAAGGCCAGCAATATGATAGCAATTATACATGTGAAATCATGCAAAACATATTTCCATGTATACCGTATTTCAAAAAAAGCAAGAAAAAAAGTCAGTGAGAAAATTATACTTCAATTAGCACTCAGATTTCATCAGTTCTCTCTCTGGAGATGAATAGTATTTTTACATCATCAGTCCTTTGGAATTATCTTGGATTATTGTGTTAATCAGAGTAGTCAGGTCTTTCATAGATTATCATCATAACAACATTGCTACTACTGTATACAATGATCTTTTTTCTCATTTCACTTTGCATAAATTCAAATAGGTCTTGCCATGTTTTTCTCTAACTACCCCCTCATAATTTCTTATAGTACAATAGTACTCTAACACATATCACAACTTGTTCAGTCATTCTCTCAATTTCCAATTCTCAGCCACCACAAAAAGATCTGCTATAAATTATTGTACATATAGATCCTTTGCCTTTTTTGTTTGATCTCTTTGAGATTCAAACCTGGATTCTGGTTTCAAATCCATTCAATATTCTGTTGTGGACAGGGGGTTGAGTTTTCATATACTTAGGGTAGACATCCCCCACCTAACCTATGAGTCTGAGGCCTGGTCAGTTACTTTCAACCTGGTTTAGCCTGTCTGACAAGACAGTTCTACTGGGGTGTGTTCACTGTACATGCTATCGCTTCTTGGAACCACACATGAGATTTAGGTGAATCAAATGAACACCAAAGGTAGATAAACAGCCCTGCAAAGGACTCAGAAAGCCCTCACACCAGAGGTACTAGTCCTACCTTAACAACTTGCACACCATTGTCAACAGCACTTCTAAGCATAGTGTAATTTCCCTGATTATGTTTTTTAATTGTGTCAATTTTTGCTTTTGCTTTCCCTGAGATCATGATTGCTGCTCCTACATTTTTATTTTTTACTTCAGCTGAAGCATATTAGCTTCAACTCCAGCCCTTTATTTTAACCCTGTGTGTATCATTCCTATTTCAAGTGTGTCTCTTGCAAACAATATATTGTTGGATTCTGGTTTCTAATCCATTCTGCTATCTGCTTCCATTTTGTGGGTGAACTCATTCCATTCATATTCACAGTTATGGCTACTAACTGTATTTTGCTCCATTCTCCTCCTCCTCCTCCTCCTCCTCCTCCCCCCTCCTCTTCCTCCCTCCCTCCCTCTGTCTGTCTCTCTCTCTCCCCCTCATATTCCTCCTTAAACATATATTTTGTTTCTAGCCACTGCTGTCCTTAATCTGCTGTCCTTTTTGTCATCCTCCCTTTCTATTATTCACTTCCCCTCCTATTTCCCTATTGGCTAAGTTAAATTTCTATACAAAATCAAATGTGTATATATATTCTTTCCACTTTGAATCAATTCTGATGAGAGTGATGTTTGGGCATTGCCCACTCCCTCCATTGTCCCCTCCACCATAAAATATCTTCCTCACTCACCTCTTTTATATAAGAAAAATTTTCCCATTTTACCTCTCCCTTCACCCTTCTCCCAGTGCACCCGTCTTTCTCACTCCTTCATTCATTTTGCAGATTATTCCAACATAATTGATTCATACCCTTATCCTATATCTATGTAAACTCCTTTTAACTATCCTGATTGTGATAAAATTCTTGAGTTACATGTATCATCATCTGATATAGGAATGTAACAGTTTAACTTTATTGAATCCCTTGTGATTATTCCTTCATGTTTATCTTTTTATACTTCTCTTGAGTCATATTTGAATTCCAAATTTTCCATTCAGCTCTTATTTTTTCATCAGGAATGCTTGAAAGTCCTCTATTTTGTAAAATATCCAGCCCTCATTCCCCCCCACCCCTGAAAGATTACACTCATTTTTGCTGGATAGGTAATTATTGATTTGAATCTTAGTTCCTTTGAAGTCCAGTATATTATATCCCAAGGCTTCCTTAACACAAAGACTGCTAAATCTTGTGTGATCTTGACTGTGGCTCTACAATATTAGAATTATTTCTTTCTGGCTACTTGTGGCATTTGCCCCTTGACCTTGGAACTCTGGAATTTGGCTATAATATTCCTGAGAGTTTTTATTTTAGGATCTCTTTCAGGAGGTGATTGGTGGATCCTTTCAATTTCTATTTTACTTTCTGGATCTAGAATATCAGGGCAGTTTTTTTTAAATATAATTTCTTGAAAGATGATGTCAAGGCCCGTTTTTGATCATGGCTTTTACTTAGTCCAACAATTCTTAAATTACCTCTTCTTGATCTATTTTCCAGGTCAGTTCTTTTTCCAATTAGATATTTCACAAAGAGGGTGTCCCAAAAGGCTTAGTGTAGTATCTGCATGTAGATGGTTCAGAAGTTCTAAAACACATGCATGTTTAGTCCTTGTCATAGGATATTCACTAAAACTTTTGGGACAACCTATAATTTTTGGTTTTATGTTCAAAATAGCCTTGATTTGCTTTGTGTTCACATATATTTAAGTACTATATAGTTGCTTGCTACTAATAATCATATTACCATTACTGTCAATGGTACTCAATAATTTGGCAAACTGCTGCATGTTCAATAATATTCATAGGTTAACCAGGAAGACTTCTACCAGTTTCTGTGATTCATAAGATTATTTTAAGGATGGATGAGTGAACATAAAACCATACTAGCATTAATGGTATATTAAGATCCTTGATTAGTAGGTGTCAAATGTAAAATGTGTTCTGTTTAGTTTTTCATATTTATATGAGCATGAAAGTCACCTCTATTGAGTTGTATTCTAAGGCTCTGTGAGGACCATAGGAAAGTACAGAAATCTCTCTCCTCACAGACTTGGAACTTAAACATTTGGGTTCACTTACTCTTGACAAAATGTGGTGTCTTGCATGTAGACTTTAAAAAAACTGTCAAGCAATCTATTTCTTATAACATGACTCAAAGTTTTGTTGGATGTCTTCTGAACCATCTGGGTGAGTTAAGCCTAAAGGAATCTAAAATGTATGTATTCATTTCATTTAAAATACACATGGGCTTAAAAACCAATTGAAAAAATACTTGGCAAGAAAATATAGGAACTTGGCAGAAAGTGTTTCACTGAACCCCAAACTTTTGACAAACTCTAAATGCAATAACATTTGCCCATTTCTACCATGATTTGGCAATATCTTCAGCTAAAGAAATGTGACATCAGGCCAGAGTTGAGCTAGCTTAATTTATTCCAGGGAAATATGTTCTGTAAAGCAGGTTATAGGCCCATTGCTCAGGCCTATACTGGACTGCAAAGGAACTAAGATTCAAACCAATAATTACCTTTCCAGCAAAAATGAGTATAATCTTTCAGGGGTTGGGGGGAATGAGGGATGCATATTTTACAAAATAGAGGACTTTCAAGCATTCCTGATGAAAAGACAAGAGCTGAATAGAAAAATTGAAATTCAAATCTGACTCAAGAGAAGTATAAAAAGATAAACATGAAGGAATGATCACAAGGGATTCAATAAAGTTAAACTGTTACATTCCTATATCAGGTGATGATACGTGTAACTCTTAAGAATTTTACCACTATAGGGATAGTAAAAGGAGTTCCTAACTATTGTGGCCAGGGATTCCTTCTGCCATATCATTAAGTTTAAAAATGAGCCACCTCTCATGTAAATCCATAACATAAGTTTTTTGTTTTTATTTTGTTTTTTGGTTTTGGTGGAGTTCTCTCTAATTTTACAAGAAATTCTAGGCTCTGTCTTCCTCAGAAAGAAAAAAAGAAAGAAAAAGTGATAGTCCTTTATGTTTATTTTCCTTTTATAAATTACTAATTATATCACTTACTATATTTATTCAAATATTTATGCATACATCTTTTGAAAAGAAACATTAATCAATTATTGAGTTTCTACTAACTGTTGATAGTGATGCCAGGTAATTATGGAATAATCTAGACTTATGTACTTTATGAATCTATGATTTCATTGGTGTGGATACTCTGCCAACAAACAACTCAACCCTTTTATGCTTTGGCATATTTTTGTGAGTTATTATTGTTGAGTCATTTCAGTCATGTCTTACTCCTTGTGACCCCATTTGGGGTCACAAATACTGGTCACAAGATATTGGAGTGGTTTGCCCTTTCATTCTCCAGTTCATCTTAATGATGAGGAAACTGAGACAAACAGGGTTAAGTGACTTGCCCGGGGTCACACCGCTAGTAAGTATCTGAGGCCAGATTTGAACTCAGGAAGATGTGTCCTCCTGCCTTTAAGCCAGATACTCTATTTACTGTGTCATCTACCTGCCTACTTTTGTGAGTAGATATAGCTTATGAAAAGCATCACTTTGTGTTCAAATGTCTGTTAGTGAGCCTCTCAAATTTAGCTAATTTGTCTTTCATAGTACATTGCAAGCTCTAGACTCAAAGCCTTTATATCTTTGTAGGATCTGATAGATCTGTTGCACCTGTGGTGTTTAAATTCTAAGCTACAATAAGACATCGAAATAGGACTCTAAGACACATACACACACATACACACACGCACTGGTCTTTGTCCTCAAGGAACTCAAAGTCAGACATACAACTAATGCAGAGGAAACAATAGTAGATTATATAAAACATGTACAGTCAAGAGGTAAACTATGTAGCATGAGTATGTCAGTTAGAATAAAACCACACATACAAAAAAACCCAAACAAACAAACAAACAAAAAACCTGGAGTTTCCAGGAGAGTATACACTTGAAAATAGCAACTTATAGTCATACCACATTTTATTGCATTTGACTTTATTTTGCTTCACAGATATTGTGGTTTTTTTACAAATTTAAGGTTTGTGGCAACTCGGCATTGGCCAAGACTATTAGCACCATTTTCCAACAACATGTGCTCACATCATGTTTCTGTCTCACACTTTGGTAATTCTCACAATATTTCAAACTTTTCCATTGTTATTATATCTGTTATGGCAATCTATGATCAGAGATCTTTAATGTTACTATTATAGTTGTTCTGGAGGGTCATGAACCTGCACCAATATAATATAGTGAACTTAATAAATAAATGTGTGAATTCTGACTACTCTGTGAACCAGCCATTCTCATCTCTCTCCCTCTCCTCAGGTCTTCCTACTCTCTGAGACAGAACATATTGAAATTAGGGCAATTAATATCCTTATGACACACTCTAATGTGTTCAAGTGTAAATAAGAGTCAATCAATGTGGCAAACTTTATTGTTGTCTTATTTTAAGAAATTGTCAAAACCACCTCAATCTTCAGCTGCCACCACCCTGATCAGTCAACAGTCATCAACATTGAGGCAATACCCTCCACTAGCAAAAAGATTACAATTTGCTGAAGCCTTAGATGATGGTTAGCATGTTTTAGCAATAATATATATTTTAATTAAGGTATGAATTTTTTTAGACATAATGCTATTACATACTTATGAGACTGTAGTACAGTATAAACACAAATTTTATATACGTTGGGAAACCAAAAAATTCATGTGACTTGCTTTATTGCAATATTTGCCTTATTTTGGTGGTCTGGTACCAAAACCACAATATCTCAGTTATGCCTGTAAAAAAAATATTATGGAGACAGGGACACTCAAGACACAGGCCCAAATGAAGATAAAAATTCTACATCATCCATAAGCTGGGCCACAGATAAAACCCCACAATCTCACAAACCCTACTAGATTTCATGGTAGAAATGAAACAAGAGTGATGATCAACTATGAATGACTTGTCTCTTTTCAGCAACACACTGATCCAAGACAAATACAAAGGACTAATAAAGGAAAATACTATCCATATCCAGATAGAGAATGGATGAATGCAGATCAAAGCATATTTTTTGACTTACTTTATTCATTTTCATTTTTAAATGTTTGTTCTTTCACAACTGTGACTAACATGGGAATATATATATTTTATATAATAACACATGTATAAACTATCTCAAACTACCTAATTTTTCAGAAGAGGAAAGTGGAGGGAGAAAAATTTGGAACTCAAAATCTTGTAAAAATGAATGTTAAATTTTTTCTTGACATATAATAGGGAAAAAATAAAATACTATTTTTTTTTAAAAAAGAAAATAAAAAGAAACAATTTGAAAAAATAAGTAAAAACTTAAAAAAAGATTTGGTAGGATGTCTTCCTTTTATAGTTTCACAAACAAAAAATGGACTTATAAATGAAATGAGAACTTGGGAAGAATAGAAAATGCAATGAAGGCTTAACAGAAAAGAATAGAAAAGGATTAAGTTCTTAATGAAGTCTGGGAAAGAAAAAAAACCAGCCTAGAATAGGAGGTATAAAACCTTACCAAAGAAGTAGATTGTTTGAAAATTAGATCTGATGATAAAAAGATCAATTATTCCATGGGACAATAGAAAAGTCTCTAGAGCAAAATTTTAAAAACTAGGAATAAATCAGAAAATATAAATTAACTCATTGAAAAACTGACTTTGAAAAAAAGTAAAGGAGAAATAATATAAGAATCAGTGGACTACATGAAAACCTTCATCATAAAAAGTCTAGGAAACAGAATATTTAAAATCATAAACAAAAATTGCTTAGTCTTTTTAGAAATAGATTGCAAAATGAAAATAGAGAGAATCAACTGGTCCCTTCCTAAAAGAAACCTCCTAATGAAAACCTCCATAATTCCCAATTTAAGGGGAAAAATACTTTAGAAAGAATGTGTAAAATTACTCAGAAACCAGTCAGTATCATTGGAGATTTGGAAATCACCATTTTAAAGAAAAGAAGAGTTGCAACATGATAATCCAGAAAGTAAAAGATAAGCAAACAATAACAGAAAAGAAAAAAAAAACTTTTGACTGAGAATAACTTACCCATTAAAATTGAAGATGATCTTACAGGAGAAAAAAAGTAGACTTTTAAAGAAATGGATGATTTGCAAAAGCTTTTTGATGAAGAAGCAAGAGCTCAATAGTTATTTTTAAATGAAAACATGGTTGTCAAGATAAACATGGAAAGACACATCAGAAAAAATGGAAAACACTTTACAGCGATGAAGGGTTTATATTCTAATAGCAAAATGAGAAAACTGTTATTAAGCATCAATGGCAGAGTAAATAGAGGACCAAAAAGCAGTTTGGTTATATTTTGATCATCTTAAGAGAAAAAAAGAAACAAAAAAGAAATATACACATACACATAAAATATAAAAAGAATGTAAGGAAGTAATAAAGAAAAATTTAAAAAGATAAAGACAAAGAAATACAGTAGAGAAAAAACGATGGAGGAATGGAGTAGAATATATGTCACATAATCACAGTGTTAGAAGATTAAAACACAGAGCAATGATTGGGGGAGTGGAGGAGTTGGGGATCCATACTTTCATTTGAACAAGGCAATTGGGGGTTAAATATACACAGAGATTGGCATAGCAATTTGGTAAACTCAACATGGAATTAAGAGTGGACAGGAAGAAAAAAGGAAGTGATTATGAGGGAAGATAGAATAGAGACAGATTAGTCATAAGTATAATACATTCTATCTTCAGAGCCTAGGACATTAAAAGGAGAATAAAAGGGGAGAGAAGACAAAATAAGAACCAGTGATTTGATATAGAGAAAAGGAGAAAAAATGTAGAGGAATGGAAGTAGAATGAATCAAATATAAATCAGTAGTACTGAGAACACCCCTTTTCTCTCAATATCTTCTTTTAAAGGAAGGAGCAAGGATAAAGAGAGACAAAAAATACAATTATAAGATGCAGGGTAATAGTTAATAATCATGAACTCAGTGATAAAACAGTGGAGGAAAGTAGAATAGATTAGAAAACTGAATTAAAAATATGTTGCTAACAAGAAAGACATATTAAGAAAAAGATACATGAAGAATTAAAATAAAGGTTTAGAGAAACACTTTTAAAAAGCCAGCATAGCATTATCACTATCTTAGACACTTAAAACAATATAAGTAGACTTGATTAAGAGATGGATATTACATTATTCTCAAAACTGCCATACTTACCATACTTACCATAGGCAATGACTTAAAATCACTAATTAATGTATATGAATTCTTGATTCAAACTTGAATTAAGTAGTGATTTGGTTTGAAATTTTAAACAATTAGATATGATAGAAAACACTGAATGGGAACAGAAAAGGGTATACAAATTCCCAGTTGCATATGACATCTATGCAAAATTTGACTATGCTGTGTAATTTCATGACACACTGTGTGTATGTGGGGGTGGGGAGAATAAGTAACTGAATTATGCACAAAACAAAAAAGAACTGAAATCAAATATTTTTAAAAAGAATAAATGCCAAAATAAAAATTCTGAAAAATCAAAGAATTAACAAAATTGAAGGCTAAATGCCATTGAATGAAGAAAAAAAGATGGTGACTTCCTTGAAAAAGAAAAGCTAAACTAATATACAATTGACTAATCTTACTTCAAAAAAAACTGGGAGGAAAATCATATTGCTAGTACTAAAATGAGGGAAAATGAGAAATCACAACAAATAGAGAAGAAAGAAAAGGATGGAATTATTAGAAACATTTTGGCCAATCATATTCAAAGAAAACTGAAAATTTCAATGAAATAGATCAATATCCAAAATTTTAAATACCCAGAGGAGTAGAAAAACAAACAACCCCCTCCCCAAGAAAAATAAATAAACCACAAATGTGCATATAAAGAAAAAATCTTCTGGACCAGATGGATTTAAAAAGTATATTCTGACTAATGTTCATTTAACAATTAATTCAAATATTACATACATTGTTTCCTTAATGAATATTGATGCTAAAATGTAAAATAAAATGTTGGCAAAGAAGCTATAGCAAGACATCAATTCACAATATAGTCAAATTTATACAAAAAATGTAGAGGTGGTTTAATATTAAGAAAACTATAAAAACACATTAATAACAGAACCAATAAAATATTGTTTTTCAGTGGATGCACAAAAAGCTTTTGAGAAAAAAGAAGCATTTCTCTTTTTAAAGCATACTGTGAAGCATAGAAACACATAGACTTTTATATGGCAAATAGTATTTATCTTATATCCAGAGCAAAAATTATATTTAATAGAGAAAAAGTAAACCTTTTATTTTCAATAAAGAGGGATAAAAAAGATGCTCATCATCTCACCACTGTTTTCTATAGTTCTTGAAATGCTAGCTAGAACAGTAAGAGAAGCAAAAGAAATTAATGGAACAAGCATAGGTGAAGAGGAAATAAAATGACCTCTTTTGCAGATAATGTGAAGGGCTACATCTCAAAAAACTTAGAGTCAGTAAAATTAACTAAACAATGAATGCCTTCAGAAAAGTAACAGGATATTAAATAAACCTACACAAATCATCAATGTTACTGTATGTTACCCAACAAACATAAGAAATAGAAAGAAAAGTTCCATTCAAAATAAACACTGAATGTGTAAAATATTTAGGAGTCTATCCACAAAGACAAAAGCGAGAGTTATATAAATACAACTATAAAATCTTCTATATGGAAATAATGACATACATAAGTAAGCAATAATAAAATTCACCTAAATGAAGAAAAAATGACAAAATTGGCTAGGGATATAATGAAAAAAGTGGGAGGAAAGGGGATCCTAGCAGCACCAGCTCTCAAATTATAAGTAATCATCAAAATTATTTATTATTATGTAAAAATAGAGGTGATGATCAATGGAATAAATTAAGTTCACAACATATAGAAATAAATGAACATAATAGCATAGTTTGATAAAACAACCTTAAGTCCCCAACTATTGTGGTAGAGACCAACTATTTGACAAAACCAGTTATGAAAATTCAAAACCAATTTGGCAGAAATTAGGGTTATTAAGAATTTAGATTTTTTTTCATATATTGAATTTCTCCCTTTGATAACTGCCAATTAAAAACTGCTTTTGACTATACATCTATTGGGGAATATCTGTCATTCTTATATTTTGGAGTGAACTTCTTTTGTGTTTTAGATATCAGATACTTATCAGAGAAGGTTGCTTTAATTAATTTTTCCCAGCTAAATGTTTCTCTTCTAACTTTAATGTATTGATTGGTTTTTTTGTGCAAAATTCTTTCAATTTTATATAATAAAAAATCTCCTTTTTATCTTCTATGGTCTCTATCTTCTACATGAACATGACCTCTTAGGCTATACATAGTTTTGAAAAGTTAATTATTTCTTCATCCTCTACTTTATGTTGTGACTTTTGAAATTTAGATCATATGTCCATTTGGAATTTATTGTGTTATATGGTCTGATTGATGTAATTGAGAGAAAGAGAGTCAGTCAAATCAACACTGTTAAGGGATATACTATTATCCACATTTTAGTTGCAGAATTTCAAAGTGTACCTTAGAGAAGTTATTAGACTTGCCTACAGTCAAAGAATTAGTTTCAGAAGATTCAAACCCTAATCTTCCCAACTCAAAGTCCAATTCTCTTTCCAAAGAGACCATACTTATTCTCAATCTGTCAGAGTTTGCACATATCTGGTATAGTTAAAAAAAAAGAAGTTAACCCTACCCTTTAATGTAACATCAAAATAGGTCTTTCATAGAGGTGGGGACTGGTCATTGATTTTTTTAAGGGCGATCAATTATTGATAATTTAAAATGTACTTTTCCAAGCAATTTCAAAAGATAAGAATCTTCTGGCAAATGGCTTCTTCAACTATTCCTTTAAGATTCTGAAAATGCAGTTAGATTGTGTTTGTGTTCTAATAGATAGCATGTTGTGGTATATTGATGTCAACGTGTGCCACTAGAAGTGCATCTTCTCCAGAATAACTTTACTAAAACTCAAACAAGAGGAGATGAACTTGATTCATAGCCAACAATATTGTTGCCATTGTCAACAAGAAACAACATGTTCCTGTCAACCAAATGATTTCTCTATTAGTGGAATGATAGTTTGAATAAATATACAGGTGTGCAGGGATTCAGACTCAAAATTATTATTCTAGCTCCCTATTATACTGCTCCCTATTATACTGAATATTCAATCCTCTAGGACATACTTTTAGTGACATGTATTGACATTAGTATATTTGTACCAGAATAGAACTGCAGAATATTACTAACCAATCAACCCATCAATCAATCAAGAATTATTTTTTAAGTTCTTTCCATGTTTCCATGTGTACAAACCTTTCCTGATGTCCCCAGATGTTAGTGCATTTCCTTCTCAAATTACCGTCATCTACTCTATGTGTCAGGGTACCTAAGAGGTAGAAGAGATAGGAGAGATAGATAGACAGATAGATAGATAGAGTGCTGTGTCTGGAGTCAAGAAGATCTGAGTTCAAATCCAGGTTCAGACACTTACTAGCTGTGTGACCCCAGGCAAATCACTTAATTCTGTTTGCCTCAGTTTCCTCATCTGTAAAATGAGCTGGAGAAGGAAATGGCAAACCACTCCAGTATCTTTGCCAAGAAAACCCAAATGGGGTCATTAAGTTAGTCAAGACTGAAACAACTGAACAACAATAACACTCCATATATACATCATGAACATACCTTATTATTTACATGTTGTCTTCCTCTTTTGAATTAACACACTTTAGTAATGGAGTTTTTTTATCCTTTCTTTATATTCACAGTGCTTAACACAGTGGCTATGCTAAGTAAATATTTAATAAGTTCTTGATGACTAACTGCTAGGCACTGGAAACATAGAGATAAAAATGAAAGCCTCTTCCTTTGAGGTGCTTACATTCTATCAGAGGAGACAACATGGGCACATACATATACATTCATATGCAAACCTTATGTAAATATTATATATAAATATATAAAAAATAAATATGAAGCAATTAAGCAGTGACACTAGCAATTAGAAAGGAGGAAAGGCTTCATACAGAAGGTGACACTGGAACTGAGTCTTGAAGGAAGCAAGGGATTCTAAGTGGTTCCCAAATACTTACCTGTCATCATGAATTTTTGGCAAGAACATTGTGGAAAAAGAAGGAAGGATCCTGTGTCTCATGGCAGACATAGTGAGGACCCGTCTGACATTCCTAGACATTGTATCATTGAAAGGTCTGCTAAATGGCGCATCTTTTAGCCCCTTGCTTCTAGGCAAGTCTCAGCTAGTTTTGAAACATCCTAGCCAGATCCAGTTCTGAAAGGCTATGAGGAAAGCAATTATGTACTGTCAGTCAGAGACTTTATTAACATTTCCAGTCCTCAACAACCTAATCTCCAAGTAAAGGCTGAAGAGATCCCTCTGCCAACTCACTGCCTCATGTGAACAACATCAAGTTCTGTGGCTACAGATTTAGTTCATTTTCTCTTGTTTGGTGTTTGAATCTTAGTGGAGTTATTCTGGAGAACATACACTTCTAGTCCTTTTGTCTCTCTCTCCCGTACAACACACACAGACACACACACACACACACACTCCCACCACTCATCTCTTTTCCTAAAGAGTCAAGAAAAATAATGAATCACTCATTCTAGTGATTCTTTAGGCAGGGCCCACAGTGGGAAAAACTGTCCTCCATATAATAACTAAATGATGCTTATCTCCACTTCAAATTTATAAAGAACAGCCTAGCAGAAACTTTCAAGATGCCATCATAATTCTCCTAACAGTACAGCCCTAAGGATTGAAGTTTTGAAAAGAACTTATAGACCATCTAGACCAACTTTTATTTTTTTTTCTTCTTCACTAACAGGAAATTGAAGACCACGCATGGTAAAGTGACCTCATTAATACCACACAAGGAATAATACAAGTTTAGTGTTCTTTCCAATATTCCACACTACCAGCCTATATGACCCTGCCACCTGAGCTAAAACTTTTTTTTCTCATTTATGCTCCTTCCTTCCTTCTGGTCCTGGGGACATTCTCAAGATGCTGGGAAAGGACAACAGCTCCCCTTCCTCACCACACCATGACAAATTTTATCATGAGGGCTAAACTTCAGGCTGGGACTTTTCTCTCTCTTTCTTTGATTCCTAGAATCAGTCATTTGTCAAATTTTGGCAGTTATTATCCTTCTCTCCCCATCAGCTGGACTTTCTTAGTGGAGACCTGACTCTATTCCTAACCTATCTTCCCTTTCCCAGCATTGTGTATCTTCTCCATGACCCTGGCACTGCCGTCTGAGGTTCTGTCTCTAGATGACAGATGGACACATCATGAAGTGCTTGAAATAAAAAAAAAGGAAATAGTTTGAATATTACTTCATTTGGGGGAATAGAAGAAAGTAGAATGACTTAAGTATCTTATTCCTAACTGGAAAAATTAGGAAGTTGGATGTGATTTCTAAAGTTTTTTTTCCAACTCTACAACATTATAATTTATTCAAGAATTTATAGCAGTCTGAACACTACTGATTGAAAAGTCTGGGGATCTCTTAAAGCCAGTAGGTTGTTTTAAAGGTAGAAAGAAATGGAAAAAGCCTGCATTTCCTCACAAGTAAAAGTTATAGTCCTCAACATACAAATATATTATGTTCCCAAAATATGTAAGTATATGGTCTGGAATTCAGAAATTTTTTTTCTCCCATAGAAACAATCTTTAAATAGGTTCCCAAATTATTACACAAAAGTCTACATAGTCCCTAATGTACATGATGTATAATACTAATGTTCCTATTTTAATTATTCCTAAATAGTATTTATTTTTTGTTTCCACGGGAAAATGTATTCTAAGTTCTAAGCCTCAAGAACCAATGTTCCCCATCTTAATAGTGGTGGCTTCCTTAGAAGCCAAGAGTAACAGCAGGGGTCAGAACATCATAGCTATAGAACTTAAAGGGAACTCAGAGGCCATGTAATCTATGCATTTCATTTTACAGATAAAGAAACTGAGTTCCAGAGAGGTTAAGTCAATTGCCCAAAGTAATATAAGTACTAAAATATCAGAGGTGGAATTTAAACCAAGGCCTCTCACTCTACAGCCAATAATCTTGCACTGTAGGGCAACATCGTAAGCTGTGTCTAGGCACCCCAATTTTATAATATCTCTAATTTTTTTGCAAGGGGAGACACCTCTTCTAGTCAATTCCCCTTGCCCCAGGTATTCAGAATTGGAAAATACAAGTTGCCCACATTAGAGTTAGGAGTCTGGGGATAAAATGCCTCTATGGCTATTCTCTTTTAATTCAGCAAATATTTAATTGATATTACTAAGTCAATAAATTGTAGGACAGAAAGGAAAATGGGATGGTGATTTGACAAGAGTGAAGGATGACAGATGATCACTCAGACCACTCTCCTTTTGGCCGTAAAATGTTGGGAGAAAATGTAAAGACCTCCGTCATATTGGGTGGAGTCCTATGGTAAATCTTTCAAAAACCTCAACATATACAGGTTGTCATCTGCATCATTGGCAGGAATGCCCTTGATGTGATCAAAATCCATTTGAGTATCTGAGTATATACAAGACATGGATAAGAATAGGAAAATGAAAGGCAACACAATCTGTTACATTAGAGCTAGAATGGACCTCGGGGTCTATCAATTAGTCTAACTCCCTCATTTTGCAGAGCAAGAATCTGAGACCTATAAAGATGAAGGTATTTGCCTAAATTCACACAGCTAAAAAGCAGCTGATCCAGGATTTGAACTCAAGTACTCTGACTTGAATTCTGAAGAATCCTCCCTCTATTATACTTCTGGGTAATCTGGATGGTTAAAATCTGTTAAAAATCCTATAAGAGGAAGAAAATACATTTAAAAAGGGTGATAGTAGATATATATTTGGTGAATGCCAAGGAGAAACATAGACCAAGTATTATAAGGAAACTAGATTTTATAATAATGCCTTTACAAGGAAAGTAATCACTACATAGAAACTTGGGATTGTCAAGTGCAAAAGAGGCTATGATATGTCACTTTACCTAAAAACACTTCCCCCTAAAAAAGTTTTAAAAATCCAATTTTGAGTCAATGTTCCTTTAAATCTTTATCTCTCCATTTTCAGCTTCACATTTGTGCAATCAGCAACATCTTTGCTCTGTAAGGAGAAAGTGAAATCCCATTGCACCAGTGTCATTTTTGCTGGAGTCTGCTAGCATAAAAAAAAAAAAAGCATCAAGGATGAAATTATGCTGTTGTGGAGTCTCTCTTTTTTCTTCTTCTATGAATGAATTGTAAAGTAAGCAAAGGGTAAGGGAAAAAAAGCCATATGCTCTTTTTTCCAGAGAAGTGTGTCTCATCAACAGATCAGAAGTCACCTTAAATGCTGACTACAAAGAAACCTCTCCTTGCTGGTTCTGCAGAGACAAATTTTACTTTCCTTTTGCTGAGCTGCTGAAAAAAAAAAAGAGGCTAAAAATAATTATTTTTTGCCAGCTGAGCAATTAATGATGGTCTCACCAAATGACTTGCATTGAATGGCATTTAACAACAGGATGAGTTAGATTTTTATTAAATATTATTTCCTTGAAAGTGCACAGTAAGCATCTCATCATCTCTGTTCATACTGTTTAAGGGGAAAAAGATGTAGTAATGATTTTAGTCTTCTATCCAAAAAAAGCATAGAAAATTGGGAGACTTTCACATAGGGTGAAAAAGCCCTGTTTGTCTTTTCTGTCCGCTGTCTAATATGAAGATTAAGTTCAAAGTGTATTTTGACAGCCTTATAAATCTTGTAGATAGGCCTAAATCAGGGATTCTCAAAATTTCATTCTGCAATGTTTCTTGGAGCTTTTGTTACTATGGTTCCCTCTTTCTTAATTTCCTTTATCTTACCTGCTAAAGAAAGGTATACATTGCATATCAGAAGACTAATTAGGGGAAAAAAGTGAGGAGGGTCTGGTTTACTTTTAAGTTCCCTTCATAGGTCTTTAAACTTATGTGCATTTCTTTCAGTAAGTGCTTGTGTATCTCTCATTGCATATTCTAAGTGACTTAAAAAAAATAATTTACAGACCAAAATAAACATTTCCATAACAAAGTGATTGTTAAAGGAGGTCAGAAAAGGGAGAGATGAATGTAACTGGTGTGTGATCTTGGAATGCAGTTTGTATGTTAGGAAGAACCCTGGAGTAGGAACTAAACAATTTGGGTTCTAGTCTCAGCTCTGCCATTACCTATGTAACATTTGGTAAGTCACTTTACCTCTCTAAGACTCAATTTTCTCACTTTTGACCTTAAGGTAACTTCCAAATCTAACCTTTTATTTCATTCTTTGTTCATGCATGCCTACTTACCATCATGGTTCATGGCACATAGTAAGTGCTTGTTAAATACTTGCTGATTAAAGCCAATGCAACTAAGATTAGAAGGAAGGTAGAAAATTGGGAAAACATTTTTACAACCAGTCTCTCTGATAAGGGCCTCATTTCTAAAATATATAGAGAAATAAGTCAAATTTATAAAACTACAAGCCATTCCCCAATTGATAAATGGTCAAAGGATATGAACAGACAGTTCTCAGATGAAGAAATTAGTCATTTATAGTCATATGAGAAAATGCTCTAAATCACTATTGATTAGAGAAATGCAAATCAAAACAACTCTGAGGTACCACATCACACCTATCAGAATGGCCAACATGACAAAACAGGAAAATGATAAATGTTGGAGAAGATGTGGGAAAATTGGAACATTACTGCATTGTTGGCAGAGTTGTGAAATGATCCAACCATTTTGGAGGGCAATTTGGAACTATACCCAAAGGGCTATAAAAATGTGCATACCTTTTGACCCAGCAATAGCACTTCTAGGGCTATATCCCAAAGAGATCACACAAATGGAAAAAGGACCTACATGTACAAAAATATTCATAGCAGCTCTTTTTGTGGTGGCAAAGAATAGGAAATTGAGAGGATGCCCATCAATTGGGGAATGGCTGAGCAAGTTGTGGTATATGAATGTGATGGATTACTATTGTGCTATAAGAAATGATGAACAGGCTGACTTTAGAAAAACCTGGAAAGACTTGTATGGTCTGATGCTGAGTGAAGTGAGCAGAACCAACAGAACATTGTACACAGTAACAGCCGTGTTGTGTGAAGACTAATATTGATAAACTTAACCCTTCCTGGCAATACGAGGATCTAAGACATCTCCAAAGGCCGTGTGATGGAAAATGCTATCCACATCCAAAGAAAGAACTATGAAAGTTGAATTGCTATTTTTTTCTCTTCTGTTGAGTTTTGTTTCCTCTTTCTGATGGTTCCTCCTATTAGTTTTAATTTTTACTTACAACATCACTAATGTGAAAATGTTTAATATGAATATAAATGTATAGTGTAGATCAGATTGTGTGCCATCTTGAGGAGGGTGGTGGGGAGGAAGGGGGAGAAAAATTTTAAACTCAAAAGCATATGGAAGTGATTATTGATAAATCAAAATAAATTAATAAAAAAAATAAATAAATACTTGTTGGTTGTTAGGGTCCAAGACTTCTTGATACCTCGTCAATAATTTAATAAGACCTCTTGTTTGCATCCACTAGTTGCAGAGTGCATAAAGAAGTCCATTAGTCTCCTAAAATAAGAGCAGTTACTTGGCCAGCAGCACCAGCATGATCAAATATTGTACCTGAAACACTGCTCCTCAACTCAGGACGTGCTTTCAATGAGGTAGCCCTGGGTGAATCAGCCATCTACACACTAAGGTACCCTCAGGCTAAAAGCAGCTTCTTCCTTTTTCAAGAATATGAGCTGTTCTTGGTTCACTCATATTTTCCCTTGTCACACTGAGTTCAAAGGAAATAAGTGTAAGTTTCAAGTAATCTTTATTATATGGTGCACTCCCTCCCCCCCCTTTCTCTCTCTCTCTTTCCCCTCCTCTCCCTTTTCCCTTCCCTTCCTCACTCCCCTCCACACTACTTTTCTCTCTCATAGGCTCTAGCCCTCTTTATCAGCTTTTGCTGAGGGAAGAAATTGTCCCTGTTCCTGTAAGAGTTTTCATTTCCTTCTCATAAACTCAAAGAAAGCCAAGGTTTACTTGCAGGGCAGCATGATGCAGAAAGATGGATAGAGAGCTGACCCTGAAGCTAAAAAGACTCAGGCTCCAGTCCTGAGTCTGACACATACTGGCTCTGTCCCCTAGGAAAACCATACATTTTCCTAGTGATCTAGGTAACTTTTACCTTTATAAGCTGAAAAAAAAAAGGTATCAACTTGAATTTATAGAGAGAGTTTCCTCACCTGGGAATTCCAGTAATGAAATCATAAATCTAGACTCTATCTCTATACCTATGAACTGTTTTTGACACAGAAATAAGCATTTAAAGGAACAGGCTTCCAATTGCAGGCTCCAGTGACACCACAGCTTCCCTTCCTCCCATCCTCCTCATGCTCTCTAGAGGAAAAATGGGAAGGAAGGAGTTGGATTCTTTTTATGGGAATAGGTATGGGGAGGGGGTGTCTAAGTACCAAATGAAAAGCAAGAAAACAGAATGGGCTTCCAATTTATTTCTCATATCTCTCATTCCAACACATCTACTGCTCATTCCTCATGCTCTTGCCTGTAATCTGGCATTCATACTTGGTCAGCATTCACTTCAACTCCTCAGCTCACAAGGTATCATCGCCCTCATCCCCCTACCTTTATGATTCCCCCTCCCAATCAGTCATAGTTCCTGCTTTTCTTGTGCCAGATAGAGTCCTTCATGCCTGTCAGTACCAACAACATCTCCCCTTTCAAAGTTCACAAGGTCTTCTGCTGATCAAGGGAATTGGGAGGAGACTAAGGCTTGTTCATTTTCTTATTTTCCTCCAATTGATTTGCTCCAAAGGGCTTAGCCAGGATTTCTCTAATCTCTCCATTGTCAGACACTCAGATCTCCAATTGCAACTAAATTGCTGGTTTTATTTAAGTACCCCAAGGCATGACCAAGTCTCCTCAACCAATTCCAACAGAATTATAATCATACCCAGCTAAAATGTCTTTTATGGCTTGATTCAGTGGAGATGGGTAGACTTTGTTCACATTTATTCCTACCTTTAATTGATGGACTTAGTAGAAGTATTCTTAGTTAACAAAGCTATCAGAGCATGGCATCTCGTAGGTTACTTTAAGTGAGGTATGGTGATTGATTAATGGACTCAAGAGGCCCTACTATTATTATTGTATAATTTGATTCTCATAGTAATCCGGAGATAAGACAATTACTATCTCAAATTTTACAGAGGAAAGAAAATGAGATCCAGAGAAGTTAAACATGATTTCTCTAGGTTACACAATGAGTGAGTGCTATAGGCTTGCTTTGGACTGAGGTCCTTTGACTCTGGCTTCTTTTCACTCACCAGTTAAACAGGAGGACTTGGTTAAATGTTCTTTAATGTTCATTCCCACTCTATAATTCTATTATTCTAATAACAGAAGGCTTAATGAAAAAGGTGGGGCTTCAGCTTGTCCTTGAAGAATGAGTTTTCAATAAGGTAAAGGGAAGGGAGAAGGACATCCACATAACCTAACTTTTGCTACTGCCACCACACAATAGCTCTTTGGAGTTCTAGTGCTCCACTATATTCAAAGAATTCAAAAGTCCTGTATTACTAACTCCAGCTTAAGAAATGTATCCTTAAATAAAAAAGGTGAAAAGTAATATTATTTTCATTTAATCCCCCCCATAAATGTAAAATTTAAAAGAAAATACTACACCCAATTGTTCATTAGCATCCTTGATGTTATTTCAAAGTGAGTTACCTTGTTAAAGGTTAGGCAGGAAAATGCACATATAATCTAAACCAGAGATCTTAGCCCCTACAGACAAGAGCAGAAGTCATTTAACTCAGTTTGTGTTAGTACAACGCCAAGGAGGGTGGTTCAATCTCCATATAGCTGCATCTTCAAATGAGGAAGGGTTAGTATAAATCTGTCACTACAAGTGGCAAAATACCTCAAATTCCCTACTGACTGGTGGTGAAGAATGCTGTCAGTTGGGGCACCTCAATATTATAATGAAAACATGAATTAATTATAGATAGGCAGTTTTCCATATACCAAGTGATTACCAGTCATTGTCACTGGAGGGCAATTGGTTATAATGGAGACAAAGTCGGTCTCAGAGTAAGGAAATCCAGAATTCAAAAAACAGTGACTTGCTTGAGGTCTTTCCCAAAACCTTCCATTGATATATAGCAGGTGTGTGACTCTGCAAAGTGACAAATGATCTCTTAATTCCCAAATTTAGTGGCCTTTTCTTAACCATTCTTAATCTCCCTACATCCTATTGATCACCCTATTTTCCTTGTTACTCTCTTTTCTTTTGGTTTTTGCATCATTCCTCTCTCCTGGTTCTCCTTCTACCAGTCTAACCATTCCTTCTCAGTATCCCTAGCTGGATCGTCTTCCAAGTCATGTCTGCTAAGCAGGAGAGGTCCCTAGAGCTTTGTTGTCCTAAGCTGTTTTCTCTCTTTATACTATTTTTCTTGGTGATTTTATCTACTCCAGTCATTTGAATTACCATTCAATATAGATAATTCTCAGATCTATTTTTCCAGTGCTAAGTAATCTCCTAAGAAGAAATGGTCAGACTGGTAAAAGGAGAGAACCAGGAGGATAGTGACACAAAAACTAAAGAAAAGAGAATAACAAGGAGGAGAAGATGCATCTTTCCAGTGTTCTTATATCTTCTTCCACAACATGTACTCTATCTGGTGAAAACATTGATTTCCTTGCTGTTGCCAGCCCAAGACATACCAACTCTGCATTTTTTCTGGCTGCCCCATGCCCTGAATTCTCTCCTTATTCATCTATCTTGGTTTTCCTGAATCCCTTAGAGTCCCAGCTATACCTTCTATAAGAATTCATTCCCTATGCCCTTTAACAATAGTGCCTCCCTGCTACTATTATCTCTAACTAGTCCTGTATATGTTGGGTTCATGCATAGTTGTTTGCATATTGAATCCCTCATAGGAGTGTGAGAACATTGAGAGAAGGGATTGTTTATTTGGTTTGTTGTTGCTTTGGTTTGTTTTTTGTTTTGTTTTGTTTTTGGGTTTTTTTTTTTTTTGCTTTTCTTTGGCACATATTAGGTGCTCAATAAATTCTTGTTGACTTTGAACAAGTCACTTAATTTGAACAAGTCATAAACAATTCTTTAAAACTGTGAGTTGTAGAGCAGGTACTATCTTTAGTGGACAGAATTTACTCAAACATTAAAACATGGAGTAATAATAATAATAATATAATAATAGCAATACACGAATGGAAGAACCAATTAGGTTTATAGGGGAGAACATTTCTATTCTGCTTTTACAGATGAGAACACAATTAAGTCAACTAACATAATGATTGGTTGGGATCAGAATTCAGCACTGACAGTTTTTTTTTTCTCAGCATTGTGGACAATTCTGCTTTATTTTTTTCATTATTAACTTTAACTTAAAGAGAAAACCCAAAATGATTTCAATGGATATAAATGAAATAAGAAAGTACTTTCTTTGAACTTAAGTTCACTTTATGCCTGCTATATGTGTATGTATATCTATTACATTCCTGTAGTCCTACAATATCTCATGGATGTTAGCCAAGCCCTTGCAACTTAATGGATACAGTGTCTGCTTTATATTTCAAAGACAGAGTTCAACTGTGGTTGAAGGTTTATTTGGATTAAAAATTTTCATCTTTTTCTTTCCCTCATTATCATGTAGATAATGGAAATTTCAGCTCATCTCTTCAATACTTAATTATTTTTATCACTCTGAAATGTTAAGCTATTAGTAAATTAGCCAAATTATTTCTAGGTGAACTAACTGAATTTTTTTAATCTAATGATTTTTTAAAAAATCTGTCCTGCTACTTTCTCTTGATAATTATAAAATAGGATGTATGTTGAAAAACACTTAGTAATGGGAAAAGTGCAATATGAAAGCAATAGATAAAATAGGAAATATAGTATAATTTGTTATGTTATTTTACATGTTACTTTTCTCCTTAATTTTTAGTGGAATTTAATGGAATGTATTGCATTAAAATCAATTTTTGTTTATGAATCTGTCTCATGTATTTCTCAATGCAAAATATACACTTACAGTGAAAATAAATAGATAATCCCAATATTTTATTTGCATCCAATGACTTAAACCTTCTCCCACTCTACACACAATCATTTTATTCAAACATTTAAATGGGCCTGTGATCTCATAGATACACCTACTCTTTCCAGCAAGGTAGATCACAATTTACTCATGCATTACTGTCTTCCATGACTTTTGTTTGTGTTCTCCCAGAAGTTCACTAAACAGGGTCCAGTCAATATGCTGAGGGCCATCCCCATTTTTTTCTTGACATCTCAAGGATACCAGTATAGCACACAGGTTGTTCATTAGGTATCCCATGTTTTAGAGAATGAGAGAGAGAAAGAAAGAGAGAGGGGTGGAGTCAAAATGGTAGAGTAAAAGCAGTGACTTGCTTGAGCTCTCCCCCCAAACCCTCCAAATACCTATAAAAAATGACTCTCTAAACAAATTTTAGAGAAGCAGAACCCACAAAAAGGCAGAGCGAAACAAATTTCCAGCCCAAGACAACCTGGATGGTTGATAAGAAAAGTATGTTGCACTAGACTGGAAGAGGAGCATAATTTGGCGTGGGCTGTACAGGCAAAGATGGAGCCAGAGGAAACCCAGAATAGGCCTCAAGGAACTGAATCATGGGAAGCTGTGACAGTTTCCAGATTTCTCAACCCACAAATGCCAAAGACAACTTGAAAGATCAGTGGGGAAAGTTTGTCAGCACTGGGTGAGAGAGGAGCACAGTCTAGCCCTGGCCCTGGTGCAGCCCTGGCGCAGTGGCTACAGCAGCAGTGGTTGCTCCTAGAGCTCTTGGCCCACAGATGGTGAGGAGATCAAGCAGCTGATCAGAGGCAGATTGCAGGGATTGCTTTGCCAGTGATGAAGCAGGATTCTATTGCTTTGTCCATGCTTGGATCTAGGTCCCAGTCCTGGGTGGTGGTCCTGGAGTGAGGAGGAGCACTGACATGGTAGAGCTTGTGAAGGGTGGAGAGGGAACTCTCAGAGTTCCAAGGCAGAAAAGAGAGCTTGTGGTCACTCATAGACCAGAGCACAGGACAGGAAAAAAGTAAACACCTCTCCTTTAATCATACCACCTTGGAAGAACTGAAAATTTACAGGTCTCAAGAAATATCTTTGAAAACAGATTCATAAAACCTCTGAACCTTGGGACAGTACATCCTCCACACCGGAAGCAGATCCTACCTTAACAAAGAGTTAAAAAAGTTAAGTAATTGGCTAAGAACATGAGCAAACAGAGGCAAAAACTCAGACTATAAAATCTTACTTTGGTGACAAAGATCAAAACACACAACCAGAAGATAACAAAGCTAAAGCTCGTACATCCAAAACTTCAAGACAAATATGACTTGGTCTCAAGAAATGGAAGATCTTAAAAAGGATTTTGAAAACCAAGAAAAGAGAAGTAGAGGAAAAATTGGGAAGAGAAATGAGAGTGATACAAGAAAATCATGAAAAATGAGTCAACAGCTTGATAAAGGAAACCCAAAAAATAGTGAAGAAAATAACACTTTAAAAAATAGACTAATCCAAATGGCAGAAGAGGTCCAAAAAGTCAATGAGGAGAAGGATGCCTTAAAAAGCAGAACTGGCCAAATGGAAAAGGAGGGCCAAAACCTTACTGAAGAAAAAAATTCCATAAAAATTAGAATGGTGAAAATGGAAGCTAATGACTCTGAGAAATCAAGAAATTATAAAATAAAAACCAAAAGAATGAAAAAATAGAAGACATTGTGAAATATCTCATTGGAAAAACAGCTGACCTACAAAATAGATCCAGGAGAGATAATTTAAAAATTACTGGACTATCTGAAAGCCACGAGCAAAAAAAGAGCCTAGACATCATCTTTCAAGAAATTATCAAAGAAAACTGCCCTGATATTCTAGAACCAGAGGGTAAAATAGAAATTGAAAGAATCCACTGATCACCTCCTGAAAGAGGTCCCCAAAGGAAAACTCCTAGAAATATTATAGCCAAATTCCAGAGTTCTCAGGTCAAGAAGAAAATATTGCAAGCAGCCAGAAAGAAACAGTTCAAATATTACAGAAACACAATCAGGATAAGATAAGATTTGGCAGCTTCTATATCAAGGGGTCAGAGGGCTTGGGATATGATATTCTGGAGGTCAAAGGAGCTAGGATTAACACCAAGAATCACCTATCCAGCAAAACTTAGTATAATCCTTTAGGGGAAAAAATGGAAATTCCATGAAATAGAGGACTTTCAAACATTCTTTTTTTTTTCAGCCAAAGACAAGGTTTATTAGACCATCCATCATATTGGGCAGATTCTTAGGGAATATGAATGTTAGTGAGGTATTCACCAGATTATAAGAATCTGAACAATGGCCAGATTTTCAGAATCTGAGCACCTTAATGGAGACAAGATGGACCTTATATACAGAAAAACTGTGGGAGGATTCTAGGAGTGTGGCCAAGTAGTTTGGGGTGACTGGAGGAGGCATCTAAGCAAGATCTGAATGGGAGTGGCCAGTAAGCTTGGGTGAACCCCTGGGACCTGGATCTCCTAGCTGAGGGAGAATGGAGCCTAGCTAGAATTAAGGATGGGAGATGGCCGGGAGTCATAGGGGGGTAAGACGATGGAGGGCTAGGCCAGGTTAAAGGTTACAGAATTGGGAGATTGGGCATAGTCACAAGGAAAGGCCAGTTGATGGGATTATAGCCTCAGGCAAATGCCAGAGACTTGACCATGTGGGAAATTTCAGAGTTTTTCCTTTTTGGGAGGGGTCTAGTTTCCATCCTCATCATTCCCCCTCAAACAAATGGGACTCAAATTCTTTTGGGGTAAGGGGTGAAGGTCTTGGCTTCTGAAACTGCTTCCTGCTGGCAAGGGTGAAGAGCCATCCATGCCTCAAGGGGGTCCCGAAGGAGGTTGACTGGAACCAAGCACAGGCTACATCCAGGGAACGATGGGGGGACATTGGTTGGTATCCGCAGTTTGCTACCAACTGTAGGTGAATGGACTGTAGTCTGGAAGACACAAATCTGACAGAAAAGACTGCAGGGCCCAGATATGACAAGATAAAACATCCTTACCTCTGTTTGGATTCAGATAATTTAATTTTTCAACCATTTAGTATCAAATCTACCTCATAGCCAGAATCAGGAATAGCCAGGTAGGTAACATTCCTTTTCAAAGGCACACAATGGGGAAACTGAGCAAGGAGGATCCCATCTTAGACTGAGGCTAAAATTGTCCTCTCAGCTTTTCCTGATGCTGACTTACCACCAGTATCACATTCTCTCTGAGTAGCTTGTGGCATTTTTCTAAGATGGTGGATTATTGACTATTGATGGATTATTATGATCCATCAGACAATTCAAAATAAATTCCTATGAGCTTTTACCTCAAACAACAAATTTCACTAATCACAGCTTAGGAAAAACTTTTCCAGGATTTATATCTCAAACTTAAATTTATCCTGGTGTAAAATGCCAATCATTAGAGATTTCTATACAGTTGCAAATTCTCAGCAAGCCATAACCCAAACAAGCTTTTTGGCTAGTTTTCACATTAAAACAATAACCAACAATAGCCAAATTATTTTAGCAATAACCAAATTATGAAAAGTTGCTTGACATAACTGATACAAAAAGTTCACCAATTTGAAACTTGAAATAATTACCAATCAGGTGACTTCAGTTTCATTAAATGCATTTCCAAATGACTTTACCCAGAGAATCAATATCTCATAATTAACAGTAAAAACCACGACTTTAAAAATAGTATGTTTACCCAAGTTCAGAGGCTAGCTTCTTTACCTTGAGCAGGATGTGCTGAACCTGGCTGATGTTTCCAGGCAAAGGTTGCCCCAGGGCCCAAGACCATTGCCAGTGGGAACCATGCTGTAGCTGCTGCCCCTCCTCCCCCCTTCCTTTCCCAGGTGGGGGAGGGTGAAATCAAAGGTGAGGGGGAAAGGGTGAAACTCTCCTCTCCTATGAGACGAGTTAACAGATACCCTCTTGACTCAGAGAAGGGAGTGACCAAGATTGTAAGGAGGTGTTTCAAAACTCCTTAATGATTGATCACAACATCTCCAGAATCCGCCAAGATATTTTTAGCTGTTCTAACTTCTCCCTGTAACCTCCATGAAGGAGAATTCAGGGGTATAGAGGGAAGGGAGTAAGTAAGCCTCAGGGAACCAAAAAGCAACTACAGTTTTCCCCAATTACCTAGTGCCAAGAGAAATGGCAGGATAGGGCACATGCTTCCAGATAGGGACTCTGTCCTTGTCCTTTACACTGCAGAAGGTGTACCCAGGTCCATGGCCTTGAACTGAACCAGTGGACCAAGAACCTGAGAGCATCAGGCCGAGTGCGAGACAGCCTCATAACCACCTGCCCAAAAAGCACCTCCAAGCCTTGGTGCTTGGAGAGTGACCCCAACTTCAGAACAAGAAAGGAGGAGGAAAGGGGAGTCTTACATACCTTCCAGTCTTGGCTGGAGAAGAACTTGGGGTTAGGTAGTTTCCCTGTATAGGCCACCAAAATATTGAGGCTTAGGGGTACCAGGATCCCAAAATCACAACACTTGGGTCCCACTCAGAATAATTTGACCCAAACCTTCTTATAGCCAAAGATAAGATTTATTAGAACATCCATCATATTGGGTAGACTCTTAAGGAATCTTAATATTAGTGAGCTATTGGCTAGATTATAAAAATCTGAGCTTCAAGCATTCTTGATGAAAACACTACAGCTGAATAGAAAATTTGACTTTCAAATACAAGACTCAAGAGAAGTATGAAAAGATAAACAGAACAGAGAAATCATAAGGGACTTATTAAAGTTGAACTGTTTACATTCCTACATGGAAAGATGATATTTGTAATTCATGAGACCTTTGTCAGTATTAGGGTAGTTGGAGGGAATACATACATACATACATATATATGTATGTATGTTTGTGTATATGTATATATATGTGTGTATGTATATATGTATATATGCGTGTATGTGTGTGTATATATATATATATATATAGACACACACACACAGGGGGCACAGAGTGATTGAAATGAAGGGATGATATATAAAAAATAAAATTAAGGGGTGAGAGAGGATTATATTTGGAGAAGGAGAAAGGGAGAGGTAGAATGGGGTAAATAATCTCCAAGAAAAAGAGGCAAGAAAAAGCTTTTACAATGGAGAGGAAAAGGGGGGAGATGAGAGGGAATGAGCAAACCTTACTCTCATTGGATTTGGCTTAGGTAGGGAATAACATACACACTCAATTGGGTATGGAAATCTATCTTACCTGTAGGATAATAGGGTGGAAGGGGATAAGAGGGAGGGAATGACAAAAGGGAGGGCAGATTGGGATAGGAGGTAATCAGAAGCAAACACTTTTGAGGAGGGACAAGGTCAAAGGAGAAAATAGAATGAACGGGGGCATACGATGGAGGGAAATAAAGTTAGTCTTTCACAACATGGGTATTATGTTAGTGTTTTGCATAACTATACATGTATATTCTATATTGAATTGTTTGCCTTTTCAATGAGGGTGGGTGGGGAGGGAGGAAGAGAGAGAATTTGGAACTCAAAATTTTAAAAATGAATGTTAAAAATTGTTTTTACATGCAACTGGGAAATAACATATACAGGCAAAGGGGTATAGAAATCTATCCTACCCTACAAGAAAATAAAAGGGGAAGGGGATAAGAGAAGGGGGGGTTATAGAAGGGAAGGCAGATTGGGGGAAGAGGTATTTAGAATGCATGCCATCTTGGGGTAGGGGAGGTGAGAGATGGGGAGAAAATTTTGAGTTCAAAATCTTATGAAAGTGAATGTTGAAAACTAAAAATAAATAATTTAAGTAGAGAGAGAGAGAGATTACATGTCTCTTTGATAACCAACTGAGCTACCACTAATGCTGAATGGTAGTTGATTTTATCCAAAAGTCCTATGATCCTTAGTCCTTTTTTCATAAGTATTGCTACATCTTGCTCATATCTGTCATGCCTCTCCATCACTTTCTAAATGTTACTCATATTTAGTTCTTCAGAAATTTAAGTGTATTATGCAGTTTAAGTGTATGTTATAGTAGATTATTAGTGTTAAAAGATGGGCTTTCATTTCTGTGAAAAGATTGGAATGATTTAAGTAGTGCTACTACGTTTGCCTGAAGGCAATATGGCCAACTCTACGCCTTTTGTTTAACTTTGGAACCAAATAATTTTCCATTTGCATAGTCATGCATAATTTTAGTCATGTCTCACACTGTGACACAGTATGGTGGTTTTGTTGTCAAAGACACTGGAGTAGTTTGCCATCTCCTTCTCCAGCTCATTTTACAAATGAGAAAACTGAGGCAAACAGTGTTAAGTGACTTGCCTAGGGCAACACAACTAGTGACTGAAGCTGGATTTGAATTCTGATCTTCCTGATCCTAGACCCAGCAGTGCATGCACTATGCCACCTAGCTGCCCCAACATATAATATGTAATATATTAATCAGCATATTTGCATATACTATTAAAGTGAGACAGGTATAGTGAAAGGAAAAAAAAACTGACTCTGGAGTCAGAGGAAGAAGAGTTCAAATCCAGCTCTCATTTGATGACCTGAATAAGTCATTTAACTTCTTAGGTTCTGAATTTCCTTGTCCATAAGAAGAGGAGATAGGAAATAGATGATCCCTGATTTCCTTTCCAGTTCTAAATAAGTGATCATGTTCCTTCTGATCGAAAAGCAAATGCTTCCTGAGGCACTCCACTTCATTTTTGGATTGGAAGATTTTCCTGACATTGAGTCTAAATTGGATTCTTTGCTACTTTTGCTCATCACTCCTAGTTTTGCTGATGTAGGGCCAGTCTTATCCTTCTTTCACATAAAAGTGTTTCCAAATACTTGAAAAGAGCCATAACCTACCATTTCCAATCCTCTTGGATGTTTTCCAATTGATCAATATCCTTCCCAAAACTTAATTCCCAGGACTCAGTCAATTACTCCAGATGAGATCTGATGGAGAGAGAATGTTTGAGAACTATTACCTCCTTTTCTTGTAAGCAATGACTCTTAATGCAACCTAAGAATGCATTAGCTTTTTAGATTGCCTTATAACACTATTGCCCATATGGAGCTTGCAATCTACTGAAGCCTTTGTTTACTGAACTCCTAACCATCTTTTAAACCCCAACTCAAATGCTACCTCCTTCATAAACCTTCCTCTGATTTTTCATATCAGTTACAACCTGCCCCCAACCCCCACTTAATTTGTTCTTTTCTAATATATATTTTTGAAGTACAAAGGTGCCATACATGGACCATAGGCCATGTGTGGCCAACCCTCCGGAGTGCAGCCAGAACCAGATCAAAATGCTATTGGGAAATATTTAACAAAATAAACAAAACATAGGTAATGTTAATGGGTGGTTTTCTAAGTCAATGTGTGGTCTGCAGGGATACTTAAGTATAGTTTAGTGCCTCCCATTTCTCTGTTTGACACTGTGATATGTAATGATGCTGATACTCCCTGTTCTCCAAGGCTTTTCTAACCAGTTAAATTATTCTCATCAATTTTCTCCTACAAATCCTATGTAAGGCACCTACTCAATGCCCTGAAAGATTCCAGTTCACTTAATGTATCCTTCTATTTCATGGTTCTTAACCCTATAGTCCATGGATTTGTTTTCCTTTTTTTTTTAATATTTTGATAATTGTATTTCAGTGTAATAGGTTTCCTTTGTAGTTCTATGTATCTTATTTTGTGCATTTGAAAACATGATGAGAAGAGGTTCACAGGTTTCATCAGATTGCCAAAATGGTTTATGACACACTAAAAGCTTAAAAACACCTACTCTATCACATTTTAGCTACCTGACCACCCACTTTTCTGAACATGTATACCTAGAAGAATGTCTTTGACTCAGTTTCTTCTAGAGAGGCCATGATGTGAAGCTTACTTAAACCCACTTATGCATCTCTTTATTGCTTTTTTTTAATCACATGAAATTTTGATTATCACATGTGGCAGTACTCCATCATTCCAGAAATAGTAATAATAACAATAGTCAGTGTTTATATACAACTTTAAGTTTTGAAAAATGCAAATGTTATCTCCTTTCATCCTCATGGCAACGCAGGGAGGTAGGTCTTATTATTACCTCCATTGTACAGATGAGGAAACTGAGGCAGAGGTTAAAAACTTGCGCATGGTCACAAAACTAAAAAGTAGCTGAGGATGGATTTGAACTGAGGTCTTCCTGACTCCAAGTTCAGCACTCTATTTACTGCACCACCTAGCTGCTGCTGATTACTTACATTAATGAGAATTTTGTAGCAGCAAAATTTTGTAGGATCATCAAAAACACTGCACAGTTTTCCAAATGCAATCTAGTGTTACTCCTGCTTAGGTCTTGGCCTAAGGCATTATTCAGCTGTAAATCTGTGTGTGCTTATTCATGGATGTACACACACATAAAAGCAGATGTAACTAGATGAGAGAGAGAAAGAGAGAGGCATGTGGATATATATATATAAGCACTCTCTATTGGGCAGCTATGTGAGTCCATGTATAGAGCACCAGACCTTGAATCAGGAAGAAAGGTTCAAATCTGGCCTCAGACACTTACTCCCTATGTGACCCTGTGCAAGTTATTTGACCTCCATTTGCCTCACTTCCCTTATCTTTAAAATTAGGATAATTATAAAATATATCTCCCAGGGTTGTTTTATCAAATGTGGTCATTTTAAAGTATTTAGCATAGTGCCTGACACATAGAAGGCACTATATAAATATCAATAGTAATTAGGGCAGATAGGTAGTATGCCCTAAAATCAGGAAGACTCATCTTCCTTGGTTCAAATCTGACCTTAGACATTTACTAGCTATGTAGTCCTGGGCAAATCACTTTACCCTGTTAGCCTAGTTTCCTAATCTATAAAATGAACTGGAGAAGGAAATGGCAAATGATTCTACTATGTTTTCCAAGAAAACCCCAAATGGGTCACAAAGAGTAAGACATGTTTGAAACAACTGAACAACAAATTAATATTTCCTTATATTCATTTTTCAAATACTCTATTTCTCTAGTGTAGATGACTAAACCAATAGTTTTTTTTAATTAACATGAAAACTATTTGGTGTCCCAAGTTTCTGTATAATTAATACAAAATCATCAATGAATAAGGGAATTTGGAAAATCTTGGTATCAGCAGAGAATCTTCCTTTTTTTTTTTTTGGATTCTGTACATGATGGCTTCCATGACACTGGTGAATACATTAGTTGGGCATTTGCCTCCCTGCTTTGTACCTTGTTTGACGTAAACAAATTTTCTCCTAGTTTCATCTGTCATAGAATTGTGTAATTATTTATATATGCATGGGAGAAACTATATTTGAGAAGAGTCTTTGAAATTGCATATTCTATCAAGTTAAATGCTTTTGAAAAACCAAGTAATAGCAGAAAGGGAACTTACATTCTCTCCACCTTTCGATTAGATGGATGACTAAAAATGTGGTGTTCTGTAGGAAATCATCATCAAATGGCTGTTTTCTGTCACAACATGTTTTTATCAAAAATATTCATGATTGTGTTTGATAAAGGAAATGATAGACCATTCTCATAAAAAATTAATAGAAGTGTGAAAGTAAGCATGTAAGTGGGTTGCTATTGAAATCTGCACAATTGCCTTTTTTAAAGTGCTTCCCAAGAGCCCTTGTGTTTTCTCCAAATCTGCAATTTGAGATGTTTTGAAAATCATTCCCTGAATCCTTTTAAAATTGTACTATCTCTAATATAGACTTCTATAATTTTTGGTTAGGTCCAAGACCTTTATTGGAATTCATTTTTAGTGTCTTTTCCACTTCCTTATTGTGTCTTTAGATAGCAGCATCCAAATGTTCTCTTTCTACTATTGTCACTTATGAGAATTAGTTGCTATGAAAACATGAACAGATCCATTACATGTCATAGCTGTTTATTGTTTTCTTTCCCAATTTTTCTACAAAAACCTCTCAAGTTAATCTGGCTTACAAGTATCACTCTCACTGAAGGTGTATCTTCTCCCTAACTATATTTTTTTTAATATAAACTATTTTGCCAGGGCTTAATGAATCTCATCTTCTGTAATGATCTGTAAAGTTCTACAAATGAGATCATAGATTAAGCCAGTGCTTTACTTGACTGCCATATTTTTTCCTTGATAACACAATTGTTGACTAAGGAAGTTTCCATGTTATTTTGGTCTCCTGATTGTGGCAACTGGTTTGTAATGGTTATTTTTTTTTTGTTTATCTCATTCATTTCCTTTTGTTCAATTATCATCTTTTGGAGATGACTCCCATCAATATTTCCTGCCTTAAGCACTACCCAGATCTCCAGACCCATTTTTTCCAACTGATATTAGACATCCTTACCTAGATTCATTTGGAAATTCAAGCTTAATATATCCAAAATGAAATTTCTTACATTCTGCATAAAATTGGCCCCTTTACATAAATGCACTATTTCTTTTTATTAATGCAAAAGGTTTTTACTTTAATGTAGACAAAATTATCAATTTTATTTTTTATGATGATTTCATTTCCTTATTGTATTATAAATTTACTCTCAGTCATATTTCTGAAAGGTACCTTCTTCCTTTTTCCTCCTAAACAAAACAAAACAAACCCAAAAATAATTGAGTCCTTTTATATTGGGTTGCATTTGGAAATTATTTTGGTACAGTATATAGTAAAATATAGTAGTCAACACCTTTTTTTTTCTCCCAAATTACTTTCCCATATTTATACTAGCTCTTCTCAAATATGTAGTCCTTTTCCAATTCTATCATTTCCTTTATCAAACACTGGTTATTGAGATTGTTTTTGAATTTTGATCATTGATTCTGTTCTACCATTATACATTTACACATTATACTATACTCTATTTTAACCAAATTGTCTTTAAATCAAGAGCATCCTGTATAAAATCTCATTTCATATAAGTTCATTGACATGCATGTTATACTGTATTTGAAAGATCATGTTCTCAGACAATATCATGTAACAATTAAGGTACTGGAGTCAAGAAGCTCCAAGTTCAAGACTTGCCTTTGCTATATTCTGGCTTTATGTCCTTCTATGAACAAGCCAGTGCTCCAAGCAATTTTCTTTTCTTTTTTCCAGTTACGTTTCTTTTATGTATATATATATATATATATATATTTTTAACATGTGTTTTTAAAACTTTGGGTTACAAATTTTCTCCCTTCCTTCCTCCCCACATGCCCTATTTAAAAAGCAAGCATCTCAATACAGGTTATAGATGTGTAGTCATGCAAAGCACTTCCATAGTAGTCATGTTGTGAAAAACTAAGTATATTTCTCTTCATCCTATCCTACCCCCCATTTATTCTATTCTCTCTTTTGACCCTGTCCCTCTTCAGAAGTGTTTGCTTCTGATTTTCCCCTCCCCCAACGTGTCCTCCCCTCTATCAACCCCCTGCTCTCTTGTTCCCTCCCCCCCTTATTTTCCTGCAGGGTAAGATAGATTTCCATACCCCATTGTGTATGTTATTCTCTCCTTAAGCCAAATCCTACGAGAATAAGATTCACTCATTCCCTCTCACCTTCCCCCATTTCCTCTCTATTGTAAAAGTCTTTTCTTGTCTGATTCATGTGAGATAATTTACCCCATTCTACTTCTCCCTTTCTCCTTCTCCCAGTATAATCCTCTCTTACCCCTCAATTTTATTTTCCAGATATCACCCCTTCATCTTCAACTCGCCCTGTGCCCTCTATCTATCTATCTATATATACACATATTTTTTCCCCTCCCACTACCCTAATACTGACAAAGGACTCATGAGTTACAAATATCATCTTTCCCTGCAGGAATATAAACAGTTCAACCTTAATAAGTCTCTTATGATTTCTCTTTCCTATTTACCTCTTCCATGTTTCACTTGAGTCTTGTATTTAAAACTCAAATTTTCTATTCAGCTCTGGTCTTTTCATCAGGAATGCTTGAAAGTCCCCTATTTCATTGAATGTCCATTTTTTCCCCTGAAGGATTATACTCAGTTTTGCTGGGTAGGTGATTCTTGGTTGTAGTACTATCTCCTTTGGCCTCCAGAATATTATATTCCAAGCCCTCCGGTCCCTTAATGTAGAAGCTGCTAAATCTTGTGCTATTCTGATTGTGTTTCCATAATACTTGAATTGTTCCTTTCTGGCTTCCTGCAATATTTTTTTCTTGACCTGGGAAATCTGGGATTTGGCTACAACATTTCTAGGAGTTTTCCTTTGGGGATCTCTTTCAGGAGGTGATTTGTGGATTCTTTCCATTTCTATTTTGCCCTCTGGTTCTAAAATATCAGGGCAGTTTGCCTTGATAATTTCTTGAAAGATGGTGTCTAGGCCCTTTTTTTGATCATGGCTTTCAGATAGTCCAATAATTTTTAAGTTCTCTCTCCTGGATCTATTTTCCAGGTCAGTTGTTTTTCCAATGAGATATTTCACATTCTCTTCTAGTTTTTCATTCTTTTGCATTAGTGTTATAGTGCCTTGACTTCTCAAATTGTCTCTAGCTTCCAATTGCTCTATTCTAATTTTTAAGGAAGTATTTTCTTCAGTAAGCTTTTGGACTTCCTTTTCCATTTGGCCAATTTTGCTTTTTAGGGCATTCTCCTCATTGACTTTTTGGACCTCTTTTGCCATTTGGGTTAGGCTATTTTTTAAGGTGTTATTTTCTTCAGTATTTTTTTTGGTCTTCTTTAGCATCACTCTCAGTTTTTCCTCTACTTCTGTTACTTGCTTCTCAAAATTCCTTTTGAACTCTTCCAAGGCCTGGAACTTATTCATATTTTTCTTGGAGGCTTTGAATGTAGGAGCTTTGACTTTGTTGTCTTCTGGTTGTATGTTTTGATCTTCTTTGTCACCAAAGTAAGATAATATAGTCTGACTCTTTTTGCGAGGTTTGCTCATGATCTCAGTCAATTACTTGAGTTTTAAACTCTTTGTTAAGGTAAGAGTCTGCTTCCAATGTGGAGAGTATACTGTCCCAAGCTTCAAGGGTTTGTACAGCTGTTTTCAGAAATACTTCTAGGGACCTGTAAATGTTCAGTTCTTCCAAGGTGCTATGATTGAGGGCAAGGTGTTTACTCCTTTCCTGGCCTGTGCTCTGGTCTATGAGTGACCACAAACACTCTTTTCTGTCTGGGAACTGTGAGGAAGATTTCCTCTTCACAGCCACTACAAGCTCCACCATGCCAGTGCTCCTCCTTGCCCCTGGATTGCCACCTAGAACTGTGACCCAGATCCAAGCACAGGCAAAGCCAGAGAATCCTGCACCATCAGAGAGATCCCTGCAATGCCCCTCTGATCAGCCACTCAATTCCCCCTCAGTCAGTGGGCTGGAAGCTCAGGAGGCAGCCGCCACCCTGGGGCTGAGCTCAGGGACTAGGGCTGGAACCCCACTGTGCTTCTCTGTGATTCAGTCCTCTGAGGCCTGCTCCAGGTTCACTGCGGCCTGCGCGCCCACACTGAACTGCGCTCCTCTCCCAGCCTACCACGATATACCTTTCCAATCAACCATCCAGGTCATCTTGGGCTGGAAATTTGTTTTACTCTGTCTTTTTGTGGGTTCTGCTGCTTTAGAATTTGTTTAGAGCCATTTTTATAGGTATTTGGAGGGGTTTGGGGGAGAGCTCAAGCAAGTCACTGCTTTCCCTCCGTCATCTTGGCTCTGCCCCCTCCCAGTTACATCTCCAGTCAATTTTCTAAGACTATAAGTCATATATCTTTCTTGAATTAGTGAAGTTTCCAAACTATTAGTTCTCAACAACAGTGAAATCATAGATCTGGAGTAAAAAGAAAAATGCTCTTCAGGTATTCCTGATGACCTGGTATTGCTCCATCATGTGCCCTCCTGTTTGATTTTTGTAAATAAGTTCTCACATATGTGAGGTTGCTGGTTACTATTACATTTCTTGTCAGAGGCCACTGACCCTTGCCAACACTACATTGATGACTTTCACCTTATTAACTACACACAAAGAAATATGAATTTCTAATGGAAGATATTATTTCAGACAAAAAATAAGAACTTCCTTGACTAAATTTTCAGTCAGCCTAACATGTAGCTCAGTGCCAATAATATGTCTGATAGATGTTTCAATGCAGAAAACAAATCAATTTTTTATCAAAGATTGTCATTTAAATGTTAGACAAATATTTTAATGAAAATAAGAGCTAATTAAGAGAGGAAAAAAATTTAAAAGATCTATTACATAAAGTGTGATGCTAGACACTAAGTCAAAGGACTTCACTAATTTATAAACCAAGAAACTGAATGAAATTAATTAAACCCTCACTTCAGGGTTTTAGATTTAGATTTAGTTCTAATTTATATTTCTTTGAACCAATTAATTAAATCACATATCATCCTTAGAAAATATTTCCTTATAAAATCCATTAAAATTTGGTATGAAGTCTGATAATTTAAAATGGCCTTTCTGACAACTTGAGGTACAGATGCTATCCCAGGCATATTGTCCTTTTTACTATTTTGATTATTTTCTTTTGACATAATCTTCACTTCCAAATTAATCCCTGCCTTCTCCCAGTACTTGAAGAGTCATTCCTAGTAATACAGGATAAAAAAGAAAGAGAAAAAATGTTCAGCAAAACTAATAGATACATCAGCATGATAGTGTATAGAATTCTCCAAATCCATAGTCCCATCTACAAAGATGAGAGGGAGATTCATTTCCTCATCTCTTCTTATGGGAAAATTTAATCATTATATTTACATAGCATTCAATTTTGGCTAATTTTATTCCTATCATTTACATTATTTTATTAATGCATACATATTAAATAGAGAGCTAGAGTCATATCCAAGAAGTCTGGGGTTCAAGTCCAGTTTTTGATACACACTGGCTATATGACTTTGGGCAAGGAACTTAACATTTTAGTACTCCAAGAAACCATCAAAGGCTATACATTAAAGGTGCCATTCAGATTAGTTGAAGGAATTGGAGGAACATTATTAATGGGAAGTTCCCTGTTTCAGAAATCTTAAGTCTCATCTCTGTCCTCTATCAAACCTGCAAGAATTTAACTCACAGTATAAGAGCTTTTCAACAGTGTTTTCAAATAAGCTGGCTCCTGCATGTAATAATGGCATTTCCTTTCCTCTCTAGATCTGTTGATATGCCAGTAATTTAGATTCTCTGGCTTTATTTCCTTATTCTACAAAATGGAGATAATAACACTGTACCTACATAGTTGAATACATCTATCAATTGTTTCAGTTTGGAAATGAAATTGAAATTATATTATGAAAGCACTTAAAATGTCTATGACCTTTGACCCAGAGATTCCACTGCTAAATTTTTACCCTAAAGAGGTCAATGACAAAGAGAATGGTCCCATATTCATTAAAATATTTGTAGGATCTCTTTTTAAAGTATCAAAGTACTAGAAACAATGTCAGTGCCCACCAAGTGTGTAATGCCTAAAGAAATTGTGGTCCATAATTGTAATGAAATGTTACTGTGATGTAAGGTATTATCAATAAAAATATGAAGAATTCAGAGAAACATGGATAAACTTACATAAAGTGATGCAAAGTGAGGACCAAAGTCACATAGCCAGTATGTATCAAAAGCTGGACTTGAACCCCAGACTTCTTGGATATGACTCTAGCTTTCTATTTACTATGCCAAAGTGCTTCAGGTTTGGAAGGACATGAAAATTAATCCTGAGGATCAGTTGGAAACCTTCTCATTAACAGTCATGTATAGACTTGCTTTGTTTCATGCAAGTTCATGAACTTGATTTTATGTGTCTCTCAATTGGGGCATTGTTATTTTAACGAACCTTGAAAGTTGTAAACCAAGTTTTTTTTACAAAGCCAAATTAAACTAAAGTGATAAGCTGTTTTGGGGATATAAATGTGTGTGTGTTTTTTTTTTCTGACTCATTAGCAATGGGCCATAGGAGAGTGGAACTGGTGAGTTCTTGTTAAAGTACTGGGGATGGATTCCCATTTATCCATCTGCATTCTGACCCAGAGCCATTTTAACTAATGGTTTGTATTAGGAAGATCATAGGATAATAGATTCATGAGTAAAAAGAGACCTTAGAGATGATTTAATACAGTCCCCTAGAGGATAATAGTGATTACACCCAAAGAGCTGAGCATCTTATTTGAATGACTTTGAAAATAATAAGAACTATAAAGTTTGTGAAGCACTTTCCAAATATTATCTCATTTTATCCTTACAACATCTTTGAGAGGTAGATTTTATTATTATCATAATTTTGCAGATAAGAAAATTGAGGGAGAGAGAGAAAGAGACAGAGAGAGAGAGAGAGAGAGAGAGAGAGAGAGAGAGAGAGAGAGAGAGAGAGAGAGAGAGAGAGAGAGAGAGAGATCCTTTCTGGAAAGTGGCACAGAAAAAATTAAAGAACAGAACAAGTTGAAGGGGAGGACAGGAAGAGGGAATCCACTTGACTAAGTAAGAGGAAAACAAAAAGAGTGGAACAGGTAAATAATCAGATATAATCAGGAAAGGGAAAGGAACTATTCAGTAAAACTTCAAAGACAAATGGGTAGCAAATGGGAGGAAGGCTCAGAAGTGAGTGGAAGAGAGCCAGTGGGAATAGGGCCACCTTAAAATAGATTAAGATAAAGTAACTTAAGAGACATAGCATTGGTTAGAGTGAGACTTAACTCATAACTTTAAATGTGAATGGATTAAACAATCCAAAAGCAAAAATGAAAAAGAGTGGCAATTTGGGTAAGGAAATAAAATTCCATAATATATTACTTTTGAGAAACTTATTTAAATAACAAAAATATATGCAAAATAAAAGTGAATGGATGGAGGGAAATGGATTAAATGAATCCAAAAAGAGAGGAGGTGCAATCATGCTATACAACAAAGAAAAAGAAAACATTCGAAATATAAAGTGGGTAAAATGATAGAACTACATTATGCTAAAAGGAACCAAAGACAAAAAACCAATTATCAATAATAAACTTATGCACTCATTACTTCAGCATCAAAATTCATAAAGGAAATATTAACTGAGCTATAAGAAGAGAGATAATAAAAAATGACGGGAGATTTCAATGACATTTTTTCAGATTTTGATAAGTCTAACAGGAAAATAAAAGGGAAAATTTGGAGCTAAACAAATTGCTAGAGAAACTAGATTTAAAGATCTTATGGAATCTTATTCAGACTGTAAAAGAATATATTCATTTCTCAGCACCTCATGAAACTTTTACAAAAATTGACCATGTATTAGAGCACAGAGATATTGCAAACAAATGGAAAAGAGAGAGATAGAAATAGTAAATGCATCCTTTACAGAGCATAAATAAAATAAAAATAACCATTGGCTCAGGGACCACAAATAAAGGACACACCCAAATGGAGACTTTTTAATGAGTGATTCAAAGAATAAATCAGAGAAACAACTAAAATTATGTGAAAGAAAATGATAATAATGAAATGACATACCAATATTTCTGGGATGCAGATAAAATATTCTTCAGGGGAAAAATAATATTTCTACAGACAAGCATTAACGAAATAGAAAAAGAGAGGATTAATGAACTGACTATACATTATAAAACAATCTGAAAGATAATAAAAGTATTTTATAGGTATGGCCTTTTTTTTCCTGTCCAGAGAGCCACTTGTTAAACATTTACTGGCATACCCCAGATTATTTCTCAGACTACTTTGAGAGAGTGTTGTGCCTCCATGGACAAAATCCTGTTTGAGAATTAAGGAAATGAGAGCCACTCAGGACAACTAGCTCCCAGAAAGATGGAATGACATGTCTACAGAGAGGAAATTGCATGGCATTTAGCAAGGTATATAATCATGGGAAGGTCCACATAATTTAGGACACTGGAATTTTGTGTCATTTAGGTAATGATTCTATCTTCATCACTTTCCTAATGAATAGATATTTCTAAGAGTGAGACACAACAGAATAAAAAAGCGTAATGAGATAAGATCTACAAAGCCAATAAAATAAATTGTTTAGAAGATGAAGTTTAAATTTGGTACTTCTGAAATTATATGGGGAACATAAAGAAATTAAAGAAGGAATGAAAAGGATATAAACTATGAATCACAAACTGAAAGTTTAGAATAAAGGGAAAGGAATAAATAAAGAATAAACAAAAAAGCTAATTGAGAAAATTAATAGCTTCAACAAAGTTACAAGCCACAAAATAAACTCACAAAACAAAATTTGAGAAGTAAGAGAGATGAAGTCCATTTAAAAATAACTACAAAATGATTAAGAAATTTTGGAACAAATCTCCCAAAGCACACTCAATATTTCCTCAAAGAAATTAAAAAAAAAACTTAGTACCTGGAGGAATATATAATGCTCAAGTAAATATGACAATTGTATTAAAATTAATTTGTAGATTTAATGCTATAGTAATCAAACTACCTAAGAAATACTTCACAGTCCTAGCTAAAATAATAACTTCATTTGGAGAAAGAAGATCTAAAATGTTAATAGAAATAAAGAAAAAGAAAGCTAGGAATGTTGGGGTATAGTAATTCCCAACCTTGAACTATATTATGAAGCAGAAATTATCAAAAGTCTTTTGCTTGTGGTTTAAAAACAGAGAATTAGATCACACCAGACAAGGGAGAATCAGAAATAATGGGACCAAATAATCAAGTGGCTAATAAAATTGAAAATATAAATTAGTCAAGAAAGAACTTCTTTTTTTGTAAGAAATGCTGGAAAAACTAGAAATCAATCTATAATAAATTAGACTTATACTTACATATTATACAAAGTTCATAATAAATTAATAATGGATGTAGCATACCATAAAAAATGACAAGAAGCAGATCATAAAACTCTCAAAACTGTGGGTAAGTGAATTCCTAACTAAACAAGGGATAAAGAAAATTTCAAAAGAAAAAATATATTTTTGATTACGAGAGATTGAAAATCTTTTGCACAATAAAAGTAATGTCTAGAATAATGAGAGAAGCAATTGATTAAGAAGAAAAAATATCAAATACTTCTTTTAAGGACTTGATAGCCAACAAATATAACTAATAGAAAAATATGAGAATAAATGTCCTTCTCCAATTAAAAACATTAAAGTATAAGAAGAAACCATTCTCAAAAGTAGAATTATAAATTGTTGACAATCATAATAAATAATGGTCAAAGTTACTAATAAGAGAAAAAATATTCTTGGCATTTCTCTTTCTATCCACAACAAAAATGACAAAATTGGGGATAGTCAGTGGTGGGGAGAATGTGGAAAGATAGGCATACATAATTGGTAGAGCCATGAATGGGTATCACAGTATAGAAAATAATTAGAAATTATGTAAATAAAACAATAAAATGCCCATTTGTTTTGACCCAGAGATTTAATTTCTAGGCATTTATCTCAATAATTTTATTGACAAAGAAAAAGGACTCCATATATTTATACTGGAAACAAAGTGTATGCCCATCAATTGCAGAATGGCTAAAGAAATGATGCATGAATTCAATGGAATATGTTTAGACTGTAAAAAAAAAAAATGTCAACCATGGTGAATATAGGGAAGAAAGGAGAGACTTGAATAAATTAATTTTAGCTAAACCAGGAAAATTTTAACATAAATGACACTAACCATAATAGATATAGATATGTCAGTATATAGATATAGATATATCAGTACTCTAGAAGAGAAGGATATAGAGAGAAATCTAAGTGATACAAAAACAAAATATATCAATAAAAATATTATTAAATGTACCTATTCAGTTTACCAAAGGAAATCTATACCTTTCTTTTTCTCCTATTCAATTTTGGGTCCTGCTGATTTGTTAAGTTTACTATTTGTCCAACATATTCTTGAACTTCTCTGTTTGTCTTAAAGTCTTTTATAACCCAGTCTGAACTTAATACAACAGCTTCATTACAAACTGTTCCCCATATCTCATTAATCTGTCTAGCCAAACTGGTCTTTTTGTTTACCTAACATATTACATTTCAATTCTCATCTCTGTATATTTTCACTAGGCATATCTTATGCCTGGAATGCATTCCTTTCTCATCTCTACTTCTCAAAATGCTTAATTTCCTTTAAACTTCAGTTCACGTGCTGCATTTTACATGAAATCTTTCTTGATTTCTTTAGTTTTGAATGCTCTCCCTTATTCAAATTATTTTGTATTGATTTTTAATATATTTATATATGTATATATATAATGTATATACCTGTACATACACCACAACATTCTATAAAATTATATATGTGTGTGTATATATATACTTACATACATGAAACCTTCCCTGATCTCCCTAGTCTTGAATGCTCCCTCTTCTTCAAATTATCTTACATTGATTTTATATTCTTGTATATAAAATAATATACATACATATTACATGTGTGTACATATATTTATTCATGTTGTCTTTTGATAGATTATAAGTATCTTGAGGGCAAATGCAGTCTCCTTTTTTTTTCTCAATTCCTAGCACAGCGCCTGGAATTTAGCAGACTTTTAACACATACTTGTTGATTGATCAATTGATATGTTACACAGCAGATTTTAAAAGTGTTAGTATCACCATCATACATGTTAGAAAACTAAGTCTCAGAGGCAAAGTGTCTAAATTTACAAAAAAAAAAAGCAACTTCTAACTCAAGTCATTCTTACCCCAAATCTAGAGCTCTTTTATCATTTTTACAGTTAGGGAAGAGAGAATCCCACGTTTGTAAGCCTCATCTTAGTTTGTATGAATTAATTCAATGAAACGTATTTAAAGTACCTATCACATGAAAGGCATTAGGGAAGACAATGGGGATGCACATAAAATTAAGATTCATTGGCAGTTGTTAAATATAGAATTGAAACCCGCCATATGATATGGGATTATAAGATGACAAGGATAGGGGAGGAGAAAAGGCTGAAGAAGGACAAAAGACTGACATTTATGTCGATTGATTTACCACATTGGTTTTTGGTTGCTCTCCACCACCTTCCCCATGATACTAAATATCCACACACAATGCTAAAGGGCATGCCTCAAGATGCCTTTCAATATCATAAGTCTCTCCTAATGGAGAAGAAAGAAGTAAGGCAAAGGCAGCATGGCACAGTGGCATGACCACAGCACTGGCATTCTAGAGCCCTAAGGATAATTCCTGGCTCTGTCACTTATTAACTATGTGTGACTTTATGCAATATGTTTAACATCTCTGAACCTCAATTTAGAACCATAAGATATAGAACAGGAACCATAAAATTTAGAGATTATAACAGACCCTGGTTATAGGGTTGAAATTCAGGGAAAGATAAGAGGCAATCTATTCAAACCCTCATTTTACAGAAGAGGAAATTAAATTCAAGAGAATTTAAGTGAATTGAACAAAGTCTCACAAGCAGAATGACAGAACTAGAGATTGAACAGCTCCAGTGTCAAACATCTATTCTACTAATAGTAATGTTAGCTAACGTTTCTCTAGCACTTTAATATCTGCAAAACACTTGAATATATATGTATATATGTATATGTATGTATGTGCATAAATATATATATACATACACACATATTTGTATATGTGTGTACACACACACACACACACACAGATATATATTCAAGTATAGGCATCAATATATGGGCAGCTAGGAGGTGCAGTGGACTCCATTCTTGGCCTTCCTATTGGAGTCAGGAAGATGGTTCAGAAATAGCAACGTAACCCTGAGCAAATCACTTAACCCTATTTACCTCAATTTTCTCATCTATAAAATGGTCTAGAGAAGGAAATGAAAAACCATTCCAGTATGCCTGATAAGAACACCACAAGCGGAGTATCAAAGAGTCAGACATGATGAGCAACAACTCACATATATACATATACACACATGCATATATACATACAAACACACATATACATACATATAAAACATATGTGTATATAATATATATGTGCATATGAACATATTTGCTTTTTATGATATATTACATTGTGCATTTTATATATATATATATAGTGTGTGTGTGTGTGTGTGTGTGTGTGTGTACATGGGTGTGTATTCCAATCATCCTCTACCCACATTTTATAGTTGTTCAGACTGAAATTGGCAAAGTAATATATGCAAAGCACATAGGTAGTAAATATTAAAGATAAGATTTGAACCCAAGTTCTTTACTCCAGTTCCAATGTCTTTGTTACCATGTTCTACATGTGGAAAATAAAAGGATTGGACTCAAAAATCTTCAAAATCTCTTCAAGTTTTAACATTTTATGAACCTATGTTTGAAGATGTACTGAGAGACTTGTTTGCTGCCTCCCCCCTCACAAAAAGATGCCCACTTTTCTACCCTTTTACTTCAATGTCTTGATATCGGAGAGAGATAAACATTAAACCATAGCTACTTGGGCTCTGAGGAAACAATATCAAGAGAGGTAAGTTTCTATATGAGTAGAAAAAGATCCAATGAAAACTGAAGAAGTATAGGCCTAGGTTAAGACAATAAATTTTTGAGGGGTCAGGATAGTCTCGGCAGGTCAATACTGAAAAAAAAGAGAGAATACCCAACAGATAAACTTTAATGACTTCACAAATTTTGATTTGTGAATCAGGCCCTAGTTATACAGTTGTTACTTCCCCACAAGCCAGGAAGTAGGGGATGGCCTCTTCTAGCTCTTGCTGTATGATCTTATGATCTTGTAATAATTTCTGTGCAGGACTCATGTTTAAAATGAGTTTCTTCAGTCTAGGCCATTAAATGGGGAACAATGAATCATCACATCCACCTCATCCTTGCCATGCACGTGTTCTTCATATTCTTACAGAGAATGCACATCATTCATGGAAAAGGCTGAAGGTCCCTACAGAGCGAAAATGATGATGTTAGTTCTTTGCTCTTCATCAAAGGAATAATCTGAAGGAAATAATCTACAATGTGATTGGTTTCATGTCAATAATATATTTTAAACATTTTTGCACTCCTTTTTGTGGCAGGTACATTTCTCCAAACCTTTACATTAATATCTAACAGATGTGCCTCGTATAAGTGTCCAAAGTCATTGCTATACGATTTTGACCTTCGTTTCTTTTATACATCAGTTGCTTAGCCAAATGTAAACATGACCAAGTTGCCCTTGGCGAGAAATGAGAAATTTTAAGGATTACTGAACACCAGAAATTCTTATAATGTGGAATTGTCTTGCAATTTTGATGCCCAAGAAAAAATCCCCTCTTAGATTGATTTTGAAGCATTTCAATCTTTTTGAAAGTTAGTTTCAGGGTATTGAGGGAAGACTTTGAGGGGAAGGCCAATGTTAACATGGAGTTTTAATGTAGAACTGGAAAAACATTTTTTGTCTGTCCTATATGTTACTTATAAAAGTTTAAAAGAAAAAAAAGATCATTTTTTTCCCAAGAAATGCCTATAAAGGGGGTATATGAAGTTCAACAAATTGTACTTGCAAGACTCCAACTGTCCAGTATGTTTTGGTGATTCTATTTCATATTGCCCAGAATATTGTGGATTTGATGTTTTCTGTTTCAAGTTCATGGGCCAAACTGTGATCTCAGATGTAAGCTCAGTAAAATGCTCTAATAATGAATCCCAGAGAAATGGTGATTTGATATCAGGGTGTCCTTACAAGTGCAATTTCCTCACACATACTCCACACCAAATGCTAAAATAATTATGATCCTGTGAACAGGTACCCTAGCCTGACATTTGGTACTGGCAAGCTCAGAGGCTTTTGTCTATATTCTTTTATCTTATAAAATTCCTATTGGCAGAATTTTTGCTTGTGGGAAAATTGAGGTACAGAGAAATTAAATAATTAACATACCATAATACACTAGAAAAGCCAAGAATTATATTCCAGGACCTGTCCACTCTAATGTACTGTTCTTTCCCTTGTAGAGAATCAAAGAAAATGGAGAAATGGGACAGTGAACTTTTGTAATTGACAAGTTATATTATTTTACTGTCTATGACCAGTTAAGGACATAAATTGGTATTAGGGAAAAAAAAAACTTAGCAAGACTCCAGTGTTTGGTAATTTAATAGCTTTGGAAAGAAAATCATCTTAAAAGTGACATATTTCATGTCTTATTACTTTGATAGGAAAAGCAACATTCTTATATAACACATATAAATTTATCTTATATGAATAAACGTATCTCCATGATATAAGTAAATATGGCTTTATGTGTTAGGCTAGTCCTAATCTGTTCATCTTTCTCTGTAAATTTATTTGTTTTCTTTACTTATTTTTAAATAAATTTCCTTGAACTTCTTCAGAAATTACAAAATCTGCCCTATTAATAAGCTTAGATAAAAAATACTAAGGACTTTTGGTGTTGCTACTCTGTGGTTCACTAACATACAGACTATAATATTATAGTTGCTTCAGTCTTAATCATGTTAGTGGTTACTGAAGAAGATAGTTAGCAGTAGTAGCAGTACCAGCACCACATCAGCATCATCAGCAGTGGCGGTAGCAGCAATAATAGTATTTTTATAACACCTACTATATTCCTGCCACTGCTAAGTACTTTAAATTATTTTCCTATTTGATCCTTACAAAAACCCTGCGAAATAGGGGCTATTATTATCCCCATTTAACAGTCGAGGAAACTAAGACAAACCAAGATTCAGTGTCTCATTCAAGGTTACACAGTAAGTGAGGCTATATTTAAATTCAAGTCTTCCCGACTCTGGCACAGTGCTCTAGTCATTGTACCACCAAACTGCCTCAAGTTGGGAAGAGAAAACCTTTTTACCAGAATTATTAAGAAGTAAAGGAAACTGATTTGATTTATATTTTCCCTCTCTCTCTTGCCCTTCTGGAAGTGCCAATGGACAGCAGAATTATCTAAAAGCCAAAGTGAGAGCAAAATCAAAGCAGGGGCACGACACTATTAGTATAGTCTACTTACTTGTCTAACAACTAAACAGGTTGGAAAGTAGGATGATCAAAGACACAAGAAGGTCCTAATCAGCCCTCTGTCTTATGACACACATCTTGACTCACTCTGCCAAATTAGTAGCATAATCTGGTAGAAAGAACATTGGGATTGCTATCAAAGGACCTGTGTTCAAAACCAGGCCTACCATTGCTACCTTTGGGATGTAGGGGAAGTCACTTGGCATCTCTGGGCCTCAGTTTCCTCAGGTATAAAAAGAAGTGGTTGGACTAGCTGTGTTCCAGGGTCCCTTTGATCTAAATCTACGACTCTGGGATCCCTCACATTAACTTTCCATGATACTTAACATAAACAGTTCAAAGGTAAGAGAAGCTTCTCAGGAAAATGGCTTTATGAGTTTACTAAGAAATCATCAGATTCTTCAAATAGACCCCAGCATGTTGATGATATGTACTACATACATTTTCTCAAAGGCAAAAAGGTAATATGGCAAGTTAGAGACAATTCTGGAAGCTGAACCATCCACTGCAGAACCATACTTAAAGAAGGTGATAGACATGAACAGCTTACTGCTTTAACTTTCAAATTCCTATGATAGTTGGATTGAGTTCTGATTATTTCTTCTATAAATCTGAAAAAAATTATTTATTTTTATGTTTTGGAAATGAAAATGTATTATTGCACATGAGAAATCCCTTTTATTTCACCATATGTCACCTTGTCTTTTGGACACTCTTAAGCTTGGAAATATTTCTAGCAGACAGACTTCTGGCTTCCAATGCATCTGCTGCCAAGAAAGAAGCGGGTATCTGAAACTCAGCCACAGACTTGGCAAATTTCAAATTCAGAATAAAACTTTTAAAATTGCATTCAGAATTAAAAATGTGTGATGGAAAATGAAAAAAAGTATTACTCAAGTTTGGCTCTGAACTTATTTTGATGTCAGAAGTTAAAATTAGCCTTGCCTTCATGAGGGGGTAGAAATTAAGGCATGTAAGTGAGGAGCATAAGTTTCTACACATAATGTACCTTCGTTCCATCTCAGGAAGAAAAGAGCAGGAATGCACTCTTCCTATCATAATTGATTTTGTTTGGAATGTTAAAACAGAGCCAAATTAGTGCCAACTGTGTCACAGTTTTTCTGAAGCACACACCTGTCTTCAGGCTAGTTTCCAGGGAATGTTGACAGATTTTACAGAGGTGTCTGGGCAGTTGTCCAGTCAATAAAGTGGAGCTTAGCTAACTGTGGGAATCAAACGTTTGTGATTCAGCATCGCTGAACTGAGAAACAGTGTGTCTCAACGGATCACATAGGATAGAGTAAGGAGCTCATGAATTTAATTTTTACCAAAGGAAATAACCAAATCATGTAAAATAGAATGTCTGTCAATTTCTAATTATTCGTGAATTTCTTTGTTTTGTTTTGTATTATTTTCCTGAATTTTCTAATTAGAAATTAAAAAAAAACATTCCAAGATCTTCTGCAGTCATCCTATTTTATAAGTTTCATTGTTATAAGGGATCATAAAACAAGGGATCTGAAAGAAACTCAGTAAGACATCATCTAAACTTACTTAGGATCACAGACCAGTGAAATAAATGGAATGCCTGTGTGAGAACACAGAGTAGTAAGAGACTTTTAAGGGTCTCCAGGCAACTCTTTTGTCTTACCAGTGAGACAACTGAGTCCTAGAGAGCCACTACTTTACCCAACATCACAAGTAGTAAGTAGCAAAATCAGACTTAGAACCTAAATTTTCTCTGAGCTTTTCTGATCCAACTAAATGCTAATACTTCTATCTCTAACTACTTTGTGCTTACCTACTATTAATACATATACATATATGTGTGTAAGTACATATATGTGTGTAAAAATTTTATATATATATATAATATATGTTTATACATGATACACATACATACATATTGTCTTCTCCCAGAGACTATAGGCTCCTTAAGAATAGTGACTGCTTCATTCTTTGTCTTTTTATCTCCAGCACTTAGCAGAATGCCTGGCACATTGTAGATGCTCAACAAATGCTTGCTGATGGACTGATTTTCTTATTCTACATCCAGTGCTCTGTTCACCACATCTTCTCCTCAAGTTTCTCATTTTGCTGATGAATAAATTTTTGCACAATGAATTGAAGTAACTATTCCAAGGTTAAAACAATTAGTCTATTAGCAAAATTAGGATTAGAAGTAAGGGTTTCTGACTTCTCAACTAAAACTCTTTCAACTGCCATACTGACATCCCTGTTCTAGGGCTAAAACAATAGTCCTATACAGACAATTGGTAAATAATGGTTATGTTTGATGATTGTACTCTCTATGAGCTGCTGTTGGCAATATATAAGGCTTTAGATGTTTGAGAGCCCTGGATGAGAAAGTAGGGTTTTAAAACATAATCAAAAGCTCACTTTAAAAGTATATGAAACATTAATAGATCTCTTATCAATTACTTTAAATTCTTCATAAATCATTTAGGTTTTAAAAATTTGTCTTCATGTGATGCAATCTTTAATACATACCAATTCATGCCTCTCATTTACCTTGGTCAAATCATGGACCTTACCTTTATTTTTATTCCTAAATTATTAGACATGAGTTGAAAATAACCATAAAATTTAAATGTTTTAGTACCAGAAAGTCATCACTGTACAAAAGTATTCATTGTATAGGATGACACTATTACATGGTTTCCACAGTCTTGACTGAAGGACTATAGGTAAAAAAGTAACAATTAGTTTCAATCATTTTGGATAGGACCTAAGTGGACTTGCCTAATTTAAAATTCTGTTCACATGCTGAATTATAGTTTACTGATTCTCTAGTCTCAATATTGAGCCCATTCAGCACAGACAACTGAACCTCTATTGTGTGTTAGGAAGGAGCATTGTTTTTTTCTCAACTACATATCCATTCCTTTCCAATGTTACACAGGTGCTAATCCAAAAAGCAGATTGGTAATATAAGATATGTAAGGAACTGCAGCAGTTACATTTCACCAACACAAATTATCTTAAAAGTCATTGTTATCTTTGGGGTTCTGGTTTTCTTTCCTTCATTCTAAGTTCTTCTGTAGCATTTTTTTGCCTGAATGGGATGATCAGGGGTCTGTACAGTAAGTTGATAACACTTCTCTTTTCTGTCTCTGGATAAGGAGACAAGAACCCCTATCGTTCAAACAAGCAGGTGCCAAGGGGTAGTAGGGTCCAATGTATAGATGGATGGGCTTACAGTAGGGAAGAAAAAGGCTCAAGTTCTGTTTCTGGTGCATACTTATATGTCTAAGTGCACAAAGATATTACTGGACCTGTATGACTATAGAATAATCACATATTCTCTAATTTCTCTAACTACTCTCCAAGACTTTAATTTGTAGAAGAGAACCCTCCCCCCCCAAAAAAAAAACATTGTCAACATGACATAGTAATAGAGATGTTAACTATATTTGTAGGACACGTTTCTGAAACATAATGGGAAGACTTCTGAATCTTACCTCTCCTGAGATCAGTAACACCCATTTCTGGGGAATCATGTGAAAACAAATATTTCCAAAATTCACCTAAAAAAACACTTAAAGGGATTATTAAGTCATGGGCAAGACTTTGGGGGCTAAGATGATGTTTTTGTCACTGAAATGTCTTTGAAGGTAAAGGATTCAGAAAATAAAAGTGTATTTAGGAAATGAACTGGCTAAAATAATGTGTCTAACCATGGGATTTGAATCTCTGCTCATATCTCAAAATGTATATGGGCTCTTTGCCAAGGATGGAATGTATCTAACAAGGGCAAGTTAAAATATATTTTCTGTATTGTCTTGTGATTGAAAAGGAAAAGAAGGATAAAACTACCCATACACATCAAGTACAACATAGGAAAAAGGATATCAGGAGAGAGCATCAATAATTCAGAAAAGAAAAAAGAAATAAAGAGTTTGTAAATGAAAGCATTGGTTTCAGCTGTTTAAGTGTATGAAGTATGAGTAATAATAGCGGTGAATTAGATACTTGAGGCAAGGAAGTATCTTTTATCTCATAGATGTCATTGATCTTTGGTGGGATGGTCCTACAATTGAAATATAGGTCAGAAATCACTTCAAATGTTCACATGGACTATTTGTGCCCAACCTGTGATAGACCCTTCTGCGTTCATATTGGTCTGATCAGCCAAAGTCCAACCCATTGTAACTTGACCCAACATAGTAATGCCAATATGGTCCTCTTCGAGCATGAAGTATGATAACTAAGATTTAAAATGGAATAATTTATTCTAAAGAAACAAAATAAATTAAATGGATGACAGAATAGCATTGCATTTTTATATTTGGTCCAGACCTGGTACTTCTTATGTGTGGGGAGCTCTCCATGAGGAAACTCTCATCACTAACGCAGATCAGTAATTTCTTGCTCCCTTACCTTAAAGACTAATTTACCATAGCCTTAACATATTTTTCAGAGGCCCTGACAGGTTAAGTGACTTGCCCAGAATCACATAGCCAGTATGTGTCAGAAGTTGGATTTGAATGTAGGTCTTTTTGCTTCCCATACTAGTTTACCCTCCCCTACAGAGGCAATAAGTGAGAAAGCCAGAAATCAAACCCAAATCTCTTATAACTCCAAGAAAGGTGACAGTCCTGGTGTAGTCTGTGTCATGCCACACACCAAATGCCATGCTCAATTACACCATATATTTGGAAGGACATGGAAAAGCTTTATCTTGTCCTACACACTAGGATGATGAGAAGATTTCAGATCACGCCATATCAAGAAAGCTTGAACAAACTAGATATATTAGCCCAGGGGCTGGGGAGGGGGGACTTTGAGGATCTAGGTACTTTTCAAGTATTTGGAGCATTTTCACAAGGAAGAAAGTTTAGATTACTATGTTTGACTAAAGACTGAACTAGTGACAATGGGTAAAAGTTACAAGGAGACAAATTTTACCTCAATACAATGAAAAACATTCTAATAAGAGGTATCTAAAAGTAGAATGGACAATCTCATGATGTAGTGGATTCCTTCTCAGTGGAGTTCCTTAAATGAAACTCTAGCTTCTTAAGAGTTGTCCTAGGTAGGCCTTCCAACATTAAAATGCTATAATTCTCTGATTCTGTGACCTGTTCCATCTTCCTATATAATTTGTCTTCATCAATGTCATCATCCTTTTCCCACTCATACCAGCTCAAAAGCTTGGAAACATTATCCACTTGCATTTCCTCTCATAACCACTCAGTAACTAAATATTATTTTCCTTCTAAATTTATATTCTTCCACTTACTACCTGTGTGACATTGGCTAAAATACTTAATCTCTGTGAGACTCAGGTTCCTCATTTATCAAATAAGAGGAGCTGACCTCTAAGATCCCTTTTCTATTAAAATCTATTTTCTTTCCTCTCCATTTCCATTGTCAAACGTTGTATCACAAAATTCTCAAATTCCTTCCACAACTTCTAAATTAATCTCTCTGTGTCATTCTCTCTCTGTTGTAATCCATCCTACATACAATTATCAGACGAATTTTCCATAGCCATCACTTTCATCATTCTTTAAGAACATGAAACCCTTTTCACACTTTCTCAATTTCATTTTTGATAGAACTCCTTTACAATGTCTCGTTTTCTCTACTGTCCAGTGACAACAATAGTAATAATAACAACATTTATAACATTTATATAGTGCCTACTATGTTGCTAGACCCTGTGCTAATCACTTTACAAATATTTCATCTGATCCTCACTAACTCTGGGAGATAAGTGCTATTATTATGTCCATTTTACAATTGATAAAATTGAGGCAGACTGAGAATGAGTATTGCAGCTAGTTAATGCCTGAGGCCAGATTTGAACTCAGGTCTTCCTAAGTCCAGGCCTAGCTCTCTATCTACTAAACCACCTAGCTGCCAGTTTGTGTTAGTAGGAAAAGAGGAAGCGATGACCCCTCAAGAAATGCTGATATGTAATGAAGAATTTCAGAATAACTAGCCTTCATTTTAAATGAAAATGTGTTCTCCTTATAAGGAAATATAAGCATATATTATACATAAATATTGGATCCAATAAGGTCCTTATTTACAGTAGGCATTGCAAACAACAATGAAGCACCATTTTATTTTCTTTAAGGGCAATGTATAACCTGGATAAAAAATAACTGACTGACTTTTTTTTCCCCTCATAGTAAATTTTCTATGATTTGATTGCACAAAGCAAACTGCATCCAGAACAATGAGGCAAATTGATTTTAAAAGCCATAACATTGTTTTACTACTTTATCCTAGAAATACTAGCAACAATATAAGATTGATGATGTTTTCTGATTTTCTATTAATCACATAGAAAGCTACACACACATTGCTATCAGCCCCAGTAACAAAAAGAGATTAAGTAGAGAAGGTTTATTGCAACTCTAGTTGGGGAAAGCCATAAAGAGGCACAAAATATGAAACATAATTTTAATGGTCTTTTCTTACAATGCGAAAAAAGAAACAGTGAAAAAGGAAAACGTTGGCAGGAGTTCATTAGTGTTTTGTATTGGAAAACATTGTTGAATTTGGTAAATTCAGTAAATTAAGGTCATCAAGTTCTGAAGACAGACTTCTGTAAAAAGTTAACTAGTCTGTAGTCCTTTGTGGATACTGAAACTTAGCAGGAGTGAGTGTGTGCAACTGCTTTGGAATCCTAAATATTTTCTAACAAGTTTTCAAATCATGGAAGCACAAGAACAGGTAGAAAAAATGATTCATTTCCCATGAGCAATTATTGGTGCTAAAATGAAATGTCTAACTTATAAGAGACTTTAGAAACATTTCTCAAAGAATTTTTCCTACTTGCTTTTTTTTGGGGGGGGGGGCAGTGAGGCAATTAGGGTTAAGTGACTTGCCCAGGGTCACATAGCTAGTAAGTGTCAAGTGCCTGAGGTCAGCTTTGAACTCAGGTCTTCCTGATTCTAGGGATGGTGCTCTATTTACTGTGCCACCTAGCTGCTCCCTATTTACTTTCTAAGGAAGGTGAAAGATATGGTCACACAAAAATATTATCCTCAAAGCAGCAATGTACATCATTGAATTTGAATCCAAATTCTACCAATTACTAGCTATGTGACTATGAACAAATTACTTTACCTTCCTGGGTCCCAGCTTCCCTTTTACTTTGCAAAATGATAGAATTGGATCAAATGGCCTCGGAAGTCTCCTCCAGGTGACGTTCTGAATCTTCTCTGATCCTTCTATGAGAATGGGAATGGAACAAAGAAGACATAAAATATATATTTCAAACCCAGAAATAACACGGAAGACAAAATTTGGCATAGAGTAGCTCATCTCTGATGCATTTTCTAGTACCAAGTCTATATAAGAGCTATCAAAACAAAAAAGCTGCATATATAATTACTAACATTAGCTTGGTATATACACGCTTATCTCTCTTTTTATTTCAAATATCTGACTTTTAACAATGTTAAAAGTCTTTTTTCAATTTTTCTTTAAAATTATATCAATAAAGGTATCATTATGGCAAATGGCAACTGATCATATCTTCATGGGAAAAAATCTGCAAAGATAATCACATACTTAATATCTTAACATAATGCCTCAATTTGACTCCTGTTCCCAGGGGTCCAAACTATACAAGAAGTTTTATTTCATCAAAGCCCAGCCACACAGCAGGGGATTATTTGTCTTACATTTCTATTAATCTCATAGAAAAGATTTTTTCTCCACATTAAGGGTAACTGATCTGCATAAATATAGAGGAAGACCATCCTGGAATCAAAGAAAAAAGAAAAAGAAATCTACAATATAAGTCGGGGCTAGAGCTGAACAAAGTTGTCACCTGGCCTCTCTTCTCTGGAGTCATCAAAGTCCAGTTTCAAGACAAAGGTCAAGAAAACTGACAATGGCCCAAGATGCAGGATGTATCCTCACAACAATTCCATGAGGTAGATGCTATTTGTAGTCCCATTTTGCAAATGAGGAAACTGAGGCACAGAGTGATTAAGTGACTTGTCCAGAGTCACACAGGTAGTTACTGTCTTTTATAGGACTCAAACTTTGATCTTCCAGACTCCCTGTCCTAAATTTTATCCATTATATCACCTTACTGCCTTGAAAACAACAGAAAACCTGACATGAAGGCTGTCTCAGACAGGAAGTTGTTAATGTTCTTCATGCTTCACTAAAGTCCAGTGTCTGAATTCCAAGTGCATTACTAGCCAGAACTTAGAGATCTTATGCTTCTGCACACAGCAAGACTGGGTAGATCTTTGTACCAATCATTTTAGAGTTAGGCACAAGAGGGCCTTCACCAAAGAATGTAAATGAGTCTGTAAGAATCTGTCAAAACTTCTCAAAGATACAAAGTCCATGTACTACCCTTAGTTTTGTCCTTGTCATAGTATCTGTTAGAATTTTTCTTTTTTTAAATAAAGCAGGATAGTAAGTAGGGAGCATCTGCAATTAGCACTCAGGTGATTTAGTATTTGGAGTTTATTCCCTTATCCAGGAATAGGGAACCTGCGACCTTGACCTTCTAGCTCCTTGAGTGCAGCCTTTTTACTGAGTCCACGTTTTACAGAACAAATCCTTTTATTAAGGGGATTTGTTCTGTGAAGTTTAGATTAAGTCAAAGGGTCACACTTGAGGACCTAGAGGGCCACAATTGGCCTTCAGGCTGCAGGTTCCCCACGCCTGCACATAATCTATTCAATGCTTTCTCAGAACCCATAACTAAATGCACTAACTCTCCAGGATATCATCAGTCCTTGGGCCAAGGACTCTACAGAATATGTAAGGTAAGAAAAAGACTCTTCTCATTCAATTTTCTATAGGACACATATCTCATGGCCCCCTGAAAGTAAAGTGAGGAGAATCAATCCGATTTGTAAAAATGGGTTTACTCTATCAAAATTTATTCTTAAGCATGTTTTATGTCGAGTGGGTTGACTCTCTTTAAAATAAAGAATAAAACAGATTGATAGAGTGGTGAGGGAGTGCAGTGGGAGGAGTGATAAATGTTGAAAGTTCTTGGCAAAATGTGTTCTGGCTTCTAATAAGCCCTAAAAAAGTTATTTGACTAGTTCAGTGCACCTCAGTTGCAACAATATTTACTGATCCCATTTGAAAAGTAACTGTGTGCATTTAGATCTAATTAAAATGGTTTTGAAAAAAAATGCAGCTACATAATTAGATCCATTATGTCTATATTATTGTTTCTTAACCGTAGGCCATGACTCAAATTAGAGGCACATAGAATTTCTAGAAGCATGTCAAAAGATCTTGAAGACAGGGAATGTGTGGAAGCAGAGAATATCCATGTAATATTTAAAAAGTAAGTGCCTACTCTGTGAAAGACAGTGATAGACACCTAGCAGCAATTATCTAGATAAATAAGATTCTGTCCATGTGTAGCCCATAAAAATCTGAGGAACCTTATCCCAAATCCCACTCTCCCAGATGAGTTTCAGGTCACAGAACAAGATTATATCTGCGTGTAGGAGTTTTAGGCGCAACCCTAAAGAGTTGAGATGATTCTCTAATGCCTTTGACTCCAGCCTCCAACAGGGTGCTTCCTCTTCCCTGGCCCCCACCCTCAGATTATCACTTGAGAAGAATTTAGGCATCCAGCCTTAAATATTTTTAAGAAAGTAATTATCTAGTAAGGTCACATAGTAACTATAGTTGGTATAAGACATCCTTGCAAAAGTTGATGAGACACTCTCCAACTAGTATAAACAGAAGCCAGGGGAAAGTGGCTCACACTCAGACAGCACATGTGACAAAGGGCTAACTTGTGGCTCCTGGTTGCTAGAATACTTTTTCTCCCATTCATAGGTTATTCAAGATGTTTCCCTTATGCATGGTGAATATGGATCCAGTCTATCCTTGGTTTTCAGTGCAGACACTGCAGTAAGCCCCTACTATCCTCGAGGAGAGAGTTAGGTCAGCAGTGGCAATATGGAAAGTCCAAAATGTTTTGGACCCTTTGGAGCTGACTGGGTCCTCCTCCAGCCAAAGAGGGTGGAAGAAGGAAGGCTAGTACAAGGCAAAAGCTACAGAGGCCACTCCCTCCTATTCCATGGTTCTTCCTCAGATATTTGCTGGAAGTTTCTTTCTCATGCTTGTCATTTCTGGTGCTCCATAATTATAATGTGTGTGTATATACACACTATAACATATGATATGTATGTATATATGTATATACATATACATACCTTATATTAAATATTTATTATAATGTATGCATATGTACACACACACACACACACAAACACCAGAGGGAGGGATGAAATCCAGGATCATAGGCTGTAAAGCAGGAAAAACTTCAGTGTATACTTCAGGAGTGAGGAACCTGCAGCCTTAAAGCTACAGGTTCCTCACTCCTGGTCTAGTTCAACCTTCTCATGGAACGTGAGAATTCCCTCAGAAATAAAGCAATTTGCTACAAAATGTCAAAGAGAAAGTTTGAGAAAATGAGAGTATCCCTCCTGACTATTCAGGACAAGCTGAGGGAGTTGAGACCAGTATCAAAGTTGGGGCATGACCAAGGGAAGGGATTGGAAAGAGACTGAGTCTATAGTTAAGACCTGCAGCTCAGAGTTATGAAGGAAATAATCATGGCCCCAAGGAAGGGGAGATTTGGAGCTGCCTTCATTCTTTTAAAACTGAAGAACCAGGGTAATTAATTTGAAATTAAGGGTGAAGAAAATTTCCAGGAATCATTATTTAGATAAAGTGGCAGGAAGAGGGGAACCTGAGATAGGGAGTGAAAGGCTTCTACTCCATTAACCCTTCCCCTCCACAGATCCTTTAACCTCCTTCCTCCACTCCCACTCCCCAAGTTGTAGCCAATAGTGATTGGTTTCTTTGAGAAAATGTTCTACATCTCACCCTCTGTTCCCCAGAATCATGTTTTTCATAGCTGACATTAGCAATTTATTGATCTTTCTTTGCAATAATCAGAGGGAGGATAGGAGAGATGCTCTGTCCAATTATTTTACCCCTACTAACCAACACACCTTGGTCTTAAGATATAGAAACTCCTATTTAGTTTACATTTGCAGGTTCAGTTCTGGACAAGGCCTTGCAGAGGGGACAATCCCAAACAGGAAAATATAATCTCAGAGGTTATCCTAGTGCATCCTATGCACAGAGGAGTATATCCAGGCTTTTATGGGACTTTAAGCCCTGCATTTGAAAATTTAAAAACCAGATGAAGAAACTGTGAATGTTTAGCCTAAAGAAGAGAAGATTTAGAGGGGATGTGATAACTGCTTACAAATATCTGAAGGACTACATAAAATACAGTTTAATTTTCTTGTCCACAGCTACTGAAAGTAAAACTGGGACCAATGATTAAAATTCAGTTAAACTCAATAAACTTTATTAAGCATTTACCATATGTAAATTGACAAGCAGTATGAAATTGTGACTAGAGAGCCAACTCCAAGTTCAGGTTCAGGCCCTGTCTCTGATACACACTAAGATATGTGATCAGGGGCCAGTCACTTAACCTCCAAGTGTCCACAGCAAATCTCCAAGGCTATACGTTGTTGAGTATGAGGGAATCTTCATTGATAGTGGGAATTTCCTCATAGGGAATTCTCTATACAAGTGAAATCACTGAACTGGTCCAAAACAAAATGAAACATCATTCTTCTACCCAAAGATGTGTATGGTAAAATGCTAGGGCTGAGTACACAAATAAAAAAAATTAAATAGCCTCTATCTTCAAAGAAACTTACATTCTTTTTTTTCCTTTTTTAAAATTTTTTCAAAATTCTATCTTTCTTACCTCACCTCCTCATTGGGGAGGGGGAAAGAAAAACAAAACTCTTGTAATAAATATACATAGTTAAGCCAAACAAATTATCATACTATGTCCAAAAAAGTGTCTCATTTGGCATACTAGTACATTGCTTCTTTGTCAGGAGGTAGGAATTTTTAATCATTTAGGCTCTGGAATCAGCATTGGTCATCGCATTCAGAGATTTCTTTCAAAATTGTTTGTTTTTACAATGTTTTGTCATAGTATAAATTATTCTCCTAGTTCTGCTCACTTCTATATTAGTTCATAGAAGTTTTCCCAGATTTCTATGAAACCATCTTTTTTATCATTTCTTATGTTACATTCCATATACCATAATTTTAATAAATATAGCCATTCTCCATTTAATTAATTTCTAATTCTTTGCCACCAAAAAAAGAACTCCTATAGGTATTTTTCTACATATTGGTTCCTTTCTTTGATCTACTTGACATAAAGGTCTAGTCATGAGATTGCCGGGTAAAAGGATACACAAAGTATATTAACTTTTGGAGCATAGTTCCAAATTGATTTCCAGAATGGCTGTGCCAATTAATAGTTATATAAACAATGCATCATTGTGCTTGTTTACTCAAAGAAACCCTAATATTTCTCATTTTCCTTCTCTATGATCTTTGCCAATCTGATGGGTGTAAGATAGGATCTCAGTTTCTTAAATTTGAATTTCTCTAATTATGAGCAATTTGGTACATTATATTCATATATCTACTATAGTTTGGATTTCTTCCTTAAAAAGTTGTATGTTCATATCATTTTATCATTTGTCAATTGGGAGGTGACTCTTCTTATAAATTTCAATTAGTTTCTTATATATTCTGGAAATTAGACCCTCATTGGAAAAAAAAAAAAACTTGTTGCAAAAATCTCCCCCTTCCCTCTATTACCTCTTTCCTTTCTAAGCTTAGCTGCATTGGATTTGTTTGTGCAAATTTTATTTTAATTTCATATTATCAAAATTGTTCATGTTATGTTCTATGATCCTCTCCATTCTTTGTTACATTCTAATAGCAGTTAGAAGGAAGGGATCTTGAATCAATATGAGGAAGGTCTTGCCAACAATCATTAGATTGTAAGGCTCCTTATTATATATGTTAGCTTCTTGAGGCCAGGGATTGTCTTTTGCCTCTTTTTTTTTGTATCCCCTGAGGTTGGTATAATCCCTGGCATATAGTAGGCGCTTAATAAATATTTATTGGTTAATAGATTGTTAACAGAAATGGATTGGGCAGGCCCCTAAATGGAGTAGGTCATTTTGGAAGACATTAATTATACCTTACATGTTTAATTAGAGGATTTCAAATATGCCTTGTAACTGACATTTGGATTCTATAAACTCAAAGGCTATTATAGCAGGAAGAGTCATGGGAGATCAACTAGTCTAACTCCCTCATTTTACAGGTAAAGAAATTGAGGTCCAGTGTCTTGCTGAAGTTCCTAGTACATGGTAGTCAGAGCTGAGACTTTAACCCAGGTCTTCTAACTCCAAGTCCATGTTCTGATTTGCTTTTTTTTCTCCTACACTTCACCTCTTGGGTCTTAGAATCACAGTGTCTCATTTTAAGTCCCAAGAAAAAATTGAGACCTTGCTCCACTGAATAGTGGATTAATCATTCAGTCATTATGTAGGTCAGTGCAACACAGACGTTTTTTATTGTTATTATTCCACAGGTACAAAAGACTCCATCTAGCATTTCTCTGCTGTTAATGAGATACTAAAGAAAAGATGAAATTAATTCATGCCTGAAACAAAAATGGAGATATTATTTTTTCTTTTTTTTAGGCAGTTGGGGTTAAGTGACTTGCCCAGGGTCACACAGCTAGTAAGTGTCAAGTGTTTGGTCTGAGGCAGGATTTGAACTCAGGTCCTCCTGACTTCAGAGCCAGTGCTCTATCCACTGTGCCACCTAGCTGCCCCGAGATATTCTTATAATATTAGCATGGGTGCTATTGCAGACAAACCTATGTGCCAGCTAGTGGATTCACAAGAGCCACATTTTCAAAACTGCTATGATGCATAACATACATTGTGAATGAATTAATAGATGTTGAATTAATGAATGAAAAAGTGACTATCTTATGTAAGCATCTTTTCAAATTTTATATTTTGCTATGGCTAATAAATTTAATAAAAACATCAATGTAATATATTTTGTTTGCTTGCTTTAAAAGAGAATGTCCCACTCGTAGGAAGAGGTGGGATTTAACTCTGCAACTAGCACAATGGTACTTTCTGAAAGGTAAAAATTTCCTGTCACAAAATACTGCAACATTCAAAAGAAATACATTTTTGTATTCACAGCTAACAAATGGCAGAATCAAGGTTTAAAATTATTCCAACAGGCTAGAACTATGAGCTCAAATCAACATGATGAAAATTAGTAGGGATAGATTAAAAGTCCTGTACTTAAGATCAAAAATTGAGTTGTACAAGTGGAGGAGAACCAGTTTGACAACAATCCATGTTGAATGGTAGCAAAAATGTTTCCAAACTTTCTTATTTCTGTTGTACCATCCTTCCTATCACCTAGGAGCTTATGCTTGTTCTGCCCTTGACTCATCACTCTCTCATATCACATATCCAATCAGTTGTCAAAATCTGTCATTTCTATCTCCACACTATCTCTTGTATCTACTTCCTTGTTTTGACTCCTGTGGCCACCACCCTAATTCAGGACCACATCACTTGTTACTTGGACTGTTGTGATAGCCTTCTAATTGGTCTTCCTGACTTAAGTCTTCCTTCTTTTTTTTAATTTTTATTTTATCTATCTATTTATTTATTCATTCATTCATTCATTTATTTATTTATTTATTGGTGAGACAATTGGGATTAAGTGACTTGTCCAGAGTGAGTGTTATGTGTCTGAGGCCAGATAGCTCTATTCACTGCTCCTCCTAGCTGCTCCAAGTCTTTCTTCCTTCTAATTCATCCTCCACACTGCTGCCAAATGCATTTGCCTCAAGGTCAAATCCGATCATGCCACTCATTCCCTTACTCAATAAATCTCAATGACCCCTGATTACCTCTGGGTTCAAATGTAAGCTTACCTATTAAGCGTTTAAAGCCATTCACAATCTGGCTGCAAGCTAATTATTTATCTCCCTTTCCCACACCCTATAATCTGGCCAAACTATCCTTCTTACTGTTCCTTACAAACTATACTCCATTTCCCATCTCCATGTTTTTGTATTGGCTATCATTCATGGTTAGAATGTCCTTTCTCTTGACATCAAGTTCTTAGAACCTCTTTTTTCCCCCAAACTCTTCTTAAGTACCAACTTTAATGTGCACCCTTTATGAATACCACCCCTTCTTCCAGGCAGTTAGTCTTCTTTTCTCCTCTCCCTCCAAAAAATTATAATTTTACATTTATTTTTATACATTTTTATATATTTATTTATGTACATCTTGTCTCTCTCTCTCTGAAAAGTGCAATCTTCTTGATGGCAGAGACTTTTATTTTTGTCTTCTTTATCCTCAGTTGCTAGCATAGTGCCTAGTATATTTGTTGTTGTTGTTCAGTCATTTCAGTCAGTAGGAGCTTAATGAATTTTTAGTGATTGAATGGATTTTAAGTTAGAAACTTCGGGTTTGAATCCTGCCTCTGTTCCTTACTATAAATGTTATTTTAGACAAATTATTTCTCTATTTTCTTCATCTGTAAAATCAGACAGAAAAATAAATGGCTAGTCAGTCAACAAACATTTGTTAAGTGCCTTCTTATGTGCCAGATATAGTGCTAAGCATTGTGGATTCAAAGACAAATGGCAGTCTCTATTTTCAAGGAGCCTACTATCTAATGAGGGAGACAAGATATAAACAACTATGTACAAACAAGGTATATCCAGAATAATCTGGAGACAACTAACAGAGGGAAGGTGCTAGCAATAAGGGAAATTGGGAAGGGTTTCCTGTAGAATGTGGGATTTTTAGTTAGGATATGAAGGAACCCAGAGAAGCCAGGAGTTGGAGACAAGGAGAGAGAGCGTTCCAGGAAGGGGAAAAAGCCAGTGATAATGGTGAAAATGTCTGATCAGGTGATAGTGTGTCATGTGCAAGGAATAGCAGTAGCAGGGAGGTTAGATAGATAGATGGATGGATGGATAGCTATATGGGTAGATAGATGAGAGAGAGAGAGAGAGAGAAAGAGAGAGAGAGAGAGAGAGAGAGAGAGAGAGAGAGAGACATGGAGGGGGAGAGAGAAAGAGTTGTTAAGCACTTAGAATTCTAAGTACAAGCAAATGACATGATCTCAACCCTGAAGGCACTTCCATTTTCATTGGGGAGGACAATGCACAAGGGGCAGTTTGGAATAAGGGTATGTGGATGAAATATACTCTCAATGGCATGGTGCTGACATGGTTGTTATGTGGAGTCCTGATTCCAAGCAAGATAAAGTCAAAACTAACCCATTAGAGCCTGGAGATGCAGCGATGGAATCCAAGGTCATAACAGACAAGAAAGAAAATGAAGGTTATGTTTAAAATAGATGATACATAGTAAGGGGATAGCTAGGAAATGTGATCATCTCTTTGTGCAATTCAATTAAATATTTCCTTGAGACTCAGTTTGCTCTTCTCTAAAATGAGGACATTAACCTGGATGATTCCATGCAAACTAATGATCTGGGAGTTTTATTTAACTGTGAAGACAATATGAATCATTAATTATAAACTCCAACCTTTATAAACCACTTTGAATTTTGTGAAGCATTTTGCATGTATGATCTCTTTCGAGTCTCAAAACAAACTTTTAATGTAGCTCCTGCTGGTACTGGTAACAGAGATGTGTTAGATATAACTTTAACCTGCTCTATTATTAAATTTTCAGTATGAGCATTTACCTCTCAGAAACAGACAATCAGTAAAAAATAGGGCTTGATTTATTGTTTCATTGAGTGTCTGGACTTAAGAAAGTGCTCATACAGATTCATCTTAAAAGTAGGTAGGTGCATGCATTTTTCCCCAGAAAGCCAGTTTGTTAAACATTTGCCAGCACACTCCTGTACTGCTCTATAAACATAGATTGAGCTCAGCAGGAGTGCAGTAGAAGGCTTATGGAATGAAGTCATCACCAGCCTGGTGGCCTGGTAACTGAAAGCTAAATAATAATAACAACAACAACAACAGCAACAACTGTGATTTAAATAGCACTTTAAAGTTTGCAAATTGCTTTACATCCAATATCTCATTTGAACCTCAGGACATCCCTGCAAGTAACCCTGTTCTACAGATGAGTAAACTGAGATATAGAGATGTTCGGAATCAAGTTTGTAGTTATACTGCTAGTAACAGTCAGGGGCAGAATGTGAACCTAGCTGACTCCAATTTCAGTATTCCATTCATTAAAAAAATACATTACCTCAATCTCTTACTAACAACAGTAGGCTGACAGTTGGTTGAGATTTACTAACAAAGGGTGCTGTGGTGTTCATACAATAGCTAACCCAGTCATATACTGCATTAACAGAATCATGGTATCAGTATTGACTGGCCTGGCCTTCCTCTCTCAAGTTTCCACAGCCAAGGAAGCTTAACTTTCACTTGTAGTCTCAGCTGGTCCTGGGTACTGATCTAATCCCGAAGCACGGACTTCATAGGGATAAATGTTGCATAGCTTACATAGTACAAGATCAAGGACATCAAATCAACTTTGCTGCTGGCCCTTCTCAGACCTTACATCCTAGTTGTAGTAACAGGGATTTTGCTTTGTCCATTGAGATCTAGTGTTATGATGGCCACGTCTCTGCTCTGTCCTTGCTGTACCACGGTCCTGTCTCTTGACCACTACTACAGGAAATTAGGTCTTGGTGGGTTCCCATAGTGAGGTAGTGAGGACTTCATGGTCGGGGGAAAGGCTATATAGGGGAGAAAGGTGCCATATTGTGGGAGAAGGTTTCATATGAAGAGGTGTTCTGTCTATTTCTGAGTTTTTCCTGGGTCCTTCTGTGGAATTAAAAAGGGTTTTTTTCCTCTTCTTCTTTCTCTCTCTATATTGCATAGCCTCTTGTTCTCAAGATCCAGAGACCAAGTTAGCACTATATTTAGCTATATTATGGACTGGCCTACAAAACCAACCATTATTTATAACATTTCTTTGTGTGGAAATGATTTATGTGCTCTGAACAACCAGTTTGCAAATGAATTTTCAGAACATAACTTGCTCACAAATTGGGTGCAACTTGTAAATATAAGCATTGGGAGTGTGTGTGTGTGTATATGTGTGTGTGTCTGTGTGTGTGTCTGTGTGTCTGTGTGTCTGTGTGTCTGTGTGTATGTTTCGGGGCAGGGGGAATGATGGGATATTCTACAGATACAAATCAAAGGGTAAACTCAATGTTTGTGCCAGGTCAGCTATTCCTTGAAGATAGTTAAATAGTAGGATGTCCTGAACATACTCTGAAGCCAATTTGCAGCTTCCTCATAATCAAGTGAATTTGAATGTATGTTGTATGATGGAGAATAACAATAATTCTGAAGTGAAGTTTGGGGTAAAATCCATTTCCATATCCTCCTGGGAGGTCAGTGTTAACCCTTACTCTGTTCTTCTTACCTTTCATTTATCTTTCTCTCTCTTTCATCCTATGACTGAAAGGGCTTCCTCTACCATTTTCTCACGTTTTTTGCTCCTTCCTCCCCTTCACTTTTCAATGGTTGTATTATTGTAAGATTAATCTACGCTTCTTTGTTTTATTTTGGTCCTGATATTTAATTTCACTGGTATGGGGATGTCAGTGAGGAAACTCTCTCCCTCTACTACACAGATTGGCAATTCAGTGTAATTTATGCTCTTAAATTCCTGGAAGACTAAGAATTTAAATGGCATGCTCAAAACCACATAGATGATACATGTTAAAAATAATAATATCTAGAATTTATATGGTACCTTAGGATTTTCAAAATGCTTTTCATGTTTTCATATCACATAAAAATGCTACAACATAGATGCTATTATTACCCCAATTTTACAGTGAGGAATCTAAAGTTGAAGGAAGTTAATGACTTGGCCAGGATCACACAGCTATTAAATATCTGAGGCAGAATTTGAATTCAGTCAAGGGTATTGTGAATCAAATGAAATAATGTATATAAAGTACTTCGCAAACTTTAAAGCACTATATAAATGTAAGTTATTATTGTCCTTGTTGTTGTTAGCCTATATCACCAGGCCTCCAATCTGATGATGACTTCATTTCCTGACTCTTCTAATGAACTCCTGCTTAACTCAAACAATGTTTATAGAGCAATAGAAAAGGGGATGTATGCTAGTAAATGTTTAACAATGGTCTCTAAGAGGAACAAAAATATGTACATACTTACACTTTTGAGGTTAATCTGCATTATTAACAGTTTCTTATGTCTAGACAAATGATAAGACAATAAATCAAGCCCTAATTTTGTTAAAATTGAGGTAAAAATGCTTACATTTATTTTATGTTAACCATTTAAGCATGAAAAAATTTAACCATTAGCTCTTACAAGCTGGTTGGAGCTGGCGCCAGCATATCCCTAAATTCAAGCCTTCCTGACTCCACATAGAGGACTCAATGCATGGCACCACACAGATTTTCCCTTATTTCTAGGTTTATCTTCAAACCACTGTACTATGCTGATTCTCTACACCATTCTTTTGTATTCTACACAGTATTAGAAATGTATATTGTGCCTGGCAGTCTGCATAAATATAAACTTTTCTTGCTGGAAACCTGGTCACCTAGGCAAGAGACTTTGTTCTGGAGATCTTAATTGTTTCATCTCTGGGACTTCTGCCCTACCCTCCACCCCCATTGGTGACTGCCTCCTCTGGCCCACTGTCTCAGCCAAGCCTCAGCCATATTTCACTTCACTCCCAACTCCTTGGCTATCTTACCCACACTGACCTCTCTCCAACACAGTTACGAAACCATGATCAAATCAAGTCTGTCATTATTCCTGGAACAGTATGCCAATATCTCCCTTATGAACCCACCCACAAATCCCCTACATATGCTGTTTCTCCCTATTAAAGTGTAAGCTTTTTGAGAGCAGGGTCTGTCTTCTCTGTTTTGTATTTGTAGCCAAAGCACTTGCCACACTTCTTGGCAGAATGTTTAAAAATACTTTTTCATTTATTTATTCATTCATTCATCCATTCATTTAAAAAAAAAAAGCCACCCTCTCCAATGGATTCCTATCCATCATAGAGAGGAAAACCAGAAATATTAAACTGGTAAAAGTCATACAGTCAGGTAATAGACAATATGGGTATAGAACCCATAACTTTAGCCATTGCTTTGATTGGCAAATGTAGACATCCAAGAGAAACAGAGACAGACAAACAGTGCTGAAACCTAATAAGGCAATTCTAAACCATTTTAGCTCAGCTAATATGTTTTCTGTTTCAGATAGCTTTAAAGCAAATTTCTTCAATGCACCTCAATCTGGTTAGCTACACAGCATGACAAGGGCTATGTAGAAAAATCAGAGTTTATGGTTCATCAGAACCCCATTTTAGCGCTGTGCTGAATGTCTGCTGTGCCCACTCATTGCTCTGCTTTAAGGGCTTGGCTGTTAGACATTTATACATCCATTAATTAGCATCTAGGCATGATTTAAGGGATAATGTTCCTGGCGTTCAGCATATATGAGGCAGTAAACAGCTTTTGTGGAAGATTAAATGCTGTAGCGAATCAGAGACATTTGGTGACCCCAGCAGCCAGTTGTTACCAGCATCCTGCAATGCTACAATTAGTGTGCCAGAAAGGGGAACAAAGAAAAAATAATAATAAGTAATATTCAACTAAGAGCACAGAGAAGGGGGAAGTAAATCTAAGGTCTCCATGTAAAGGCTTAGGAACATTGAAGTTTTCTTGGACTTTTTATTGAGATTCTTTTGAGGATAAAGTCCACATGAGTATTTAAGTAGCAGTGCTTCAAGGCAATCACTGGCTAAAGAAGTGGTCTGTCTGGAAAGGAGACCCTTTATTAAATCACATGAGAGAAATGCTGAACTGCAAAGAGAAACTATATTTTTTCTTCATAAAATAAAAAATACATATCTATAATAAACATATGTAGTTTCAAATAATAGGATGAGGAGTTTGTATCATGCCAATATCATGGCTTTTGAAGGTAACACCAATGATTAATGACCAGAAATTATCATAATAAATGTTGAACTTAATATGTTTTATATAAAATAATGTTTTTTTCAGTAGCAATCTGGAAAATATAATCACATGGACATGCATATGCTTCTTTTGGCAAGCCATATATGAATATCAAATATTGATCAATCAAAAAGCATTTATTAAGTGCCTCTTGTATGACATACACTGTAGCAGATGATGGGAATAAAAATAATAATAATAACCAGCTTTTATGTAGCACTTTAAGGTTTCCAAAATGGTTTACATATATTAACTCATCTCATTCTCATACAACAACCGTGTGAGGTACATGCCATTATTATCCCAATTTTATAGAGGAGGAAACTGAAGCAGATTATGTTTAAATGTCTTTGCCCAGGGTCACACAAGTAGAAAGTATTTGAGGTTAAATTCAAACTCAGGTCTTGTAGCCTCTAAATCCAGTGCTCTATCCACTGTATATATCACTAAGCTGCCTCCAAAGGAAATGGACCCTACCCTCAAGATCTTACAGTCTCCATCAGGGGAGATGAAATGCACACAAATAAGTATAAACACATTAATCAATTAATAAATATTAAGGGTCTACTATGTCTCAGGCTGGGGATACAAATAGAAAGAATGAAACAATCACTACTACTAAGGAATTCACATTCTAATGGGGGCTACAAGAAATTAGTATGTGAGTGTACTTAGAGATAAAAGGAAAGAGAATGAAAGCAAAGTAGTTGAACTACAAGGTAATTAGGAATGAAGGAAAATCAGGAAAGGCTTCATGTAGAAGGTTGTCCTTGAGCTGGATCTGGGAGGACAACTAGGATTCTGTGAGACAGAGGTGAAGATGGAGTATATTCTAAGCATGGAGGCTGCTTAAAAAAGATGGGAAATAGAGAGGCTTCCCCTTCAACCCCAACCCTCTTCCAAACTTCTGGTTACCACCATTCTTCCAATGTCCCAGATTCATAGCCTAAACATGTATTTACAAAATAAATATGAGGGTGAGAGTAGACAAGGGTACAAAGATTCATGGCTAGAATAGCATAGGAATAGGGCAGCTACATGGTGCAGTGAATAGACCTCTGGCCTTGGGGTCAGGAGGACCTGAGTTCAAATCCAGCCTCAGACACCTAACACTTACTAGCTGTGTGACCCTGGGAAAGTCACTTAACCCCAATGGCCTCACCAAAAAAAAAAAGAATAGCATAGGAACTGGACCTGTGATTCTGTTGCCATTAAAAAAATTCCAGAGTGAAGGAACCTTCTCTCTCAATGCAGGCAAGTGGCATCTCTGTAACTGGGTAGTCTTAGAGGGTTGATTAGCACTCTGAGTGGTTAAGTGGTCAGAATCAGGCAGCTAGTATTTGTCAGAGGGAAGATTTGAACCCAGTTCTTCCTAACTCAGGACCTGGTTAGCTATCTACTCTAACACATTGCCTCTGTGCCTACAGTATAGATTTTTTTTAAAATGCAATTGACAACCATTAGATTTAAAACAAAACATATTTGTTCCATCCCATCTTTTTCTCAGGACACTGGATTGACAGGCTTTTATGAAACTTGGTTGGTAATTTCATGGATAAAAAAATGTCACAGGAGAAAAAATATCCTGAATAACATGTATAATAGTTACAGAATAGAGAAAAGTCTCATTAATACCTATAAATGCATGTGTTCCAAACTTACTGGAAAAAATTACATGGTTTAGTAAGCTGGTTTTGATCTCAATATGAAAATAATTTCTCCTGTTCAATCTGCTTAATTGGATTTGGTATGCATCATAAAAAGGGGCAGTAGCTTTCATCAAGCTGTAGGAATAAAGCAAATTTTAAAAATAGTACAAAAGAAAGTTTGCAAAGTCCTAGGTTAGCCCTAGGACTTGTCTAACTCCTCTCCTATGTTTTCACCCAGAGGTAAAAGGCTAATAAATTCACCCAGATGTGTGTATGTGTATGTGTATGTGTATGTGTATGAGAGGGATAGACACAGAGAAACAGACAGAAGAGAGATGAAGGGAGGAAAAAAAGAGGAAGAGGAGAGGAGAGAGAGACAGAAAGAGAGACAGACAGAGACAAAGAGACAGAGAAAGACAGACAGAGACAGAGAATGACAAACAGAAGACAGAGAGATGAGACAGACAACACATACTATGTGTGTCTATGTACAGGGATAAGACAAGGGCCTCTAAATAGTTGGTGCCTCACCTTTTCTATTTTTTTGTTCTTGTCTGTATTTTGAAAAAACAAGAAACTTTTTTTAATGGCACCAGAAGTTTCCAAGACTGGAAATTGCTTAAATGAAAAAGGTGGCACTTATTTGGAGAAGTGTTTACCCCAATGTATTTCTTCACTCCATGAAATCAGTCTCATTTGTGAATGGCTGTTTGGGAAGCAGCATTCCAGTAGTTCTTGAAGAGCTGCTTTAATACCTACAGAAAAGGATATAGATGCCTGGACGCATCTGCCATCACTGTGACTAAAATGTTTACTTTAGCAAACACTGCTCTATTAAATTTCAAAGTGGTGCTCTTTGAATTTTAAATTGTAAGGGAAACCTGGCCTGCTTTCTTGAAAGCTTTGGTTTAGACATAAAAAGGAGAAAGGAGCTTTGAAGTTTGAATGAGATGCATACACTCTCCTTTTTTTCCCCCACTAAGATCCGAGGACTTACACAGGGCTTATTTGCTGTTTATTATTCTAACTTGTGACTTGAGTGATATTCTTCTTTCTTTCACCTCTGACCATTTCTATTCTTACTGCATCTGGAGGTTGCAGTGGGGTTCTATTTGTTATACTCCAGTCCCAGGATGCTTTTACCAAAGGGCTTTCATATGCTGTTCTTCTAAAAACAAACCCATTTTATCACTCTTTAATGAGCATCTGCTTTTTGAAATTATTTCTAGATCTCGTAGTATTTATTGATGCTATTCTTCCAGTAGTTTCCTCTGGAGTGTACTCTATACATAAATAGCATGGATATGGCAAATTTATATTTTTGGCATAGATGCTCACCTTAATGAGTATTTATTTGGGTAAATGAGTGCTTGCATAATTGAACAATTCATGGACCAGAGATAATTGAGCATTACAATAAGTTATGTCACCTATTTACAAATGGGATCCATTAGCTTCCTACTTTGCTTACTTGAAACAACTTTTTATACCAAATAATTATATTTCTACTTTCACAGAATAGGCCTGTGCAGGTTCATTTCATTTGTATCTACTTTGGTGAATAACAATTTTTGGATAGTAACCTAACTCTGCAAAAAAGACCACAAAATTCAATTCAATAATTCAGCAACCATATATTGTGTCTGTTTTTTCTCTTTTAGATCACATTTGGAAAGGAAATAATCAATATTTGAGGGAATAATTTGATAAAGTGTTCAGCCAAGAGACAATTCTAAAGAAAAAAATACATAAAGTACAGAGAAGAAGCAAAATATACTGTATTTGCCTGCATGTTTTTTTTTCCTTTTCTATATTCTCCAAATAAATATATATTAAGGGAGGGGGGGAGGATAGTGAAACAATGTATGATTTCACAGCTGCCATCACCTTTTCTGTCTGTTTTTATAATTTAAAACTAACTGCTACCAGCAAAGATTTCTTCCTAATTAAACCATGTTCTTTCTCTTTACTAGGGCAGACAGAACACAGAAGCAAAAGAAAAAAATAATTAAAAACCCTATGCATAGTCTTTGCAGCTTTGCCTTATCTATCTACCTCTTTGTGCTGTAGATGCTTAGGGGTTGTTGTTATTTAGTCCTTTTCATTCCTGTATGATTCTTTATTACTCCTTTTGGGGGATTTTCTTGGCAGAGATACTGTAGTTGTTTGCCATTTACTTCTCCAGCTCATTTTACAGACAAAGAAACTGAAGCAAACAGGGTTAAGTGGTTTGTCCAGGGTAGCACAGCTCATATCTAAGACTGTATTTGAACTCTGGTCTTCCTCACTCTGGGCCTGGCACTCTCTCCACTTCACCACCTAGCTACCAGGTGCTAAGCTACTCATCTGATATGCCCTGGAAACTTGTGGGTTGAAGGAAATAGTAAGCCAGAACTACCTCAGATAACCAAGCATCTTCTTTAAATGATATCCTAAGTGTACATACTTCTATACCAATAAAGAACAGATAGAGACCTAAAGCTGTACTTTTTATTTTTAAGTCTAAGCTAATTGGTTAACATAATTAAACCAAATCAATTGGTTTAAAAAAACAAATATGAGATTTTATCTTTGTATGATTTCCATATAACTTTCATTGTCATTATTCTATCAGTAAATTGAGTTGAAATTCTCATATTGAAAATATCTAATAGTGAAGACAGAATTAGACCCAGATGCTTTCACAGGTCTTCCTTTATGTTAGAGTGATTTGGGGAGGGGGTTGTCCTGTAATTTAATTAATAAAAAGAAATTCTAGAAAGTCCTATTTATGAACAAAGAGCAACAATTACTCTGCAATTAGAGTTTTAGAACATTCTGCATAGTACTTTGAGGTAAAGTGATGTACCCAGCACCTCAGGGCCAATATGTGTCAGTCAGGATTTGAACCCAATTCTTCCTGATTCTGAAGACAATTCTCTGGGTGCTACATAAATAATGAAAAAAAAACCATACAATTTGTAGCTTAATAACTTCGAGTCTATATTCCAATAATTGCTGAAATAAATCATCTTGTCATATTTCAGTAGAATATATGAATTATACGAATTGCTACTTTCATGAAATTAGAGTCTATATCATCAAAATTCTGTAGTTCTACCAGGGCTTAACACAATGCTTAGCATATAGTAGGCCCTTTATGAATGTTTGTTAAATGAATGAATGAATAACATCAGAGATATAAATTAATGGAAAGGGCTCTTCTTAGATGGTAGTAGTATCATGGATTGTATTCAAGCAGAAACTTAATAAAGAGGTAACATATGGGGTCTCTTTGCTATGTGGGAAGTTGAACTGGTGGGAAGAATAAGGGATTTAAAATCAAAGGACCCAGTTTAAAGGCTCACCTCTGTTACTACTTGTTATCTTGAGCATGTATGTCCATCTCTTGCTTCAGTTTTCTAAGTGAAAAATAAGGAGAATTGAACTCCAGACCCTTAACCCTAAGTTAATCATTTTATAATATATGTCTGTGCATACATATGCATATTTGTGTATAATATGTATACAACTTATGCTTATATAGTTATACACATGTTTATAGATAGATAGATGGATAGGTAGATAAATAAATAAATGGATAGATGGATAGGTAGGTAGCAGCTAGGTGATGCAGGAATAGAGCACTGTGCCTGGAGTCAGGAAGATTCATCTTTCTGAATTGAAATCTGGCCTCAAACACTTACTAGCTGAGTGGCTGAGTGACCCTGGGAAAGTCACTTAACATTGTGTGCTTCAGTTCCTCATCTGTAAATGAGCTGGAGGAGAAAATAGCAAACCACTTCAGAATTTTTGCCCCAAAAATCCCTAAATGGGGTCATGAAGAGTTGGACATAACTAAAACAAATGAGCAGCTATATGTGTATATGCATGTGTGTACACACACACACACACACATATAGTACGTATAGTTGTATTTATAACTGTATTTTATGCACACACATAGTAAAAGAACATATATATGTTATTTTCCATGAGAGAGAACTACAAATTCCTTGAAGTGAGGAGACATATGTATAGACTGGAAGGGTGATGTTTGGCAGCCATTCCCTCTGAGCTTAGAAATCAATTTAATGGCTTTCATGGGATCATTGATATGACTGACATGAGATGGATGGTGAGAGTTTGAGTCCAAGAGGCCTATTTAAAAAGCAGCGGCTAGCACTTTTCAGGAGAACTCTGAACATCTCTAATTTCTTGGATTTCACTATTTTTTATTTTTTTTTGCAATAAATGCATTAAATGCCAAATGCTATGTATACCAACAAGTCCATGAGACATGAAACATTTTCTGACTGAAGACTAATTCTTGAAAAAATCCACAATGTCAACTTGAAGCCATTTTAGTCTTTTAGGGATGTGCTTGACTTTGCCTAAGGCATGGCTTATAGGTCCAATTTTGCTGGATTTAAATGACACAAGTGTGCCAGACAAGGCTATAACTCACTCATCATTCAGCCATCTAGGGAAAGAATGAAACTTTCAGGAACCTCTTCATGTATGTTAAATCATGTAAATCATAAGGTTATGATTAAGTGATCATAAGAATATGGATGACTCTGACAGGATGAGGACCAGTAGCATCCGCCCCTTTGTCTTCCTGCTTTAGACAGTAATTCCCCTGAGGAAATAGAGCTGCTGCCTATTATTTCATAAGAAAACAAAATTCTTTCTCCCACTTAGTAAGGCATGCTTTTTTTTTCCAAACACACACACACACACACACACACACACACACATACACACTCACACACTAATTACAAGACACCAAAAAATATAAGACTGTGCCAGAAACGCACATGCATAAAAATACACAAATCACCAATCACCAAAAATACATGAAACAGAAAGAATCAGACAGAAAATACAATGTTTGATCTTGTACTATATACATGGAAATATTTGGGTTGAGTCATTATCTATGTAGTCTATTTTAATGAATTTGGTGAAAGACAGCCCTTCTCCTTAGATGGTCATTCAATACTTAATTGATCTGCATTCAAGTCCTGGCTCTTATCAGTCATGTGACTTTAGGCAAATTCAAAACCTCTATAGTCTCAGTTTCTTTTTTATAAAATCAAAATAAAAATGATTATCCTGCCTAATTTACAAAGTGATGAAACAAAAGTGCTTGTAGAGCTAGTGGTGGCAGTGGTTCAACAATCAGAATCCAAGGTAAAACCATCATTCCATTTGGGGTATTGTCACTCCTTCTAACTATAGCTGCTTGGTGAACTTAAAAAAAATAAATAAAACCTGCCTAATAAATGTTCTTTTTGTTCTGCACTATCTCACTTGGTAATCTTCTGTTATGGGTTCAATTATCATCTCTATATGGATGATTTCCACATCTATATATCCAACTCTAACCTTTTTCCTGAGCTGCTAAAGCACATCAACAATTTGACTTCTGACTTATCATATCAACTGATATTCTGGGAGCATTAAAAATTGAAATGTCCCAAACTGAACTTACTATCTTTTCCCCAAACTCTAGCCTCTTCCAAATTTCCTCTTATCACTGAGGATACCACTACCCTCCTAGTCACTAAGGCATGAAATCTCAATGTCATCTTTGACTCCTAATTATTACTCACCCCACACATACAACCCATTGTCAAATGTAATTTACCTTTAGAATCTTGTGATTTTCCTTCAGAATATCTGTCCTCCACTCATCAATTACCACCTTAGTTCAGACACTCATTACTTTTGGCCTAGACTTTTGCATTAGCCTTCTGAGTTCCCTATCTCAAATCTCTCCCCACTCCAATGGAGATCTCACTTAACTGCCAAGATGATTTGTTTAAAGTACAGATTTGCCCATTATCATCCCAGATGTTCAGTGGGCTCCTGTGGATTCCTATTCCATCTAAGATCAAATATCATAGTATACTGTTTGGTATATGTGTCATATAAATATTATTACTATTATTGCTATTACTATCATTGTATCAAACTTTTATTTTTGGAACTTAAGGTTCCTCACAACCTGACTTTTTCCTGCCTTTCCAATTTGCTTTCATTTATTTTATTGTCCTTCACATACTCTACATTCCAGAAACACTGGCCTACTTGCTATTCCTTATATAGGATTCTCTATCTGCCGTCTCTGTACCTATACAGTGATTATCACCATGCTTGAAAAGCTCTACCTCTTCACTTCTACCTATAACTTCCCTGGCTTCCTTCAAAACTCAGCTGAAATGCCACTTTCTACAGGATGCATTTGCTGCTCCCTTCAAATTATATTGCCTGTTCTTTCCTGTGAGACTACATTCTCTGTCTCACACACACACACACACACACACACACACACACACTCTCTCTCTCTCTCTCTCTCTCTCTCTCTCCTCTCTTCAAATATATATCTTATGTATGTCTAGTTATTCTCTCTGAGAACAGAAGGTATTTTTGCTTTTGTTTCCCCATTGCTTTGGATGGTGCCTACAATACAGTAAGTGCTTAATAAATGCTTATTCACTGACTGACAAGCTTTTCATCAATTACTATATGCAATGTCTATCTTCTTTGCTTCCTAGCTCAGGTGAAGGTTTGTACTTGTTTGTAATATAGCTTATCACCTAACCTTATTTTTATTCTAATAGTATTCCAGTAGTATATTAGAAAAATGTGTGTGTGTGTGTGTGTGTGTGAGAGAGAGACAGAGACAGAGACAGAGACAGAGAGACAGAGAGATCAAAGACCCTGAGTTTTAGTTACAGATTTGCCCCTTCCAATTAAGTGTCCATTAGGCAATTCACTTGAACTGTCTAAACATATTTCCTCATTTATAAAATGAAAATTATAACAAGTATATTAGTTTCCTCACAAGGTTGTTATGAGGAAAGTGTTTTCTACATCTTAAAAATCTATATAAATATGTCATTAAAATATAGCTCCCTATTTCTCCCAGTTAATAAGAAATTAGGATCCATTCCATAGGCATTTGGATTTTAGCCTATGCTCCATAAGGAAAACAATATTTCCCTATGACTCAATGTTTTCATCAGAAAAGTATACCTTTGCAATTCAACTCCACATTTATCAAGTACTTGTAGAAATGGCAATGTGGTACAGTGGATAGAATTTCAACTTTGGAGTCAGGAAGACCTGAGTTCAAATGATACCTCTAACACAAAATATCTGTATGACTATGGGCAAATCACTCAACCTTTCAACCCTCCAAGAATTGTTTTGTTTTGTTTTTTTGCTGATAACATCTCTTTATTCTCTTAATCATACAAAACTATTGACCAGTGGTTATGCTTTAATTTACAAATGGCCATTAACAAGATGTTTAACTTGGGTTTACACTTAGCATGCTATACAGTGAAAACCCCAACTGAATTTCTGTGGCTCATTATTTTGAGTGTTATATTATGTTTTTCTTTCAATAACCTTCTCAATAATGTGAAATCAAAATTTTACATGACAGATGCAGAAACATGAAATAATTTTTTCTAAATAAGTATTTTAGGAAGAACATTCATGTTCATTTTGTCATGGGTTTTTTGTGGCTATTTATACATACACACACACATATATACATATATACACACATATATATATACTTATGTTCATATATATGTATATACATAACTTATGTTCATATATATATATATATATATATACACACAAAATTAATGAGACACTGGTCCTATACACAAGAAATTCTTTAGACTCCATATTAGAGTTATAAATCTGTGTTTGTGGAAGGAGTTTCCATACAACAAGCAGTTTCTTACAATAATGAATTCACAGGTGTATTACTCCCCTCACCCCACAAAATCTTCATGGTACCTCTTTTTTATGATACCTTTAAAATAGCTTTTATGGAATAAAGCTCATCTAGAAATAATGAACACATGTGTATGTTGCAATCATGAGATTATTCTTTGTAAGTAACCAAAAAGGCAAATCCTGCACGATTTTCTATGCACAAGTACATATGGAAACTGAATTAATAGAATGCAAAAATCATGAAACTCTAGGCCCATAAGCTTACACTACAATTTTTAGCTCTAATATAGTCCATATATATAAAAATATCAGTTAAATCACTTAGAGACCATCCAGATCTACTTAACTAGAGTTACTAAACTGTGTTTCAATTGCTTTTATCATAGAGACCAACCAAAATGGCAGAGTTGGAGGAGGCAGTACAAGTAGGTAACTGGGCAGCTGGGTGGTACAGTGGACAGAGAGTCAGGCCTGGAGTCAGGAAGACACATCTTCCTGAATTCAAATCCAACTTCAGACACTAAATAGCTGTATGACCCTGGACAAGTTATTTAACTCTGTTTGCCTCAGTTTCCTCATCTGTAAAATAAACTGGAGATGTAAATGACAAAATACACCAGTATCTTTGCCAAGAAAACCTCAAATAGGGTCACAAAGACTCAGACATGACTGAAAAATAACTGAATGACAAAAATGTAACTGAGAATGCCATCACCTAAGAAACACTGTAAATCAGAAAGAGAAGCATACAAGCTAAAGGATAAAAGGAAGATAAGTATGAAGGGAAAAAAAAGAAAATGGTTTCTGAGTCAGAAGTCTCTCCCAGGACACTACTACATTCTGCCACAATTTACTGACACTAAGATACTTTCCCCTTTCTTCTCATGATATCAGACCTTGCATTTGGATGTAGTCATGTATATTCTCTACCCTTTCATTATGGGATGGTTTGAGCAAGGAACCGTGAGCAAGAGCCAGGAGTCTGGGAACCAAGAAGAAAGGTTTCAGATAGTAGAGGAATGGTAGAAAGATGCAGAAGAGATGATAGTCAGGACCTTCTTCTCATATCCCATTTGCCCAGTTTTTGCTCCAAAGAAAAAATACAAAGCTCTTTATAATACTTCTGGGAGCCCAAGCTGACACCACTTCATGAATACCTGTAATGCCTTGCTGAGATCAGCACTTCACAACAGATGTGTGGGAAGTGTTTTGCTAGGGTTCATGTCTATTGGGTGTGTTTTCAGTGAATATATTTTCCTGATTTTTTCATTATTTTTCTATTTTTAAGAAATCAAACAATTACCTCCTACCTGCCTCTAATGTGTTATATAATGAATAATAAAATAGCACTATCTTTTGAGAAAGATGGTTAGAGGGACTGGGATTTTATGTAGATTCATTTGAATAGACTGAATTCAAATTTGATTTTTAAAGTTTAAGGTAAATGAGGGAACCCATAAAGATATTTATCATGTGCCTATTATGTATACATAATTACATTGAGAATAAAAAAGATGGAAAAGAATATTTTTGATTTTATGAAACATAATTTAGCAGCAGATAATCAGAAAAAATACACAAAAAGCAATTATACAAGCTGGGAAAGTAGTACTGTGAATATAGCCTTGACTTGTCAGGAACATCTGAATTTGAATCCTGCATCAGACACTTCCTAGCTATATGACCCTGGTCAAGTCACTTAACATCTCTCAGCCTCATTTACTTCATTTGTAAAATAAGAATAGCAATATCATCTAGCATCTACCTCAGAGGGCTATGAAGATCAAATGAGATAGTATATGTGAAGTGCTTTGCAAGACTTAAAATGCTATGTAAAGTTTTTATTGTTATTGCTATTACTGTTATATCGAAGAAGAGGTCCAGACAATATCATGTAAAATATAATGAAGGAAAACAAACAAAAACAGTTCTTGAGATAAAACATGCAGAAAAATATATATAATGAAGGGAAAAATCACTTTCATCTGGGGAGATCAGGAAAGGTTTCATGAAGGAGGTGGCATCTATGTCGAGTCCAAAACCAGGAGGAGTACAACAGGTTAGATTGTGGAGGGGAGGGAGCACATTCTTTGCATGAGGCACAGGGTCTTCTAATGTACAGAAATGAGAAAGGGCTCAATCTTGCTGAATGAGTAGCAATCCAATTTCTTTGTAATGAGGGAAGTGCATGACTATATGAACAACCAACACCTCAAACTCAACGTATGCCAAATTGAGCTTTCCTCCCTACACATGTTCCTCTTTCTAGGTTCACTGTGTCTCTCCATAGCACAACCCAAATTTGAAAGTCTGGCATTATATTTGGCTCACATTTCTTTTCTCCTTTGGTATCTAATCAGTTGATAAATCCTGATGATTCAGCTTTCACAAAAGCTTTTGATTTAAATATCATTTCTTTTTGCTTAATTTCTTTCTTTGTCACCAGGTGGGGAGACCCAATCTAGAATAACATGAGGGCATTTTTCCTACCAGAAATGATGGTAACAAAAATTAAAATCATCTGATACAGTGATCACAGCAGCTAGGTGATGCAACAGATAGAGAACAGGGTGTGGAATCAGGAAGACCTAAATTTAAGTCCACCCTCTAATTCTTACTGGCCATGTAATGCTGGGTAAATCACAACCTCTGTCTTCTTTGGTTTCCACATGTTTAAAATAGGGGAAATAATATCTACTTCATAGGGTTGTTGTGAAAATCAAAAGAGATAATATTTATAAAGTACTTAGTATGTACTGAGTGCTCAATAAATGCTTGTTCTCTCCTTTCATCCTCTAAACATTTGATCCTGTATACAACATTCTGACCTTTTAGTGCCCTGAATCTCCACCATGAGGGGTTAAAACTTCCATTGATTTTTCAGTTGCTTACAATTTAACTTTTTTTTGTCTCATGTAGTTTTCATTTATGATTTCTTTCTTTTTTTTTTCCAATCATATATTTGGCTTTTCTCTTTTTTTATACTCTACATAGACATTTCTATTAAACATATTTTCACATTAGTCATGTTCTAAGGAAGAATTAGAACCAATAGGAGGAACCACAAGAAAGAGGAAATAAAACAAAACAGGAGGAAAAAAAAGAGCAAATAATATGCATCGATTTGCATTCAAACTCCATACTTCTTTCTCTGGGTGTGGATAGCATTTTCCATTATGAGACTTTTGGAAATGTCTTAAATCCTTGCATTGCTGAAAAGGGCTAAGTCTATCAAAGTTGGTCATCGCAAAACATGGTTGTTACTGTATACAAAATTCTCCTGGTTCTGCTTACTTCATTCAGCATTAGTCCATATAATTGTTTCCAGGTTTTTCTGAAGCCCACCTGATCATCATTTCTTATAGCAGAATAGTATTCCATTACATTCATATACCACAACTTGTTCAGCCATTCCACAGTTGATGGACATCCTCTCAATTTCCAATTCTTTGCCACTGCAAAAAGAGCTGCTATAAATATTTTTGTACATATGGGTCCTTTTCCCTTTAATATGATCTCTTTGGGATATAGCCCTAAAAGAGCTATTGCTGGGTCAAAGGCTATGCACATTTTTATAGCCCTCCGGGCATAGTTCCAAATTGTTCTCCAAAATGGTTGGATCATTTCACAACTCCACCAACAATGCATTAGTGTTACAATTTTCCCATATATTCTCTAGCATTTATTATTTTCCTTTTTTTTATCATGTTAACCTATCTGACAAGTGTGATGTGGTACCTCAGAGTTGTTTTGATTTGCATTTCTCTAATCAATAGTGATTTAGAGCATTTCTTCGTATGAATATAGATGGCTTTAATTTCTTCCTCTGAGAACTGCTAGTTCATATATTTTGACCATTTATCAATTGGGGAATGCCTTGTATTCTTATAAATTTGACTCAGTTCTCTGAATATTTTAGAAATAAGGCCTTTATCAGAGATGTTAGTTGTAAAAATTATTTCCCCATTTTCTGTTTCACTCCTAATCTTGGTTGCATTGCCTTGGTTTATGCAAAAACTTTTTCAATTTAATATAATCAAAATTATCCATTTTGCTTTTCATAATGTTTGATCATAAATTCTTCTGTTCTCCAGAAATATGACAGGTGAACTATCCCTTGCTCTCCCAGTTTGCTTATAGCCTTTGTATCTAAATCATGAACTCATTGTGACTGTATTGGTGTATGGTGTAAAATTTTGGTCCATGCCTAATTTCTGCCATAGTCTTTTCCAGTTTTCCTAGCAGTTTTTGTCAAATAGTGAGTTCTTATGCCAGAGCTGGGGTCTTTGAGTTTATGAAATAGCAGATTACTATAGTTATTGACTACTGTGTCTTACATACTTAACCTATTCCACTGATCCACCACTCTACTTCTTAACCAGTACCAAGTAGTTTTGATGATTACTGCTTTATAGTACAATCTAAGATCTGGTATGGCTAGGCCAACTTCCTCTGAATTTCTTTTCATTAGTTCCCTTGATATTCTGGACCTTGTTATTATTTTTTCTAGATCTATAAAATAATTTTTGGCAGTTTGATAGGTATGGCATAGAATAATTAAATTAGCTTAGTTAGAATCGTCATTTTTATTGTATTAGCTCAGTCTACCCATGAGCAACTGATGATTTTCCAATTATTTAGATCTGAGTTATTTGTGTGAAAAGTGTTTTGTAATTGTGTTCATATACTTCCTGGGTTTATTTCGGTAGGTAGAATCCTAGATATTTTAAAATGTCTACAGTAACTTTAAATGAATTTTTTCTTTCTATCTCTTGCTGTTGGGCTTTGTTGGTAATATATAGAAATGCCAATGATTTATGTTGGTTTATTTGATTGCCTGCAACTTTGCTAAAGATGTTTCAAGTAGTTTTTTACTTGATTCTCTAGGATTCTCTAAGGATATCATCATATCATCTGCAAAGAGTGATAGCTTTGTTTCTTCTTTGCCTATTCTAATATCTTCAATTTCTTTTTCTTCTCTTATTGCTACAGCTAATGTTTCCAGTACCATATTGAACAACAGTGGTGATAATGGACATCCTTATTTCAGCCCTGATCTTGTTGATCTTGTTGGAAATGCTTCTACTTATCCCCATTATATATGATGCTTGCTGAAGGTGTTAGGTAGATGCTACATATCATTTTCAGGAAGACTCAATTTATTCCTATGCTCTCCAGTCTTTTTAATAGGATTGGGTGTTGTATTTTGTCAAAAGCTTTTTCTGCATCTATTGAGATGATCATGTGGATTCTGTTAGTTTTGGTGTTGATATGATCAATTATGCTGATAGTTTTCCTACTATTGAACCAACCCTGCATTCCTGATTTAAATCCTACCTGGTCATAGTGTATTATTCTTGTGATAACTTGCTGTAATCTATTTGCAAATATTTTATTTAAAATTTCTGCATCTATATTCATTAGGGAAATTGGTCTATAATTTTCTTTTTCTGTTTTGACTCTTCCCAGTTTAGGTATCAGCACCATATTTGTATCATAAAAAGAATTTGGTAAGACTCTTTCTTCACCTATTTTCCCAAATAGTCTGTATGGTATTGGAATTAATTGTACTTTAAATGTTTGATAAAATTCACTTGTAAATCCATCTGGCCCTGGAGATTTATTCCTAGGGAGTTCATCAATGGCTTGTTCAATTTCTTTTTCTGAGATAGGGTTATTTAAGTATTTTACTTCCTCTTCTGTTAATCTGGGCAATTTATATTTTTGTAAATATTCATCCATTTCACTAAGATTGTCAAATTCATTGGCGTACAATTGGACAAAATAGTTCCTAATTAGTGTTTTAATTTCCTCTTCTTTGGTGGTGGATTCACCTTCTTCATTTTTGATACTGGTAATTTGGTTTTCTTCTTTCTTTTTAATTAAATTAAATTAACCAAAGGTTTATGTATTTTATTGTTTTATTTTTCATAAAATCAGCTCTTAGTTTTATTTATTAGTTCAATAGTTTTCTTAATTTCAATTTTATTAATCTCTCCTTTAGTTTTCAGCATTTCTAATTTGGTTTTGAATTGAGTATTTTTAATTTGTTCTTTTTCTAGGTTTTTTTTTTGGTTGCATGCCCAATTCATTAATCTCTTCTTTCTCTATTTTATTCTTGTAAGCATTTAGCGATATAAAAGTTCCCCTGAGAACTGCTTTCACTGAATCCTGTAAGTTTTGGGATGTTTTCTCATTATTGCCATTCTCTTGAATGAAGTTATTGATTGTTTCTATGATTTGTCATTTGACCCATTCATTCTTTGGGATTAGATTATTTAGTTTTCAATTATTTTTAGTCTATTTTTCTGTGATCCCTTATTACATATAATTTTATTGCATCATGATCTGAAAAGTATGCATTTAATATTTCTGCCTTTCTGCATTGGGTTGTGAGGTTTTTATGCCCTAGCACATAGTCAGTTTTTGTTTATGTGCCATGTACTGCCAAGAAAAAAAAGTGTATTCCTTTCTATCCCCACTGTTTTCTCCAGAGGTCTATCATACCTAACTTTTCTAATGTTCTATTCACCTCCTTAACTTCTTTTTTGTTTATTTTGTGGTTAGATTTATCTAGTTCAGAGAGGGGGAGGTTGAGGTCCCCCACTAGTATAGTTTTGCTGTCTATTTCTTCCTGTAACTCCCTGAACTTCTCCTCTAAGAATCTGGATGCTATACCATTTGGTGCATATATGTTTAGTAATGATATTACTTCATTGTCTATGGTGTCTTTTAGCAGGATGTAGTTTCTTTCCTTATCTCTTTTAATAAGATGTATTTTTACTTTTGCTTTGTCTGAGATCAGGATTGCTACCGCTGCTTTTTTTACTTCAGCTGAAGCATAATATATTCTACTCTTCTTTCACCTTTACCCTGTGTATGTGTCTCTCTGTTTCAAATGTGTTTCCTGTAAACAATGTATTGTAGGATTATGGTTGTTAATCCATTCTGCTATCCATTTCCATTTTATGGGAGAGTTCATCCCATTCACATTCACAGTTTTGATTACTATCTGTGTCTTTCTCTTCATCCTATTTCCCCCCATTTATCCTTTTCTTTCTCCCTTTCCTTCCTCATTAGTGTTTTGCTTTTGACCAATACCTCCTTCAGTTCCACCTCCCTCAGTCCCCCCTCCCTTCTATCAGCCCCCTCCCTTTTCTTCCTCTTTACCCTTACTGCTTTTTCCCTCCCTTCTATCTCCCCTCCCTTTTCTTTTCCCTTTTCCCTCCTACTGCCTATTGAGCAAGTTAGATTTCTATAACTAAATGATTATGTTATTCCCTCCTAGAGTCAAATCTGATTAGAGTAAGTTTCAAAGAATGCTCATCTCCCTCCCTTCTTTCCCTCTACTGCAATAGGTTTTTGTGCTTTTTCCTGTAATATAATTTACCCTTGTCTGCCTCCTCCTTTCCTTTTCTCCCAGTACGATCCCTTAATTAGATCCAATTAATCTACTTACTTAGATCCTGTTAACCCACTTAATTAGATTTTTCTTATCATTACATCAGTCATCTTATACCCACCCCCTCTGTCTATGTATATCCCTTTAACATGGTGTAATAACAGTACAGTTCTCAAGAGTTACAAGTGTCATCTTTCCTTGTAGGGATGTAAACAGGTTGCCCTTATTAACAACATTTTTTTCTGTCCTGTTTACATTTTTATGTCTTTCTTGAGTCTTGTATTTGAAGATCAAATTTTCTGTTGAGCTCTGGTCTTTTTATCAGGAAGGTTTGGAAGTACTCTATTTCATTGAATGTCTACCTCCTACCCTGAAAGATTATGCTTATTTTCACTAGATAGTTGATGCTTGGTTGTAATTCAATCTTTGCCTTATGTAATATTGTATTACATGCCCTGTGATCTTTTATTTTTTAATTAATTTATTTTGATTTATCAACAATCACATCTATAATCTTTTGAGCTTTAAAGTTTTCTCCCCCTCCCTCCCCACATCCCTCCCCACATCCCTCCCCAAGACAGCATGCAATTTGATATAAGCTATACATATACATTCCTATTAAACATATCTTTCACATTACTGATGTTGTAAGTAGGAATTAGAACCAATAGGAGGAACCACCAGAAAGAGGAAACAAAATACAACAGAGGACAAAAAATAGCAAATAGTATGCTTCGATCTACGTTCAAATTCCATAGTTCTTTCTTTGGATGTGGATAGCACTTTCCATCATGAGGCCTTTGGAGATGTCTTAGATTCTTGTATTGCTAAGAAGGGTTAAGTCTATCAATATTAGTCATCAGACAACATGGCTGTTACTGTGCACAATATTCTCCTAGTTCTGCTCACTTCACTCAGCATCAGACCATACACGTCTTTCCAGGTTTTTCTGAAGTCTGCCTGCTCATCATTTTTTTTATATCACAATAGTATTCCATCACATTCATATACCACAACTTGTTCAGCCATTCCCCAATTGATGGGCATCCTCTCAGTTTCCAATTCTTTGCCATTACAAAAAGAACTGCTATAGATATTTTTGTACATGTGGATCCTTCTCCCATTTGTGTGATCTCTTTGGGATACAGCCCTGGAAGTGCTATTGCTGAGTCAAAATGTGGTACTGCAGTTTTTTATAGCCCTTTGGGCATAGTTCCAAATTGCTCTCCAAAATGGTTGGATCATTTCACAACTCCACCAGCAATGCATTAGTGTCCCTATGAACTTTTAATGTAGAACCTGCAAGGTCGTGCATAATCCTGACTATGGTTCCATGATGTTTAAATTATTTCTTTCTGGCTGCTTACAATATTTTCTCTTTGACCTGGTAATTTTGGAATTTGGCTACTATATTCCTTGGCATTTTCAATTTGGGATCTCTTTCAGGTGGTGATCGGTGGATTCTTTCTATAGCTCTTTTATCCTCTGGTTCTAGGACCTCAGGGCAGTTTTCCTTGACGATTTTCTGAAAGATTCTGTCCAGGCTCTTTTTTTATTATGGTTTTCAGGTAGACTAATAATTTAAAAATTGTCTCTTCTGGATCTATTTTCCAGGTCAGTTGTTTTATGTTTTCATCTATTTTTTCATTCTTTTGTTTCTGTTTGACTGATTCTTGCTTGTCATTAGCTACCATTTGCCAAATTCTAATTTTTAACAAATTGTTTTCTTCTATTAGACTTTGTACCTCCTTTTCCATTTGGCCCATTTTACTTTTTAAGGAGTTCTTCTCCTCGGTGAGTTTTTATGCCTCCTTTTCCACTTGGCCAATTCTGCTTTGAAGGAGTTGTTTTCTTCAGTGTACTTTTTTCCAGTTGGCCAATTCTATTTTTTAAGGACCTGTTTTCTACAATTAATTTTTGTCCTTTTTCCAAGCTATTGTCTCTCTCTTGTATACCTCTCATTTCTTTTCCCAATTTTTATTCTACCTTTCTTATTTGACTTTTAAAATCCTTATTGAGCTCTTCCAAGAAGGCTTTTTGAGCTTCAGACCAGTTCATATTCCCTTTGAGGTTTTGGATGGGTGTTTGTTGACAATGTTATCCTCTTCTGAATTTCTGTCTTGATTTTCCCTGTCCTTATAACACAAATGTATGGTCATTGTACATTTCTTATTGCCCATGGTGTTTACTCATTTCCTGACCTTTAAAAAAATTGAGCTCTCTTACTGGGGAGCAGGGGCCTGACCCAAGCTTCTTATGCTGCTAGCCCAAGGTCTGGTCATTAGCTTTGTGGGCTGGGACCTCAGTTGCTGGCAGTTGGAGGCTGTAGGGTTCTGGCAGCTTACCTGGTGTTGGGCTGGAATCAGCAATACTGGAGCTCTAGGGGCAGGGGTAGGGTTGTAGGTAGAGGGTGGGCTCTGGAGGGATGCCTGCTCACCCAGGACTTTTGCCCCTTTCTTTGGCTCCTTGCAGATGTGTGTTTTACTGCTGAAGGATGTTTCTCCACCTGCAGCTTTCTCTCTTGGAGTTGTGTTTCCCAGAGTTTTGCTGAGGGCCCAGAGACTTGGTTGCCAGAGAATGCCATGGCACATGGTGATTTTCTGAGCCAGTTTCCATTGATTCCCCTGCCCATACTGAAGCCCTTGAGGGTCCTGGTGTTGGTGCTTGTCTGCTCCATCAGCTGGGGTTCAGGATCTCCCCCTGTAGACTGAGGTGGTGCTTTCTACTAGCTTGCTGGGACACCTCCCATTCTATACTGCTCCCCCTCACCTAGAGCAAGAGGGGCCTTGCCCCTTAGTCCTCAAGTTTCCTGGGCTACAGAGCTGCTACACCCCATCTCTCTGCTGGTTCATCTGTTCCAGGGTTTTTCCTAGGGTGATATTTTCTGGCCTTTCAGACGCCAATAATGGAAGGTGAGAGTGACTTCTTACTCTACCATCTAGGCTCCCAGAAAAGGAACCAGAATTTAACTTCTGTTAGGGATCTTTTCATCTACATTCTTATATTAGTTATGTACATTATTCTTTTGGTGATGTTTATTTAGCTCTACATCAATAAATCCATATTTTCCATAATTTGAATGAATAATTCTTATTTATCATGTTTTACTATGCAACAACATTCCATTACAATCATATATGTAGAGTGAGGGGAATGGGAGAAGGAAAGCAAATTAACATTTATAATGTACCTTCTATGTACCAGGTACTGTGCTAAGCACATAATTGTTTCAGTCAATCCCCCTTTGTTAGACACCAACTTTCTTCAACTTCCTTTGTTCCCATAAATAATACTATTATGAATGTTTTGATATATGTAACAATTTTGTTTCTCTCTATGACTTCCTTGGTATATAAGACATTGATTGAGATTTTTGGATGTGGAGAGAGTGTTATTTAAGTTGTTCCCACCACACACACAAAAAGAGAGAGAGAGAGTCAGAGAGAGAGAGTCAGAGACATAGTCATGTAAATTAAGCTAGGCTAGTTTTTCTTTAAAAGGTATTGAAACTTTATCTTGGAATAGAATGTAAGATGTTGTTCTATGCCCAGTTTCTGCCATATATTTTTCCAGTTTTCCCAGCAGTTTTTGTTAAATAGTGATTTTTTTATCCCTGAAACTGGAGTCTTTGGATTTATCAAATAGTAGATTAGTATAGTCATCGATTGTTGTGTCTTGCATACCTAACCTATTCCACTGATCCACCACTCTATTTCTTATTCAGTATCAAGTAGTTTTGATGATTGCTGCTTCATAATACAATTTAAGATCTGGTATGGCTAGTCCACCTTTCCTTGCATTTCTTTTCATTAATTCCTTTGATATTCTGGACTTTTTGTTCTTCCAAATGAATTGTGTTACTGTTTTTTTCTAGCTCTATAACATATTTTTTGGGTATGGCACTGAATAAGTAAATTAGCTTAGGTAAAATTGTCATTTTTGTTATATTAGCTCTGGCTACCCATGAGCAATTGATATTTTCCCAATTATTAAGATCTGACTTTATTTGTGTGAAAAGTATTTTGTAATTGTGTTTATATAGTTTCTGGTTTTGTTTTGGCAGGTAGAGTCCTAAATATCTTATAGTGTTTACAGTAATTTTAAATGGAATTTCTCTTTCTATCTCTTGCTGCTGGGCTTTGTTAGTAATATATAGAAATGCCAATGATTTGCAGGGGTCTGGGGATTGTTGTTCAGTCATTTTAGTCCTATCTGATTTTTCATGACTCCATTTGGAGTTTTCTTAGCAAAGATAATGGAGTGGTTTGCCATTTCCTTCTCCAGTTCATTTTACAGATGAAGAAACTGGCCTCGATTGAACAGATCACTCGGTGGCTATGCCAGCTCCTCACAGGCTCTACTGCTGGTGGTCTGGTCTAGATAGCTCATTGGGCAAGGGCTGCCATATGAGACCACACACTTGCCTTTGCCACTTTACTACTGAGCAATGGATGCTAGATGGGGCTGCACAACAATGGCTACCATATAGGTATGTGGTCACAGGGCTGTTGCTGCCAGGTTAAAGGAGGGCAGTTTCTTGGATGCTGGACTCTTTTCATAGCATGGAATTTCTGCAGGATGAGTTAATCAGCTGGTCTCCTAGGCCCTCTATTCAATGGGAAGCTGCAGTATATATCTTTAAACTTTCAGTTACTGGCTTTTTCTGGGGGTCCTGTGCTCTCTTCAGCTTGAATGTTGCCAAAGTCATTCAGTTAGAACAATGATTTAACTTAGGATGGGCAAAAGCTTCTTTCTTTTGAATCCCTCAGAGCTAATGCTCTGAGATTTGCCACCTCTAGACAGAAGATGATAGAAGGCTTACCTCTCTTTCTACTCCCTGCAAGGCTTTTGAACAGATACGTGATCACCAATGTTCTCATATTCCTCTCTGTGTCTCTTGTCTATCTCTCTGTCTCTGTATTTATCTCTGTATTTCTCTGTCTCTATCTCTGTCTCTCTCTGTGTCTCTCTCTGTCTCTCTCTCTCACACACAAAGAAAAACCATGCATGCATTTTTACAGATGTATTAAATTTACCCTTATACCTACAACTTCAATTTTCTATTTATATATCTTTTGTCTTTAAATCCATATGCACCCTCAACATTCCAAAGAATCCTTACTATTGACCTATCCTATTTAGTGTCCATAATGAAACAAATGAAAAACAGAACTTTCATGATATAAAATAGATATAATATATTGGTGAATTGCAAGAATGTGAAGAATAGTTAAGACAATAATAAAAACATAGCTTGAGGATGAATTCCGAAAGTTCTTGTTTCACTGAACATCATCAAATAATTGAAAAATCATAATCAAAAAGAGAGATTCTGTATTATATACTTAATCAATTCATATCAGTGAATTCCTTATGGGTTTTGGTCCAATTGGTTGACGGGAAGAGCATTAATATAAGGGCTATTCAGGATTTCCCCCCAAACCCCAATAAACTTCAAGATGAGAGCAGCATGTACTCTGGTTTTCAATAAAAACTGTTGCATTAGCCAAAGTATTTAAATATTAACACATTTTCATCAAATATTAACTTTAAACACATTAGAGATAATTTAAAACTGAAGGATACAATAAGTTATAACAATACAGCTATGGTGGCATATAATTAGTGGCACTTTATAACATGCAATTTAATTCCAAATTATCTATTCTATAGAGACCAGGTTTAGAGAACAGGAAGAGAGAAGGATGACTGAAATTTAGCTACTCAGAATCTAAGCTTTGGAGTGCTATGCAACTCACTGAACTAACACAGAGAACTTAGAATTTCACAAAATTTAAGGCTTTATTCACTAACAATCACCTGAGCAGAGATATTAACTAATTCTATTTTTCATAGATTTCAGGACAAGAGAGCATAAGGGTTCCTTAATAGCTGCCAAGACAAGAGTATAGAAGAGTTATATATTTGTTTGTGAAGTTTTTAAGAAATGTTCCACAATAGTAAATTTAATGGAATCACTGGAGTTGAGTAAGCCATCCTAATGATTTTCATTTAGCTTAGTACCTTTCACATCCCTGCAAGCAGTCTGACAAAGGAGGTGGACTTTGAAACCAGCCCTGAATCATAGCTGCCTCTCAATTGGACTACAAACATATTTCAGTCAGTTCTTTGAACCTTTCCTATCCCTCCTTGCTCTCCTTATGACTTCAAGGAAAAAGAGAATTAAAAGATATTAGGTGCAGAGTAAGCCCCTATGGTCAGTCTGGCTATTGGTTAGAGAAATGAGGAGTCTCTCCCCTTGGCATTCATGCTCCCATTCCTTGTTTTCTATATTCCTTAAGGAAAAGAAAATGGGTGGTAGGTATGAAGCTTCTGGGAGTTTAAGATTCCCAGTCCTGAGTAAGTGTTTATAAACTTAAGGCATCTTTACATGGGATCAGTAGTCAGGTATGTCAAAATTAACTAGGATGCTGAGGAAACAGTTCTAGAGCAGGCATTGCAAGAGGAGTCAGGGTGTAAGTAAAGCAAAAAGGCTTATTCAGCACATATAATGTTTAGGAACAGCTCAGACAGGAAAAGGCATACAGGAAGTAGATTGTCTTTAAATGGAGTGTGATGCCAGAGGTTTGGGCATATGAGGGACTCTTAAAGGGGTCAAAACAAGGTCAGAGGAGTCCCTCTTTCCCTAACTTGTAGTTAGGGGATTAGTCATGGCCTAGGCCTGGTGCTGAATCACTCAGATCATGGTAGGGATGAGAGGGATACTGCTGGTTGATGATAAGGAGTTTTGGAGTTTGAGTCCTGATTTGATAATTAGTCAACCCTAAAGGTGGTGGAGAAGAATCCTGACAATGAAGAGGCTAGACTATTATGACACTCCCTTCCTATTCTCCACAAAGAGTTCTACAATAGGTGGAATAAAAGACCAAACAGAAAGGCAGAAAAGTGTCATCACTTTGCAGCTTTAAGAGAAACATAGCCTCAAATGTATAGTAAAAAATAATAATAAAATAAACTTTTTAAAAAGGTTAGAACTGCCAGGAAATCATATTCAGAGTGTTGTATTATTTTAAATCTTATCATGCCAATTTTGATAAAATTCATTTGTATGTATATTAAGAAACTACTTTGTGCCAGACACTGAACTAGAAATAAAAATACAAATATGAATCATTCTCCACTCTTTAGGAGAATACATTCTATATTACTATCTCTAAGCATTAATGATCACTCCAGGAATTATTTAAACCTGTTGTTTCTGGAATTTTTCAAGAAATATTCATTTTCTCTTCTGACTATTAACAACACTTCCTAGAGTATTAGGGATTTACTTGCATGTTTTATTTTTCTATTTATTTACTTTCTCAGTCAATATTGTCCATTAATCAATAAACATAGTTCATAATAGCTGACTCTATCTCAATAGAGACAAATACTGGGGAGGGTAAAGGCAAGAGGGCCGAATAAGTCGGGAACTCACCTGAACTCCCAATTAACTTCGAATGATTATAAAATAACTCCTCAGAATGAATTCTGGAGTAGTAGAATCAACAAAAGGACAAGCTGAAAAATTTTCCAACATAAAACAACTTTGAAGGTTGGCAGGAAAGATCTGCCTCAGTATTATATGACCATAGCCATAAAGCATTTGATAGACCCAAAGATCTAAGCCTTTGGGACAAGAACTCAATATATGACAAAAATTGCTGAGAAAAATAGAAAGAAGTTTGGCAGAAAGCTGATATAGACCTCACACTGTATCCTAAGATAAGGACAAAACTGGTGCCTGATTTATATATAAAGGGTTATACTGTAAACAAATTAGGAGAGAAGTGAAAATTTTACTTCTCAGATCTATGATCTTTTCTGAGGAAAAATTTATGACCAAACAAGAGATTGACAGGATGACAGGAAATATTTTTATTACATTAAATTAAAAAGGGGTTGCATAAACAAATAAACCTAGCCAAAATTAGAAGGAAAGCAAGAACATGGGGAAAATTTTCTAAAGACCTAATTTCCCAAATATATAAGAAAGAAAGTCAAAGTTATAAAAATAAAAGTCATTCCTCAATTGATAAATTGTCAAAGAATATAAACAGGGGCTTGACAGAAGAAGAAATAAAAGCTATCTCTAGTGATATGAAAAAATGCTCTAAATCACTATTGATTAGAGAAATGAAAGTCAGAACAGCTCTGAGGTACCACCTCATATCTATCAGATTGGTGACATAATAGAAAAGGAAAGTGACAAATCCTGGAGGGAATGTGGAAAAAGTGGGACACTAATGAAATGTTGGTGGAGTTGTGAAATGATCCAACCATTCTGAAGAACAATTTGGAACTATACCAAAGGACTATAAAAGTGTGTATACCCTTTGATGAAGCAATACCATGATAAAGTCTGTATCCCAAAGAGATTTAAAAAAGGGGGAAAGGACCTATGCATGAAAATATTTACAGCAGCTCTTTTATAGTGGCAAAAAATTGGAAATGAAGGGGATGTTTATCAGTGGGGAATGGTTGCCGTACATGATTATCATGGAATACTACCGTGCTATAAGATATGATGACCACGATGGTTTCAGAAAAATCCTGAGACTTATATGAGCTGATACACAATGAAGTGAGCAGAACCAGGAAACTATTGTACATAGTAACAGCAATATTGTATGATGCAAATGACTTAGGTATTCTCAGCAGCACAACAATCCAAAATAATTCCAAAGTACTCATTATGAAAAATTCTATTCACTTCCAGAAAGAATTGATCAAGAGTGAGTGCAGATTGAAGCATAACTTTTTCACTTTATTTTTCTTCTTTTTTTATTAATATGGCTAATATAAAAATATGTTTTCAATGATTTCATATGTATAATTGATACATTGCTTGCCTTCTCAATGGGTAAAGGAAGGGAGGGAGGAAAGGAGAAAATTTGCAACTCAAAATATTTTTAAATGAATGTTAAACATGAATAAATAATAAATGTATCTTCTTTCCTTTTTTGGAAATAGGATTTTATTTTTCCAATTATTTATAAAGACAGTTTTCAACATTCATTTTTGTGAGATTCTGAGTTCCAAATTTTTCTCCCTTCCTTCCTACCCTTTCCCCTCCCCAAGATGACAAACAATCTGATATACGTTATACATGTGCGATCATGGAAAGAGATTTCCACATTAGTCATGTTGTGAAAGAAGAAACAGAAGAAAAGAAACAGAACAACAAAAAATAAAAAAGTAAAAATAACATGCTTCAATCTGCATTCAGACTCCATAGTTCTTTCTCTGGATGTGGATAGCATGATCCATCGTGAGTCTTTGGAATTATCTTGGATCATCATATTGTTGATAATCACAGTGTTACTGTTACTATGTAAAATGTAAAACGTTCTCCTGGTTCTACTCCTGGTTCACTCAACATCAATTCATGTAAGCCTTTCCAGGTTTTTCTGAAATCCACCTGCTCATTATTTCTTACAGTACAATAATATTCTATTGCATTCATATACCACAACTCGTTCACCCATCCCCCAACTGATGGACATTCCTTCAGTTTCCAGTTCTTTGCCACCACAAAAAGAGCTGCTAAAATGTTTTTGTACATATGGCTCCTTTTCCATTTTTACGATCTCTTTGGGACACCGACCTGGTAGTGGTATTGCTGGATCAAAGGGTACACACAGTTTGATTGCCCTTTGGGCATAGTTCCAAATTGCTCTCCAGAAAGGTTGGATCAGTTCACAAATCTACCAACAATGCATTAGTGTCCCAATTTTCTCACATCTTCTCCAACATTTATCCTTTTCCTTTGCTGTCATATTAGCCAATCTGATGGGTGTGAGGTTTTACCTCAGAGTTATTTTAAATTGCATTTCTCTAATCAAAGTGACTTAGAGCATTTTTTTCATATAACTATAGATAGCTTTAATTTCTTCATCCGAAAACAGTTGTTTATATCCTTTGACTATTTATCAGTTGGGTAATGACTTGTATTCTTATAAATTTGACTCAGTTCTCTAAATATTTTAGAAATGAGGCCTTTATCAGAGACATTGGCTGTAAAAATTGTTTCATAGATTTCTACTTCCCTTCTAATCTTGGTTGCATTGGCTTTGTTTGTACAAAACTCGTTTTAATTTAATTTAATCAAAATTATCCATTTTGTACTTCATAATATTCTCCATCTCTTGTTTGGTCATAAATTCTTCCCTTCTCCATATATTTGATAGGTTAAACCATTCCTTGCTCTCCTAATTTGCTGAGGGCATCACCCTTTATGTCTAAATCATCCACCCATTTTGATCTTACCTTGGTATAGGGTGTGAGACGTTGGTCTATGCCTAATTTCTGCCATACTATTTTCCAGTTTTCCCAGAATCTGGAGTCTTTTGGGTTTATCAAACAATAGATTACTATAGTCATTGACTAATATGTCTTGTGTACCTAACCTATTCAATTGATCCATCACTCTATTTCTTAGTCATTACCAAATAGTTTTGACGATTGCTGCTTTATAATACAGTTTTAGATCTGGTATGGCTAGGCCACCTTCCCTTGCATTTCTTTTCATTAATTCTCCTGACATTCTTGACCTTTTATTCTTCCAGATGAATTGTGTTATTTTTTTTTCTAGCTCTATAAAATATTTTTTTCATAATTTGATAAGTATGGCACTAAATAAATTCATTTAGGTAAAAATGCCATTTTTATTATATTAGCTCAGCCTACTCATGAGCAACTGATATTTTTTCCAAATGTTTAGATCTGACTTTATTTGTGTGAAAAGTATTTTGTAATTATATTCATATGGTTCCTGGATTTGTTTTGGCAGGTAGCCTCCCAAATGTTTTATGTTGTCTATAGTTATTTTAAATGGAATTTCTCTTTCTATCTCTTGCCACTGGGCTTTGTCAGTAATATATAGGAATGCCAATGATTTATGTGGTTTATTTCATCTCTTGCAACTTTGGTAAAGTTGTTAATTATTTCAAGTAGTTTTTTAGTTGATTCTCGGGGATTCTCTAAATATACCATCATATCATCTGCAAAGAGTGATAGCTTTGTTTTCTCATTGCCTATTCTAATTCCTTCAATTTCTTTTTCTTTTCTTATTCTTAAAGCTAACATTTCTAATACAGTATAGAATAACAGTGGTGATAATGGACATCCTTGTTTTACCCCTGATCTTATTGGGCATGCTTCTAGCTTCCCCCTGTTACAAGTAGTGCTTGCTTATGGTTTTAAATAGATGCTACTCATCATGTTAAGAAAGACTCCATTTATTCCTATGCTCTCTAGTGTTTTTAATAGGAATGGGTGCTTACTTTGTCAAAAGCTTTTTTCTGTATCTATTGAGATAATCATATGATTTCTGTTAATTTTCTTATTGATATGGTCAATTATGCTGATAGTTTTCCTAATATTGAACCAGCCTTACATTCCTGGTATAAATCCTACCTGCTCATAGTGTATTAGCCTCATGAAAAGTTGCTTTAATCTCTTTGCCAATATTTTATTTTTTTGCATCAATATTCACTAGGGAAATCGGTCTACAATTTTCTTTCTCTGTTTTGACTCTTACTAGTTTAGGTATCAGCACTGTATTTATGTCATAAAAAGAACTTAATAGGACTCATTCTTCACCAATTTTTCCAAATAGTTTATATAGTATTGGAATTAACTGTTCTTTAAATGTTTGGTAGAATTCACTTATAAATCAATCCGGCCATGGCAATTCCTTCTTAAGGATTTCATTGATGGCTTGTTCAATATCTTTTTCTGAAATGGGCTTATTTAAATATTTTATTTCCTCTTCTATTAATCTGGGCAATTTGTATTTTTTGTAAATATTCATCCATTTCACTTAGTTTGTCAGATTTTTTGGCATAAAGTTAGTCAAAATAATTCCTAATTATTGTTTTAATTTCCTCTTCATTGGTGGTGAATTCACCCTTTTCATTTTTGACACTGGTAATTTGTTTTCTTTTTTCTTTTTTTTTTAAATTAAATTAACCAAAGGCTTATCAATTTTATTTTTTTTCATAAAACCAGCTCCTAGTTTTATTTATTAGTGTAATAGTTTTCTTAATTTCAGTTTTATTAATCTCTCCTTTGATTTTAAAATTTTCTAATTTGTATTTAATTGAGTATTTTTAATTTGTTTTTTTCTTTTTTATTTATGTGTCCAATTCATTGATGTCCCCTTTATTTTATTCATGTAAGCATTTAGAGATGTAAAACTTCCCTTAAGGACTGCTTTCACTGCATCCCATTAAGTTTTGGTGTGTTGTCTCATTATTGTCATTCTCTTGGATGAAGTTATTGATTGTTTCTATGATTTATTGTTTGACCCACTCTTTGTTTAGGATTAGATTATTTAGTTTACAATTAATTTTTAGTCTACCTTTCCATGGCCATTTATTAATGTAATTTTTATTGTATCATAATCTAAAAAGGATTTAATATTTCTGCATTTAATGCATTTACTATTATATATTACATATAATATATGAAATGACATATAATAATACATATAATTTATTATTAAAATTTATACATTTAATATTTCTGTCTTTTTGCACTGGATTGTGAGATTTTTAAACCTTAATATGACCAATTTTGTGTAGGTGTTATGTACCACTGAGAAAAGGGTATATTCCTTTCTATCCCCATTCAATTTTCTCCAGAGGTCTACCATATCTAACTTTTCTAAAATTCTATTCACCTCCTTAACTTCTTTCTTGTTTATTTTGTGGTTAGATTTATCTAGTTCTGAGAGGGGGAGGTTGAGGTCCCCCCAGTATAGTTTTGCTGTTTATTTTTCCCTGTAACTCACTTAACTTTTCTAAGAAATTTGATGCTATATCACTTGGTGTACATATGTTTAGTATTGATAATACTTCATTGTCTATTGTATCTTTTTAGCAAGATGTAATTTCCTTCCTTATCTCTTTTAATTAGATCTATTTTGGCTTTTGGTTCCTCAGAGATCAGGATTGCTACACCTGCTTTATTTTGCTTCACCTGAAGCATAATATATTCTACTCCAGCCTTTTACCTTTACTCTGTGTGTGTCTCTCTGCTTCAAATGTGTTTCTTGTAAACAACATATTGTAGGATTGTGGAATTGTAATCCACTCTGTTATCTGTTTCCATTTTATGGGAGAATTCATTCCATTCAAATTCACAGCTACAATTACTGTGTATTTCCCTCCATCCTATTTTTCCCTGTTTATACCTTTCTCTCTCCTTTCACCCTGTCCTTCCTCACCAGTGTTTTGTTTTTGGTCACTGCTTACCTCTATCTGCCCTCCCTTCTTTCAGTCTCCCACATATTTTCTTTTCCCCTTTCCCTCCTACTTTTCTATAGGGTAAAATAGATTTCTTTACCCAACTGGGGGTGTTATTCCCTTTTTGAGGCAAATTCAATAAAAGTAAGGTTCAAACAATGCTCACCCTCAACCCCTTCCTTCCTTCTTTTTCTATTCTGTAATAGGTTTTTGTGCCTCTTCAAATGATGTAATTTACCCCCATTCTGAGTGCCCCTTTGTTCTTCTTTCAGTACAATCCTTTTCTTCCAACCCTTAATTAATTTCCTTCTATCATTCATCAAAGTCAATTTATACCCACACCCTCTAAATCTACTGCTTTTAACTGCCCTAAGAGTGATACAGTTCTTAAGAGTTACAAGCATCATCTTTCCATGCAGGGATGTAAACAATTTAACCTTATTGAATAACATTTTTTTTCTTTCCTGTTTACCTTTTTGTGCTTCTCTTGAGTCTTGTATTTCAAGTTCAAATTTTTTGTTCAGTTCTGTTTTTTTTTCATCAGGAATGATTTAAAGTCCTCTATATTACTGAATGTCCATCCTTTTCCCCAAAAGATTATGCTCAGTTTTGCTGGGTAGTTGATTCTTGGTTGTAATCCAAGCTACTTTGCCTTCCAGGATATAATATTCCAAGCCCTCAGATCTTTTAATGTAGAAGCTACTAAGTCCTGTGTAACCCTGACACCGACTCCTTGATATTTGAATTGTTTCTTTCTGGCTGCTTGCAGTATTTTCTTCTTGATTTGATAGTTATGGAATTTGGTTATAATATTCATTATAGTTTTCATTTTGGGATCTGTTTCAGGAGGTGATCAGTGGATTCTTTCAATGTCTATTTTACCCACTAGGACAGCAGGACAGGTTTCCTTGATAATTTCTTGAAAGACCCTTTTCATCTTATTTTTTTTATCACAGCTTACAGGTAGTCCTATAATTCTAAAATTATCTCTTCTAGATCTCTTTTCCAGGTTAGTTATTTTTTTCCAATGGGATAGTTTACATTCTTTTCTTTTTTTTTTTATTCTTTTGATTTTCTTTGACTGATTCTTGATGTCTCATGGAATCATTAGCTTCCACTTGCTCAATCCTAATTTTTAAGAGATTATTTTCTTCAGCTAGCTTTTGCATCTCTTTTTCCATTTGGCCAATTCCACTTTTAAAGGATTTGTTTTCTTCAGTGGAATTTTTTGTTCCATTTGTCCAATTCTATTTTTAAAGAAGTTGTTTTCTTCAATTTTTGTGCTTCCTTTTCCAAGCTGTTGCCTGTTTTTTTCATAATTTTCTTGCATAAATATTATTTCTTTTCCCAATTTTTCTTCCCTCTGTGTTACTTGATTTTTAAAATCCTTTTTGAGCTCTTCCAAGAGAACTTTTGGGGATTGAAACTAATTCATATTTTCTTTTGAGGGTTTGTATGTTGGCATTTTGACATTGTTGTCCTTTTCTGAGTTGGTGTATTGATCTTCCCTGTTGCCATAGTAACTCTCTAAGATTAGCACTCTTTTTTATTTTTTGCTCATTTTTTTTTAAAGTTAAGCTCTGCTCTTGGGGCACGGGGGCACTGCCCGAAGCTTCTTGTACTTGGGGACAAGGGACTTGTCACTAGCTTTCTGTGCTGGGGCCTCTGAGTTTTGTGTCTTGTCCACTGTGCTAGGGTGGCCCAGCCTAGTTGTGCCTATTTGACCTGGGTTCTGGGGCTGGCTGTTTGCCTGCTGCACTGGGTCTGGAAACCTCACAGCTGGCCTGCTATACCACTGGTCTGCTGAGCCCAGATCATGTGGCCTTAATTCCTGATCTGTGCTATGGCTTAGAGCCTCTTGCTGGCTTGCCTTGACAATGACTGCATTGTGCTGTGCTTACCTTTTACCCAAGTGAAATAGACCTTTCCTGAACTCCTTATAAGTTATCTTTGGCTATAGAATGGTTTCACTCTGTCTTTTTGTAGATTCTGTCACTCCAGAATTCTTTTAGAGGCCTGATTTAACATTGTTTCTGAGGGAAACTTAGGAGAGCACAGGCAGCTTCCTGGTTTCTCTCTGCCATCTTGCCTCCATCCCCCTAATTTATTTTTTACAAAAGAAAATCCAATAGGTAAACTTTACCAAACCAGGGTATCATTTCAGACAAAACTATTTCCCACTATTTCCTGGAAATAAAATTGATCTATAAAAATTTATGAATGTTTTTCCTAGATGTTGCTATATTGAATACTCAACAACATCCAATTGAATAACATCCAATCTATATTAAATAAAAAAAACTCTCTTAATATATAGAGCTAATTAAAAAAAAGTAACCATGTGGGAATAGTATATAGTATCAACTCCATATCAACTCCATCCTCCTTTCTCTTAATGAAGTTGTCTCCAGTAGCACTTTATCACCTCTAATATCAAATGTAAACTATTTTGTTTGGTATTTGAAGTTCTTTAAGTTTTGGTTCTAACTTACTTCTCCATCCTTCGTATAGATATTTCACCTCCATACCTTCTACAATTCAGCCCAACTAAGCTTATTACTACTATTTCCCAGATGCAGTCCATCTCCCTTCTCCATGACTTTGCATTGACTGTTTTGCATGCCTGGGATATATTCTTCTCACTCTTGTGCCTCTTTGAATCTCTTATTTCTTTTCAAGATCCAGCTCGAGTCTTACCTTCCATAAGAGCCTTTTCTTGATTCTTCCATCAGTGTCTCCTCCTCTAATTATCTGGCATCCATTCCCTCTAATTGTCTAGCATCTCTCTCTCTCTCTCTCTCTCTCTCTCTCTCTCCTTCTCTCTCTTCTTCTTTTTCTGTCTACACACACACACACACACACACACACACAGTTGATCATCAGCAAGCATTAACACGCTATAGGGAGAAAAAATGTGTGTATAGATATAGATGATATAGTTATAGATATAACGACAAACAGAAAATGTATACACACACATTTGTATGTATGCAAACAAATTGACAAGTTAGTCTCTCTCCATAGAATGTTAATTCCTTGTGGACAGATACTGTTTTACTTTCATCTTTGTATCCTTAGTGCCTGGCACAGTACCAAACATAAAACAGGCCCTTCATAAATGCTGGATGGTGATCAATTTTACCAAGATGTTTTTAGCACATCTGCAGAAGATTAGTTTACATCTAAACACTTTTGTCCAATTACAAAAACAATCTCTTTTTATCTACCTGTGGAATAGTAGTGAGTGGTCATAGGTGCACTTCTATCTGAGCTCCTTTGAATGTAAAAGAGAAACAATGAACTAGTAAAGTAGGAGGAGGAGGAGGAGGAGTAGAAGTAGGAGTAGGAATAGTCATAGTAGTTGTAGTAGTCATAGTAGTAAATATTTACACACCATTTGACTGGTTGCAGTGCATGTAAACCATAAAGGTTTACAAAACACTTTGCATACATTTTCTCAGCTTCCTTAACCTGCATAGAGAATTAAGTACTTATTTCCTTTGGTGAAATATTTTAGAAAATCTATATTCTATTCAAGTATACAATGTGGGAATATGAACGTGAATCTTCCAACTCATGTTAATGCAATGAAAAGCAAAACCAGTTACCTAATGTGGTAGACGACTTTCTCTATGCTCACTGATCATTTCAGAATTTGGCAACTGCAAAAAATCAGTCACTGCAATGTTATAAGGATGAGACACTTCCAAATCACCAAATATAGGTATTTCAAATACAGTCCTAGAATTGTCAAGTTCTTTAACAAAAATAAATAAATAAGGGACCTCAACCAGCTATTGCTGTGTTGCAAGGAAATTGCTAATTAGCAAGAATGTATTTCTAAGGATATGTTTTTATATTCCAAGGTTATTTTCATTAACATTTGATTACATATATTGTGAACAGAATGGATACCCAGTTGGGATCCTGGGGGCCTTTCCCCCCTTGATACATGAATATAACCCATTAACATTAATGGAAGCTATGTATCTACATCAATGAATGCCTTTTTTCATTTTCAGAGCTGGACTTAGAGAGACTGTTTTATTCTTTTACATCCATAAAATTGTGAAATCTTAATGGTTTCTCCATATTCACACTAGGAATAAAATATTATGAACAACATATTATACAATCCAAAAAGAAAGAAAAAAAGAAAAAGAAATCTTCACTACTAAGATAGTACATTCTCTATGTTTATGTTTATGTCCACTTTATGTGTAACTTGTTGAAATCTTGTAACATATACATATGTACATACATACATACATACATAATACATATGCCCCTTATGCTAGGGGCACATGTCATATTAAGGGCTCACATTTGTAGGGTTTTCATATTTCACTTGGCTGAAGCCCATTCTAGAAATCTGGGGAAGTTCTACTAGACAATCAAGATGGTTGGCACCAATTCGTTGTTTATAAGCAGGTATAGTAAATCATAATAATTTTTTGAAGGATGGGTTAAAAGGTGAAGGAGAAGAGGAAGGAGGTGCAGGGAAAGGCACAGGAAGAAACAATGAATAAACCCCAGTCGTCCAAATCAGGCACTAAAAATGTTCCAATGTCAGTCTTAACATGTTGAGTCCCAAAGGCACTAGTAGCCTGGGTCTCTCCTGCACTGTTATCTTCTAGTGCCCCCAGGTGGTGAATCTCCTCTCCATTATGTTCTCTGAGGACAGGTGTGGTGGTAACTGGGATTCATCTGACTTTTCAACTGTATCCAATTTCATCTGCTGCTCTCATTTCCCAAGGCAATAGTGGAAGAACCCCCTTATGATCTGTTATCCTCTCCCTGTTGTGCTTGCAGCTCTGGCAATGAAGAGTGAGGCCAGGGATTAATCTTGTCTGAAATTCATCTCCTTCCTTTATCACTGCTCCCACAAAGTTCTTCATATCCTCATACTTACTCAAGGCAGTGTTTTTAGTGTTGCTAGCCACAATATGTGACACTTTTTCTACTTCAGCTTCTTGACTTCCCTCCTTCCACCCCATGCTACTACAGGTATGTCCCCAAAATAAACTTTGCAAAGTCGTTTTATTAGAAACCCCAATATCCATTCTACTAATTTGTGGTTCAGGAGGCTACAAGGCACCTATTTGTTCCCCAGCTCACTATCCTCAGCAGCTTGGTAGTGCCACTGAAATCACCCAGCATGGGCCTACATCCCTCATTAACAGCTAAATCACAAAAGCCCACAATTTCCCCAAACTACAATGAGCGGAAGAGAGGAGATGAGAAAGTACTAGCTTAGCCCAGAGTGAGAGCTGGCTACACACATACACACATACACACACACACACACACACACACACACACACAAACACACACACACACACACACACCAATAGACAAATAAATATTGCATTGATCAATCTCACATTGAGACTTTTCACTTTGGCTCAGGGTACCTACCTCATCTTGACCTTTTGAGAATCTATAAAGCCATTCAAGATTCAACTCATATTATAACTCCTAGTAAGGGCTTTCCTCATCCTCCTGATTATTACTACTCCCCTACCCTAAAATTGCTTGATCTTTCCTTTCTTTATATTTTGTATCTACTTATCTCTCTACCTATCCATCTATCTATCTATCTGTACATACATACATATGTGTATGTGTGGGTATTGTTTACCCTATTAGAAAATAAGCTCTTTGAGTGCAGACTGATTTTTTTTCTCAGTACCTGACATTCATTCAGTGCTTAATAAATTATTGAAGAATTGAATTAAATAATCTTCAATTAGCAGTGGAAAACACAAAGAACTAATTGCTAATAATTCAATGAATTTGTTCTATGTGCTTATCCAAAAAAAAGTGTTTTCAAATAATACATCAGAAGTGCATCACATACATATGAGACAAAGTATTTAGTGAGGTCTAAAGGGGAAGATCATTAACAACAAGGGGGTGAAGGAAAAGTCCATGAAGGAAGTCCAACCACAAAATGGACAAAACATTCACTTGAAGACCTCAAATTAAAAGGAAATCATTCCACTTTTATATAGCTATAATTACTAGAAATCTTTTTACACTAAGCCAAAATTTACATCTACAATTTCCAACCAATATTCTGATTTGTAACATCTGGAGCTTAACAGAATCAATCAATAAATCAATTCCCAAGCATTTTTTAAATACTAAATATGGACCCAGCACTGAGAATACTAAAACAAAATTGAGACAATCTGTGACCCCAAGGAGCTTATATTCTTTTAAGGAAACATGTCTACCATATACATTGAGAAAAGATAGGTAGATAGATAGAGTGATAAAGTGATTATAGTGATATTGTAGAGATGAGAAAAGCAGTAACAATCTGGAGAATCAGAAAAGACTTCTTGAAAGTGGCACTTGACATGTCTATTTCTAAAGATGATTTGGGAAAGGGTAAAGGAACCTCTGTGTTTTAAAATATTTATAGCAGCTATCTTTGTGGTGGCAAAGAATTGGAAATTGTGAGGATGCATATTAATTGAGGAATGGCTGAACAAATTGTGGTATATGATTGTGATGGAATACTACTCAGCTATAAGAAATGTTGAGCTCACTGATCTTAGAAAAACATGAATAAACTCTCATGAAAAATTGAAGAGTGAAATGAACAGAACTAAGAGAAAGCTGTATAGCGTAACAGCAATATTGTTTTAAGAACAATTTTGAGTGATTAAGTCATTTTGACTATTATAAATACCCAAATTAACTACAAAGGACATATGCACATGTTATCCACATCCAGAGAAATAATTAATAAATATAAGTATATATAGAATGATTTTACACACACACACACACATTTGTGTTTAATGGTAACCATCTCTAGGGTAGGGGGTGGGGTTGAGGTAAAAAAAAAGAAAAAAAATTATTTGAATGCTGGGTGTTAGGGGTCCCAATAAGCCATTTAAGAGGCATGGCAACCTTTCAAATATTAAAATATTTTTAAAATTGTCTACTATTCTTAACAATTTTTAAGACTTATGTTGTCTAAGTGTGATAGGACCCCCTAAAAATACCTTCTCCCTCAAATTACTTTGGCTAAATTTTCTCAAACAGGCAACAAAGCTCTGGTGGGGCCAAGCACAAGCTATGACTAGCTTCCTGACAGCTTCTGACTATATTGACCTAACTTCCTGGTTATCTAAAGGCAGAAAAGGGCCCACCCATATGTAGTGAGGGCCCTTCACACTCAGTACATTTGTTTTCATATGGAAACAATGGGGGGTGTCTACCTGAAATAAGTGCTATTCTATCTTTATTGAATATTCTTTCTGTGTTAGGGTCAATAAAGTTTTTGTTATTTCTCCAATAAACTAAAAGTTCCCCAGTTCCTCCTAGCTTCAAACTTGATCTAACAGGCTCTGTCCTGTTTTAAATATATCTCAGTTCAAATCCCAGTCAATGTTAGCAACTTCCTATACACAATCACACTAATGCTACTTGAACAACCATGGACCTAATTTCACATAAGATTTGCTAGGCCCTCAGTCTCTAAGAAACTCCTTCACTCTGGCTCTCTCAGATCCTGCACAGACATTCCTCATACTCTACACTCTTCTCAAAAGTCTTTTCACACACCTACAATTAGGTCTTACCAATATCCTCCAGCAAATCCCAGTGTTGGTAGTATAACTTAACATATCTTAAATTACCCTGGAGCATAACTAACAGCTACAAGCACAGAGTTTTTGTGGATAGTCTCAGACTCTCTCACGCTAAATAACTGTATATATACATATTTTTTTTCAAATGTTCAGAATATGGTGTTGTTTGCCTCAGCATCCTTGTTTACCTCTTCTGGACATGTTCCAACTTGTTCCCAAGACTAACTATCATATAACAGATGTAATCTGAAGAGGAAAATGCTGTGTGAAAATCATCTTCTTTAATCTAGATGCAATGTTTCTCTCCATATATCCCAAGATTAGATTAGCGGTATTTTTGACAGCCACAATATAGTACTGAATTATATTTGTTCTAATCTATTAAAACCTTTAGGTCTTTTTCACTTGAACTGATTAAAAATTATATACCTATATAGTTGATTTTTTTTAAATGCAAGTGTAATTACATTTTACCTTATTAATAACAGTCAAGTGTTTTAGCCTATCAAAAATATTTTGGATCTTGATTTTTTTCACCAAACTTTTAACTATCATTTGGCCTTATGTTGTGTATGAATTTCATAGGAATGGCATACATATTTTTATTCAGGCCATCAATAAATAGTTTTGAACAAAATGGGGCAAAGTACACACCCAACATCATTCAACTAAAGATCTGTCTTAGGGTAAAATAGAATCATTATTCATTATTCTTTGGGTCTGATAATTCACCCTGTTCCTAAGCCATTACCCACAAAGCTGCCTGATTGATTTGTAATGTATGTGTCTTGCCAAGTCATTACTCTGATCATGTAACTTCAGTGGTACCCTATTGTTTATAGGATAAAATACTCCTCTGCTATTTAAAATCTTTCACAATCTGGTTCCAAAATGTCTTACTACATTTATTTTATATTATGCTACCACAACCTTCCAAAGTAGCTTATTCCACTTTTGGATACCTCTAATTATTCAAAAATTTCTCCTTAACGTGAAGTTAAATCTGCCTTTCTGGAACTTCTACCAATTGTGTGTTCTTAGTTCTAGATTTTGGAGTCAAGCAAAATAATTTTAATTCTATTTGCACCTAAGAGTATTTCAGACACTTTAAGATACTTTCCAGGTTACCAATAAGTCTTTTCTTCTCCAACATTTGTTCCTATTTCCTTCAAATTAACTTTATAGATTTTGCACTGCTCCCTCCTCCCCAAATCCTATGCCTACATATCATGACTAATTTGTTCAAGAAGAGATTTGGAAGTGATTGACATAGACATCAACCAACATCACGAAATATGAATTGGACTATATCTTTTTATGTGAAATGACTAGTTCATGATGCGAGATACATTTCAGAATCAGTTCTCTTTGTGCAGTCAGATCAATGACAGATTAGAGTTGAGATAAAATAAAATAACAGCAAATTAAAAGGATAAAGATAAGGAAAAAAATAGTACCTGCCATTATAATGGTTTCAATTCAATCTATTTAAATAACTGTTGACTTAAAAATGGGAAATCAATAAATGTGAAGAAAAACATTGATTCTGATCATTTCCATTCCTTAGAGAAGTTTAACTGATATAAAACATTTGCCACAGCAAGAAATCTAAAGAAAATCAGAAGTTGTACCCAGAAAACTCTTGATTTTGAGGAAGGCTAAATCTTAGTGCTATGCTACCATATAATGAGGGCTGGACTTGGAGATGGAGGATTTGGGTATGAATTCTGGTTCTTCTACCTTGTTATTTGCCCTTTATTCTTTTTTCTTCTTTTATTTTTACTGAGGCAATCAGAGTTAAGTAACTTGACCAGGGTCACACAGCTAATAAGTGTCAGGTGTCTGAGGCCGGATTTGAACTCAGATCCTCCTGACTCCAAAGTCAGATCTCTATCCACTGCATCACCTAACTGTCCCATTTGTCCTTCATTCTTGAAGAAGAACAATGATATCATGAGAATGACATCTTGATGCATATGAATTGGATTAAAGTGAGGCAGAGCTGCACACAGTCATTAGCCTCCCTCTCTCCTCCAGTCATTGAAGTCCAGTGGCAAAACAAAAGTCAAGATGATTGATGATGGCCTAGGATGCAGTGAGTGACCTTGGCCTTTCTAAATTAAGGTCTTTCCCAGGTATTAGTTTGTCTGGTGCTATGTCCATTTAATGACCAGATAAAAATTACAATTGAGACAAAAGATGGCCCCATTTAACTTCACAAAGATATCAATCTAGAAGAGTTTCTGTCCAGAACAAAAAATAATTGCCCTTTACGAAACCTAAACATTGAGCCAGTGAGGCTTGGGTTTGAGGCTATTATTCCCCATTCAATGAAAACCAGAGTGATTTGGGTTTAAAGGTGTAGTCAAAAAGGTCCCTTTAAAACATAGAGGGCTTTTTTAAAGCCTGTTTTATTTTTTTTCAAAGCTATATTTCATGAAATCATAAATGAAAACTGTACAGGACAAAAAGTAAATTGTCCCAACTTTTAAAAAATAATAAAAATAAATTAAATTATTGAGGTAGAAAAGGAAGAAGATTTAGAGAAAGGCAAAAGACAATCCTTGGTCTCAAAGAGTTTACAGTCTAATGAGCGACACAAAATAGAAGCAACTATGTATAAAATACGTATGTGTGTATATACATGTACACATTATACATACTTGAGGTTAGTCTCAGATAGGAATCAACAAGATTAAGGATGAGTGGGAAAGGCTTCTTGCCAAAGGAGAGACTTTAGCTGAAATTCTAATTAAGCTAGGGAAACTAGGCGATAGAAATTAGAAGGGAGAAAATTCCAGACACCAGAGGCAGAAAGTGAAAATGAATGGAGTCAGGAGTTGAAGTGTCATCTTCAAAGAATAAAAATAAGCCAAATGTTCTAGAAGAGTTAAGGAGAAGAGGGTGATAAGCAATGTCAAAGACTGCCCAGAGATCAAGAAGAGTGAGAACTGAGAAAAGGACACTAGATTGGGCAATTAAGAGATCATTAGTAACTTTGGAGAGAACAGTTTCAATTGAATGATAAGGTTGATGGCCAACATGCAAAGAGTTAAAAAGAATAAGGAGAGGAGTGGATGCACCTCTTATAGATGACCTTCTCAAGGAATTTAGGCACCAATGGGAGAGAAGATATAGGATGATAGCCAGTGGGGGATGGATGGATCAAATGAGGTAAATAGCCACTAGACTGGGAGAAATTGAAGAATAGTGAGAGAACAGAATAATAATGTTAGAGGCTAATGGCTTTATTACAATTTTAAGACAAAATTAAACAACATTTTAAGAAGCAGGGAAAGCCTCTTTACCTGAGGGAAAACATCAAGATCAAAGATATGGATTCAATTATCATATTTATGCAGATGATTCTCACATTTATTTATTGAGCGTTAACCTCTTCTGACCCCCAGTCTCAAATCTCCAATATCTATTGGACATTCCAGACTAGATATCTCATAGACATCTTAATTTCAATATGTCCAATACTGAACTTATTATCTTCTCCCTCTGCCTCCCCTCCCACTGCCAAACTCCCTCAATTTCTGAACTTCCCTATTATCATTTGTCTCATCCTCCCAGTCACCTAGGCTCAAAATCTGTGTCACCTTCAAATACTCATTTTTGCTTACTCACCTCTCCCATGTCATAGCTAATACCAAGTCCTATTGATTCAACCTTTGCAAAATCCCTGTTTAAGTTTCCTTCTCACCTCTCACATAGCCACCACCCTGATCAAGGCCCTCATCGTGTCATATCTGAATGATTTCTATAGCCTTCTGGTTAGTATCTCTGCTTCCAGTCTCTCCCCACTCCAGATCATCCTCTAATCAGCTGCCAAAGTGGTCTTCCTAAAGCTAAAGCCTGACCATGGCATGTCCCTACACCATAAATTCCAGTGACTTCCTATTAATTCTGGGATAAAATAGAAAATTCTGTTTGGCTTTTAAAGATCTTCATATCCTGGCCACTTCCTACTTTTCCATTCTTCTTATAGTCTCTACCCTTCTGCATACTCTGTTATTCTGTGATCCAATGACGCTGGGCTTCTTGCTACTCTTTGAAAATAATACTTCATAACCAAACTCCATGCCTTTTTGACCTCTACCCCTCTTTGTCTCTGCCTCCTGGCTTCTCTGACTTTCTTCAAGCCTCACCTAATATTCCATGTTTTGTAAAAAGCTTTTCTCAGTTCCCCTGAAAAGCTACTGTCTTCCCTTTGTTGATAACCTCCACTTTATCCTGCATTTATCTTGTTTGTACATAGCTGGTTTTATATTGTTCTTTTCTCAATCCTCATTCTCCTTGACCTTTTTGTGCTCTTTGATACTATTAGTAATCCTCTTATCCTTGAATCTTCTCTCTAGGTTTTCAAGACATTACTCTCTCCTGGTTCTCCTACTTATCAGGCCACTTCTCTCTCCCCTAAATATAGGTGTCCTCTAGGGCTCTATCTTGGAATCTCTTCTCTTTCCCCTCTATTCATATATTCTCTATATAAGGTGATATCTCCAACTGTCATCATTCTAATTATAAACTCTATTCTGCTGATTCTCAATCTACCCATCCTGCCCTAATCTCTCTGCTGAACTCCAGTCTCACATATACAACTGCCTTTCAGACATCTTGAACTGGGTGGCCAGTAGATATTTTAAACTCAACATGTCCAAAATGAATTCATTATCTTTCTTTCTAAACCCTCACAACTCCAAACTTGCCTATTACTATTGAGGGTACTACCATTTTTACCAGTTCTCTAGGACTCGAAATTTAGGTGTCATCCTTAACTTAACACTATCTGTCATGTACTCCATATTCATTCTGTTGCAAAGACCTGTCAATTTCACTTTGGAAACATCTGTCAAAAGCATTCCCTTCTCCCTCCTAATATTGCCACTACCCTAACACAGGCTTTCATCACTTCACAGTTGGACTATTGCAATAGCCTTCTGGTGAGTCTACCTACCTCAAGTCTCTCCTTGCTCCAATTCATCCTCCATTCAGTTGCCAAAGTGATTTTCTTTTTTTTCCATTTTTTTATTAATTTAGTTTGATTTATCAACAGTCACTTCTATAAGATTTTGAGTTTTAAATATTTCTCCCCCTCCCTTCCCAAGATGGCATGCAATCTAATATAGGCTATACATATATATTCTTATTAAACATATTTTCACATTATTCATGTTGTAAGTAAGAATTAGAATTAATAGGAGGAACCACCAGAAAGAGGAAACAAAACAAAACAGAAGAAAAAAAATAGCAAATAGTATGCTTTGATCTGCATTCAAACTCAATAGTCCTTTCTTTGGATGTGGATAGCATTTTCTGTCATGAGGCTTTTGGAGATGTCTTAGATCTTTGAATGGCTGAGAGGGGTTAAGTCTATCAAAGTCAGTCATTACTTAATGTGGCTGTTACTGTGTACAATGTTCTCCTGGTTCTGCTCACTTCACTCAGCATCAAACCATACAAGTCTTTCCAGGTTTATCTGAAGTCTGCCTGTTCATCATTTCTTATAGCACAATAGTATTCCATTACATTCATATATCACATTCACAATTATGATAACTACCTGTGTCTTTCTCTTCATCCTTCTTCCCCGTTTATGCTTTTCTTTCTCCTTTCTCATTTTCATTCCTCACTGATGTTTTGCTTTTGACCACCACCTCCCTCAGTTCCACCTCCCTTCTATTAGCCCCCTCCCTTTTCTTTTCCCTTTTCCATCCTACTGCCTATGGGGCATGTTAGATTTCTATACCTAACTGGTTATGTTATTCCCTTCTTAAGCCAAATCTGATGAGAGTAAGGTTCGAACAATGCTCATCCCCCTCCCTTCTTTCCCTCTGTTGTAGTAGGTTTTTGTGTCTTTTCCTGTAATGTAATTTACCCTTGTCTACCTCCTCCTTTCTCAGTATATTTTCTTAATCAGACTAATCCACTTACTTGGATCCATTTAACCCACTTGATTAGATTTTTTTTTATCATTACATCAAAGTCAGCTTATATCAGCCGCCTTTATGTACACTCCTTTAATATGGTGTAATAACAATACAGTTCTCAAGAGTTGCAAGTGTCATCTTCCCTTGTAGGGATGTAAACAGTTTGCCCTTATTAACAACGTATTGTATCTTTCTGTCCCATTTACCTTTTTATGTCTCTCTTGAGTCTTGCACTTGAAGATCAAATTTTCTGTTGAGCTCTGGTCTTTTTATCAGGAAGGTTTGGAAGTCCCCTATTTCATTGAATATCCATCTCCTCCCCTGAAAGATCATGCTCATTTTTGCTGGGTAGTTGATCCTTGTTTGTAATCCAAGCTCCTTTGCCTTACAGAATATCATGTTCCATGCTCTAAGGTCTTTTAATGTAGAAGCTGCAAGGTCCTATGTAATCCTGACTGTGGTTCCATGATATTTAAATTGTTTCTTTCTGGCTGCTTGAAGTATTTTCTCTTTGACCTGGTAATTTTGGAATTTGGCTACTATATTCCTTGGTGTTTTCAATTTGGAATCTCTTTCAGGAGGTGAGCCATGGATTCTTTCTATGGCTGTTTTACCTTCTGGTTCTAGGACTTCAGGGCAGTATTCCTTTATGAATTCCTGAAAGATACTGTCCAGGCTCTTTTTTTTCATCATGATTTTCAGGTAGACCAATAATTTTTAAATTGTCTCTCCGAGATTGATTTTCCAGGTCAGTTGTTTTACCAATGAGATATTTTACATTTTCATCTATTTTTTCATTCTTTTGTTTTTGTCTGATTCTTGTTTTCTCAAAGAGTCATTAGCTTCCATTTGCTCAATTCTAATTTTTAACAAATTGTTTTCTTCTATTAGATTTTGTACCTCTTTTCCCATTTGGTCAATTGTGTTTTTTAGGTACTTGTTTTCTACAGTTAATTTTTGTCCTTCCTTTTCCAAGCTATTGACTCTCCCCGAATACCTCTCATTCCTTTTCCCATTTTTTCTTCTACCTCTCTCATTTGATTTTAAAATCCTTCTTGAGTTCTTGTAAGAAGACTTTTTGTGCTTCAGACCAGTTCATGTTCCCTTTTGAGGTTCCAGATGGGGGTTTGTTGACAATGTTGTCCCCTTCAGAATATCAGCCTTGATCTTCACTCTTCCTATAATAAGAATCTATCGTTTTGTTTCTTTTTGCTCATGGTGTTTGCTTATTTCCTGGCTTTTAAAGAGATTGGGCTCTCCTGCTGGGGAGCAGAAGGCACTGACCCAAGCTTCTTGTGTTGGGAACCTAGGGCCTGGTCAATGACTTTGTGTGCTGGGGCCTCCAGTGTTGGCAATTGGAGACTGTAGGATTCTGGTGTTGGCCTGGAAACAACAATACTGGAACTCTAAGGGTAGGATTGGGTAGTGTGGCTCATGGAGATTTCCTGCTCATTGAGACCTTTACTTCCTTTTGCTTTCTTCAGCTCTTTTCAGATGGATGTTGTAGGGTGTTTATCCACCTGGGGCCCCTTGGAGCGCAGCTTCCCTTAGTTTTGCTGAGGCACTGGGAGAGCCAGTTGCTGTGGAATGCCGAGGCACCTGGTGGTTTTCTGAGCTGGTTTCCACCAGTTCCCCCACCCTCAATGAGGCACTCGTGGTCCAGGAGTTGGTGTTTACCCGCTCCACCACCTGGGCTTCAGGATCTCCTCTGGTATGCTGAGGTGAGGCTTTCCCCTAGCTTGCCAGGATGCCTCCTGTTCTGTACTGCTCCCCTTCCCCAGGGTAAGAGGGGCCTTTCCAGTTAATCCCTCAAGCTACCTGGGCTACTGGACAGCTCCACTCCATCTTTCTTCTGGTTCAGCTGTTCCAGGGTTTTTCCTAGGGTGATATTTTCTGACCTTTCAGGGGTTAATAAGGGAGAGTAAGAGAGACTTATCTCTTACTCCACCATCTTGGCTCCCAGAAGCAAAAGTCCAAAGTGATTTTCCTAAATGGAAGATTTGATCATGTCACCTCCTTACTCAATAAACTCCTTGACTCCCCCAGGATCAAGTACAATATCCTTGCTTTAGTGTTCAAGCATTTCATAACCATCACCTCCAACTGTTCCAGCTTTTTCACACCATATTCCCTGCTAAATACTCCTTGACCCAGTGATATTGGCCTCCTTGTTGTTCCACATATAATACATTACATCTACCAGTTCTGAGTATTTTTTTTCTGACTGTCCCATGTACCTTAATTGCTCTCCTTCCTCATCTCTGCCTCCTGACTTTGCTGGCTTCCTTCAAGTCCCAACTACAATTCCATCTTCTATACAAAACCTTTCTCAATCTCTCTAAACTCTAATGCCTTCCCTCTTTTAATTATTTCCTACTTATCCTATATATAACTTGTTTGTACATAGTTGTTTACTTATTGTGTCCTGCTTTATATTGTGAGCTCCTTAGAGGCAAACTGTCTTTTCCTTTTTTGCATTTCCAGAATTTAACACAGTGCCTGACACATAGAAGGCACTTAAAAATGTTTATTAACTGACTGTTCTCCCCTATTAGAATGTGAGTTTGAGGGTAAAGACTATTTTTGCCTTTCTTTGTAGCACTAGCACTTAGCACAGTGTTTGGCCTGTAGTCAGTTTATCATTCATTAAATGTTTATTAAGTGTTGACTCACCTTTACAAGATAGTTAAGATAAAAAGAGAGGAGAGAAATAATCTCCAGATGCATCAAACCTAACTAGTTTTTGTCACATCACCATCTACCCCATATCTTATGTATAATTCAATCACAGTACATAGTACTTATAAATTTTGGTGCTCACTTTTTGTTTGAAGGCTTCTGTTGCCTCTCACCAACATTTTCTGCTTCTTTCTACCCCTCCCCACTCCAGTCCTTTAAGATAAGAGAATCTATCTTCCCCATAAAGGTAAGGCCTTGTTAGCTCCAAGGTTGGGGCCCAAATCTATGGAAAATAGAGGAAAGGAAAATTGGGGGCCTCCTAAAATTAGCAGAAATCCATTTTTAGCAAGCTATTAAACTATGATCTGTTGATATCTTGGACAAGTGGAGATACACTGAAGCCTAGGCCAACATCCATTTAGAGTACAAACTTATGTGCAACACACTATAGAGGAGGACAGTGAATAAAAAGAGGCAGTGAAACCTATTGTTAGGAAAATGCGACTACAGAAAACCTGGAATGAGACAGAACTAAATCAAATAACCCAAAGAATATTTACATATGAAAATAGAAGGCAGACCCAAAAAAAAGTGTGAAATTGAACAGATCTACAGTGATTTTATAGCCATTGCCAAGATATTAGTAAATAACCCTGTTTTCCTGAGCTAAGGCCTAGCAAGCGTGCAAGCTATGCCCTGAGCTTGGCATAATGACAATCCTTTGTGCTCACTCTTTAGATGACCTCAGTCACAGCAAAATCCCAGAATTGTTTCACACCAGCATCAAGTAGTTTCTGAGCTTGGACAAGTACCTGTAGTACCAATGTTCGGGTCATAAAGCCCTGCTATGAATCAAACTTGTCACATTGTTATTGTTATCCCTCATTGTCAAGGCTACAGCTCACTAAGCAGCCATAGATACAAATACTGAGTTCTCCCCACACTGCCTCAGGCTCCCCCACTACCGGTGGGGCTCCAACACATCTGTCCTTGCTTGCACACCATTTCCCTTACTTTGATAAATTAAACTTCTGTTTGATTCCTCACTGTCCTGTCTCTCACCTGCTTGGTGTGTCTCTAGTCACTCTCAGGTTAGAGACTGGCTCTGGTCTCGTTGACTCCGTATATCCTTATCATTGCTGACAATGAAATCTGCCTAAAAGAGTGGAAATTGTTATAATTTTTGTAGTGGTTCACCCTTCATTTTTGAAGAGGATCAATGACATCATGTGGTGATTTCTTGACTTTAGCATGAATTGGATTTAAGGGAAGCAGAGTTGCACAAAGTCATCAGCCTCAATCTCGCTTCCAAAATTGTTAAGATCCAGTGACAAGACAAAAGTCAAGATGATTAGCAAAGGCCCAAGATGCAGTGGATGGCCTTGCTGTATTCTATGTCTGACTAAGCTGTAAGAGCTCCACAGTGCCTACTTTAACTGCCTTCAACAATCCTTGGAACAAATTGTTCTCTTCTGTCTATTCCTCTTGGGGAAATCTTCATATCCTTAGGGTAGATATCCCCTACCTCCCCAATAGGTTTGAGACCCATCAGCTACCCTCAATATGGGTTAGCCCATTTGCTAAGATGGTTTTACCAGGGTGTGGCCACTGTGCATGCTACAGCTTCTTGGAGCCCCGGGGGAAGGTTGAGTGACAAATGGTTACCAAAGATGGACAAGCAGCCCTGAAAAGGGGTTGGCTATCCCTTATACCTGAGATACTAGTCCTCCCTGAACACCCAATACACTGAAAGAATGTAAATAGCACTTTAAACAATGAAATCTGGAAAACTAGCCAAACGACCATATACAAACAGAAATATTTGCTACATTTAACAGAATGTTAAAAATAGCCTGGAAATCATCTTCCAGATGTCTCAAAGAGGAAAAATTATGAAATAGTGGAAAAGGTGACCCTGGTAGCATTATTCAACCACAAGCACACAGACACACACAGTAATTGTAAAGTCATTGGTGACTTTTACATGCATATTCCTAATTTCTATAAGATATATATATATATGTGTATTTCTACATTCGACATAATTCTACAATAATCTCTACAAGAGAATCTCTATAAGATTCTATAATAATCCATATAACAGAATGTTCAAATAACCAATTCAGGATTGCCTTGTTGATATATGAGAAAGGAATTGACAGACAATTTTCTGCAGCAGATCCACTACAACTTCACAGTCACAGAATGAATTGAAAGATGAAGAAAATACACAATATCACTGCTTTCACTTGATTCAATAGAGCAAAAAATAGAGCAAAAAAACCAGAGCCTCAGATAATGAGATGCAGTTAGATAGACCACCCACTGTTTTAGTCTATTAGTATATAGACCTTGGAGAACCCATACAGATGGAAAAACAGGATGTACCCTAAATTGAATATGAAATGAGGAGGTTTGATCAAACTTAGGAAATTGTACATATATGCAATGATAGTAAATTTTGTCTCTGCCATCAAACCCCATCTTTTTAATATTCTTCTGATAATACCATCTCACTACCAATCACAGAGCACCAAAATCTTAGAAGAATCAAAACTTCAAGTGACCCAAAGAAGAGTTAAAAATATGCAATGCAGATGTGAATAGTTTGCTGCATCCAACTGTGATCTGTGCACAACATGTGGCTTAAAAAGCGTCACCTGAGATACAAAAGTAGAAAATGAGGGGAGCTAGTCAATTCATAAGAATGAGAAATAGCAAGATGTGTAGTTTAAACAGTGCATTAGAATACAGAGAATAATTAAAGAACCAGAAGAATGCTTCAGGTGTATTGAATAGATCCTTCTTGAAGGCTTAATTGGAAAACACAAACAAGCATTCTTCAATCTGCACTAGTGGAGTGAGCAATCACATTTATGAGATCATACATTTACAGAAGTATTGAGTATTTCAGTGAAATCTGCATATCCTCTTCTTATGTCCATTGCTTCTATTTCTATCCTCTGGGACCAAGCAGAACAAGTCAAATCTCTTTTCCACATGACAGCCCTTCAAATACATGAAGATGAGTTTTATTCATTACCCCATCCATTCACTCTCACCTCACACAAATGTGCACTTTGAGTCTTCTCTTCTCCAAGTAACGCATCTCCAGTTTCTTCAAATGATCCTCATATGAATGCAAGGATTTTCAGTCTTCTTCCCTTCCTGGATGTCTTCCTAGGGGTGCATTCTAACTCTTCAAAGTCCTTTCTAAAAATGTGGTGTCTCAATCTGAATACAGAATTCCAAATGTGGTCTAAGCAGGGATTTGTGGAACTGTATGCTCTATGTTGAGAAGCAAATATAATGAAAAACTTCCCAACAGTTGAAGCTATCCAAAAAGAATGGGCTATCTGAAAATGTAATGTGTTCCATTCACTGTGGGAATTAAAAAGAAAAAAAAGACTGAATACCCACTGACCAGGTATGTTGTAGAGGGTATAATCTTTCAGATATGGGTTGAAATAAGTGACTTTTGATGTCCATTCTAAATCTGAAACTCTGTGATTCTACAAAGATTTATTTATCACATGCTTTCCTACTTTTTCTTTGCTTTTTCAAATCTTTTCTTGAGATAATTGACACTTCTTTTATGGTGCTTCTGATCTGCAAATAGCAGACTCTTCATTGTGCCTTCATGCAAACAGGAATCATCCTCAAGTGTTGTTTAGATATTAAGTAGATATCCATAAGATATTACATAGAAACACAACTTCTAGTCACTTTTTGCCTTATCCCTTCTCTCCTCATTGTTAATGAACCTGTGTTGTCTCATAGCCATTACCTATTAAGTGGATTCAAACACTTATTAGCACCTAACTAGTGCCAGATAACATGTGAGTGCTGTAGCTAGAAAGAAGAAAAAAAAACATCAACAATGAAAACTGCTTTCATGGAACTTATCTAATAGGAAAAATAAGGCTAGAATGCGAATGCATATGGTAGAAGACTTTGAATTCCATGAGGAAAAGATTTTTATCTTAAATAATCTTTGTAATTTCCCCATTATAAACTACTGTAGTAAACTATTTTGTGCAAGGCAGCTGCTTAATAAATTTTGTTTTTTTTTTATTTTGTTTTTCCAAAGGAATGATATGAGATAGAATGTAATAAGGGAAAAGAACTAATCTGGAAAATCAGACCTACCACATCTCATATTCTTTCCTTATTTCTTACCTTCCTGAGAAATTTGAGACCATCTGAAGTGAGCTCCTGCTTTTTCCAAGGTCAATCCTACTACAAATGCACTTAATTCGATATTCTATCGTATTCTCCAGTGGATTCTATTCTCAATCATCTTGAGTCTCTCTCTCTCTTTATTGAATTGTAAACCTCTCTCTATCAACTGATTCCTTCTCTACTACCTTTCAAATATGACTGTCCCCCTCAACCTTAAAAAAAACCTTTACTAGAACCTACCATATCCTAAAGATATAATCCTCTCTTGCTCTTCCATTTCTCAGCCAAATGCCTAAAAAAAGCTGCTCCACTCATGGCTTCCACTTCTCCTCTTACTTGCTCCTCACCCCTTGGCAATCTTGCTTCTGATTTTATCAATCTGAAGCAATTGAAGCTAATCTTTCCAAAGTTACCAGTGATCTCTTAGTTGCCAAATATTATGGTTTTTCATCAGTCCTCCTTGACCCATGTGATTCATTTGATACAGTTGACTATTCTCCTCCTGAATATTCTCTCCTCTCTTGACTTTGTGACACTACTCTATGCTAGCTTGTCTGAACACTCTTTCTCAGTCTCCTTTGCTGACTTATCATGCCGCCCTAGCTTTGTGTGTTCTCGAAGATGTTAGACCCTTTTCTTGTCCCCATTGCAATGTTTCTTTGTTGAGTTTAATGATCTATTGCCTATCTATGCAGATGACTTCCAGATTGATTTATCTAGCCTCAGTCTCTCCTCTGAGCTTCAACCCCACCTCATCAATTGACTATTAGATATTTTGAACTGCATGTCTCAGAGACATCTCAAACTCAACTAAACTCATCATCTTGCCCCCAAACTTCTTTATTTCTGTACAGAGTTTCACCATTTTTCTAGTCTCCTAGGGTCTTAACTTTATCATTATACTCAACTCCTGACTCTTCACTACCTTACATATTCAATTAGTTGCCAAATCTTCCCATTTCTACCTTTGCAATATATCTTGCATTGAACTTTATCACTCCACTCACACAAATACCACCTTAGGACTCTCATCACCTCTTGACTCAATCAGTGTCACAGCCTTCTAATTTCTTTCCCTGACTTAAGTTTCTCTTCACTACAGTCCACCCTACACATGGCTGCCAAAGTAATCTTCCTTAAGTGCAAATTGGACCATGAACCTCCTACTCAATTAACTTCAATGATTTCCTATTGACTCTAAGATAAAGTGTTAACTCCTCTGTTTTGCTTTTTAACGCACTATACAATATACCTTCCAACCTTTCCTGCCTCGTTGGACACTGCTCCCCATCCCATACACTATAATCCAGCCAAACTGACCTCCTCTTTGTTGCTCACATATGACAGTCTATCTCCCCATTCTCTTCCTTTGCCATGACTGTCATACATGTTTAACATATATTCTCTCCTTAACTCTGTCTCATAGAGTATTTCTCTCCCTTAAGACACAGTTCTGAGAGAGGATTCTGGGAAGACGCAGAGTACATCAGAAAAGTCCAAGCTTTCAAGATTTTCCTCCACAAAAGAAATAAAACAACTTTTCAGGACAAACATAAAGCAGTAAAATAAATAAGAGAAGGGACAGAACAGGGGTCATCTGGGGACAATCAGACAAGATCTAAAGAAAAATACCAGGAGGATGTGTGGTCCCTGTGAAGAGTAAACACCTCAGATTAGGGATCACTCAAACAACAAGCAGCAAGCCCTAGGGTTAGCTGTATTGGGAGGCTGCTTCTGCCCAAGCCACAGGATCTTTTAACCCTGGAACAGTGAGGGGAGTTGGGCACCAAAGCCCAGAAAGATTGAGGGATCCTCTGCTGACAAGGAATGCCAGACCCAGCTGTGCTGTGGAGATGCAGCCAGGGTGAGAAGGAACACACTCAATGAGTAGTACAGAAGCAATGGGGCAGGGACGCTGCTGACTGTGGGCACTTACAGGAGGCTGGAGGTCTTGGTTTGGGTTCAAGGTCATAGAGGAGAACTGAAGGAGGATCTGAGGCCAAAGGCACCATCCTCATGCCCCTGGACTAGAGGTGATCACAAAAATTAAGCTATTAAAAAATTGCACAGGCAAGGAGAAAGAATCCAACCATAGAGAGTTACTATGGGAATAGCGAAGACCAGGGTTCATTTTTGGAGGAGGATAGTGAGGCAAAGAAACCTTTTTCTACCCCAAAGAATAATGTCAAATGGCCACCTGCCCGAAAAGAATTCATAGAAGAACTTAAAAACACTTTTAAAATCAAATGAGGGAGATTGAGGAAAAAACTAAAAAAAAAATCCAAATTATGAAAAGAAAGTCAATCAAATAGAAAAGGAGATCCAGAATCTTAAGGAAGAAAATGACTCCTTGAAAATCAGAATTGGGCAAGGGGAAGCCAGCAAAGTTATAAGAGATCAATAAATAATAAAATAAAATATAAGGAATGAAAAAAATAAAAGAGAATGTAAAACATATAAGAAAAACAACTTATCTGGAAAACAAAGCAAGAAAAGAAAACATAAGAATAAGCCACTTTTTCCTGTTCTACTGTTATCAAATGCTTGTTTTATTTAAGTTCAGAATAAAATAAGTCAAATTTAAAAAAATACAAGAATACATAGAGGTAGGAATAAATGGTACAAGATCATGGTAAAAAACTTCTAGTAGAGTTTTGTTGCAATCTAGTGTTTTGTGTATGAAGGGTAGCAATGAAGTCTGGCATGACTGGAGACAGATTGTGAAGTGTCTTAGCTGATAGACTGAGTTTGTAGTTTCTCTTACATGAAATGGTGAAAGCCTCTTAAGATTTTTGGTCAGGGAAACTGACATAGGTCAGACCTATACATTAGCCAGTGCATTAGTAAGATTACTTTGGAAGCTGTGTTGTAATGGATGGATTGGGAAGGGAAAAGGCTGGCGTCAGGGAGACCAGTGAGGAAATTAATGTAATACTCCAGGAAAAAGTTCACGAGGGCTAGAACTGGGGTAGTAGCAGAATAAATGAAAAGAAGCGGAGATAAAAAAGAGCAATTTCAGTATAGAATAAACAGACCTTGGCAATTATTTGTACATAGGGGGCAAGGAAGAGAAAAAGTTCAACAAGACCCACAAGCTTCCAGCCTTACTAATTGTAAAGATGGTAATGGAATCAACAAAAATGGAAAAGTTGGGACTAGGAGAACTTTCAGTGGGAAGATGATGTTCTCAGCATTGGAAATATTGAAATTTAAGTTGTGTTAGGACATAATAGTAATAATGATAACAATATCTCACATTTATATATCACTTGCTATGTGCTAGGCACTGTGCTAAGCACTTTATAATTATCTCATTTGATCTTCACAAGAACCCTGGGAGGCAGGTGATATTATTATCCCCATTTTACAGATGGAGAAACTGAGGGAAACAAAGGTCTTTTGTTATTGTTTGTTTTGGTTTTGTTGTTACTGTTGTTGTTGTTGTTTTTGCTGTGTTTACTTGCCCAAGATCAGACAACTAGTAACTGTCTGAGGCTGGATTTGCACTCAAGTCCTCCTGACTCTAGGCCTAGCATTCTATTCACTGCACCTCCTAGAGAAATGTATATAAAGGTTATTGGAATAACATGACTGAAACATAGGGAAGAAATTTATATATATATATATATTATATATATTATATATTATATATTATTATATTATTATATATATATATTATATATATTATATACATATATGTATATATATATAAATTTGGGAGTCAGATAAACAGAGACGATAACTGAAGTAGTACATAAAATCACCAAGGGAAAAAGTGTAGAAAGGACAAATAAGAAAGCCCAGGATAGAATCTTGGGGAATATACAGTTAAGGGAGGAAGGAAAGTGAAATGATCAGCATAGGAAAGATAAGAGGAAAAATGGGAAAGAACGATATTGAAGAAGGCAGTGGAGAAGAGTATCAAGAAGGATGGAGCTGCATCAAAACGAAGGCTATAGAAATATCAAGGTAGGGTTTTGGCTTTTGTTTTTTTATGAAATGATTTTTAGGAAGTAAGGCAAGAGCCAGTTAGAACAGGTTAGGTTAAAGTTGAGAGAGGATGACTGAAATAGTTAACTACAGGGTTCAAACTGGAGAAGTAGGGAAATGAAACCAGAACATAGGGAATGCAAAAGTAGAAGAGAAGAATCAAAGGGTTAGAAATCATGACAAGAGTGAGGAAAATGGATCAAAAGGAGGGAGGCAATGGGCAATGTAGGATAAAGGGGGATTATATTCCATGGGGACAATTTCAGAGTTCAAAATGCAATTTTAACTATTAAGGAGCACTAATGATCAAAATTTTGGCTCATTTAGCACTAGGAGATTAGTGCTACCAACCACGTGCTCACCCCAGAAGTTATTTTCTCTGGCCTGTATTTTGAAAGTCCACCTTCTTTCCATGTTTGAAAACTAGCCCATTGGTTTATCTGTAGGAGCTTGAGATATAACTCAGCCAAGGCAGATGGTTTTAATGATCTGCTTACTGTCTTCAGTTCCAATTCCCTGTTACCCACATTTTGTTATATCCATTCCAGTCTAAAGCAGAACCCATCTTTGGTTCCACTTATTGTCATATGCATTCATCATCTCATCCAAATCAAATACAATCTTATCTATTTCTCATTCCTCTTCTTGATAGCAACATTGCTAAACAACAACAATAAACAGACAAACAATAAATTTCACTTCTTGTTGTCCTTAGCATTCACCAAAAGCCTCAGCTCTTTTTGAACTTAAGTCATCCTGACATCATTCTTTCAGGTCCAAGTTATTCTATCTTGTTCATGTTTAGTGAAAATGTTGGGCCTCTTGAACTACATTAGCCTTTTAAATTTCTTCTCATTTTCTTCCTCAATGGAATAATTTGTCATCACCACACGAGAATTCAATTTGGCACAGCTTTCCAACTTTCTTGAACTGACATTCCTTTTAGACTCTTTGGCCATGGGATCAATCTTTGCTCTGAATAATGTGAAATTTTCTCTTCTCAATACTACATGTTGACAGGCTATGCCTGACATTTCCTTCTTTATGTATTATAAACTTAAGATGGCATTATCACTTTGTCTCAATACCCTTGCCTTTTAAGGAACCACAAGAATATAACAGAATTGTAAGGACCTCATAGGGCATCTAGTTTAATCTATACCAAAATAAAGTAATACTATCTAAAACACATTTACTCTTTGCTTGAAGTATGCCATGTGAGTTAAAACCCACTACTTCCCAGGGACACCTATCCTTTTTGTATAGTTCTAATTGTTAGAAGATACTTCCATATATCAAGTCTCAATTTGCTTCTTTTCAATTTCTACTCCTTGTTCCTAGTTTGCCCTACTAGGCCAAGCAGTGAAAATCAAATATTTTCATATGCAATGCAAGAAGAGACTTGAAAATCATCTAGCCCAATCCCTTATTTTAGAGATGAGGAAGTAAGGCCTAGAAAAGTTTTTTTTTTCCCCTTTTAAATAGTAGTTTTTTTTCAATTACATGTAAAGATAATTTTTATCATTCATTTTTTATAAAATTTTGAGTTCCAAATTTTCTCCTTCCTTCCCTCCCCTCCCTCCTACATAGGAAGGTAAGCAATTTGATATAAATCATATATGTGCAATCGTGTAAAATATATTTCCATATTAGTCATGTTGTGAAAGAAGAAACAGAACAAAAGGAAAACTATGAAAAAAAATAAAGGAAATGAAAATAGTATTCTTCAGTCTGTGTTCAGATTCCACAGTTTTTTCTCTGGATGTGGATAGCATGTTCCATCATGAGTCTTTTGGAATTGTCTTGCATCATTGTATTTCTGAGAAGAGCCAAGTCAATCATGGTTGATCATCACACAATGTTACTGTTATATGTACAGTGTTCTCCTAGTTCTATTCACTTCACTTTGCATCACTTCATAAAATGTCTTTCCAGGTTTTTCTGAAATCCATCTGCTCATCATTTCTTATAGCACAATAGTATTCCATTACATGCATATACCACAACTTGTTAAGCCATTCCCCAATTGACGGACATTTCCTTGATTTCCAAATCTTTGCCATCACAAGAAGAACTGCTATAAAATTTTTTTTGTACATATAGGTCCTTTCCCCTTTTTATGATATGTTTGGAATAGAGACCTAGTAGTGGCATTACTGGATCAAAGTGTATATAGTTTGATTGCCCTTTGGCATAGTTCCAAATTGTTCTCCAAAATGGTTGGATCAGTTCAGAACTCCACCAACAATGCATTAGTGTTCCAATTTTCCCACATCTCTAACATTTATCATTTTCTTTTTTGTCATATTAGCCAATCTGATAGGGCCTAGAAAAGTTGGAGATAACTTTCATGTCCCCGAATATTCTCTTTTTCAGATTGAAAACTTCCAATTCCTTCCACTAATTTTTTTCATTCTTTTGTTTCTGTTTGACTGATTCTTGATCTCTCATAGAGTCATTAGCTTCCACTTGCCCACTTCTAATTTTTAACAAATTGTTTTCTTCTTTTAGATTTTGTACCTCATTTTCCATTTGGCTCATTTTACTTTTTAAGGAGCTCTTCTTTTCAGTGAGTTTTTGTGCCTCTGCTTTTTAAGGAGTTGTTTTCTTCAGTGTACTTTTTTTTTTCCATTTGGTCAATCGTATTTTTAAGGACTTGTTTTCTATGGTTAATTTTTGTCCTTCCTTTTCCAAGTTATTGACTTTCTCTTGCATACCTCTCATTTCTTTTCTCAATTTTTCTTCTACCTCTCTTATTTGACTTTTAAAATCCTTCTTGAGCTCTTCCAAGAAGGCTTTTTGATCTGGAGACCAGTTCATATTCCCCTTTGAAGTTTCAGATATGGGTACGTTGATAATGTTATCTTCTTCTGAATTTGTGCCTTGATCTTCCCTGTCCCCATAATAAAAATCTATGGTTGTTGTCTGTTTCTGCTTTTTGCCCATGGTGTTTTTCTGTTTCCTGACTGAAAAAAAAAATGTTGAGCTCTCCTGCTGTCACAGGGGGCACTGACTCAAGCTTCTTGTGCTCAGAGTCCCAGACCAGGTCATTGGCTTTGTGTTCCGAGACCTCAAATGCTGGCAGCTGGAGGCTGTAAAGTTCTGGCAGTTTACCTGGTGCTAGGCTGGGGTCAGCAACACCAGAGCTCTCCCGGTGGGAGTGGGGATTCTGGGCCTTAGGGAATGCTTTCTCACCCAGGACTTGCAATCCTTTCTTTGGCTCCTACTCACTCAGCGCTTTCACTTGCTCTCTTGGACCTTGCACAGGTATGTTTCACTGCTGAAAGATGTATGTCAGCCTATAGCCTTGCCTCCTAGAGTTGTGCTTTCTGGAATTGTGCTGAGGCACCAGAAGATTTGACTGCTGGAGAAAACCATTGAATGTCGTGGTTTCCCAAGCTAGTGTCTACTGGTTCCCCTGACTGTACTAAGGTATTCAGGGAGTCCTGGAGTTGGAACTTGCCTGCTCCACTACCCTGGACAGGATCTCCCCTGTATATTTAGTAGGTGGGGCTTGCTGCTGGCTTGCTGGGATACCTCCTGTCCTGTATTGCTCCCCTCCCCCAGAGCAAGAGGGGCCTTTCTCATTAATCTTCCAAGCTTCCTGGGCTACACAACTGCTGCACGCCATCTTTCTGCTGGCTCAGCTGTTCAAGGGTTTTTCCTGGGGTGATATTTTCTGGGTTTTCAGAGGTCAATAAGGGAGAGTGAGAGCAACTTATTTCTTACTCTGCCATCTTGGTTCCTGGAAGCAGACCCACTAATTTTTATATGGCATGATCTTGAGGCCCTTCTCAACCAAATTATCAATGTTTTTACTAAAATGGAGCACCTATTACTAAATTCCTGAGGTGATCAGATCAGAATGGAGCACAACTATGTTTTGAAATCTTCATCATGAAAAGCATACCTCTCTGAATGCACTGTAATTTTTCACTGTTTTTTTTACTTGTCCTATGCATCATTTATTCTCACCAAAGATACTTCAATATGATGATGAATCTGTTATATTATCTATTTCTTCCTTCTATCTAAATGTCTTAAGGTATGTTGGAGATAGTTCAAACCAGCTCTCAAGAACACCTATTAAATTTTAAAACTTGCAAATTGGCAAATGCTACAAATAAAATTTGATTTTTTATTTTCTTGATTATGTAGACTCAAGAAAGTGATGGGCAAAATTTTAATAATGCAGATTAATCTTAAAACTGTGTTATGTGAAATTTACTCTGCAATAATCCAGTTGTTATTTACCAGCACACTCTTGTCTATAGTATGTTTCTGACTATGTTGATATTCATCCACATATTTTATACCATGTTTATTTAATTTCTTTCCTGAATTTCTTCACATGAGCATATCTAGTTGATATATAGTTTTTCTAGAGAAGCAAAAAACAAAGTGATCATATGGAATGGGGTATGTTATAACTATACTGACAGTGAAAGGATATATTCCTCCTTTTATTAACAATCAACAATATAACTTTTTCAGGAAATGTATGCTGTAAGGGAGTTTGAATATTTGTCAAAAAGTTGTCTATTGTGTTAAAAGAGAACATTAAATATATATATATGTATATGTACATATATATATACATATTATATCATGTGTATATATGTGTAAAATCCCAGCTTAAGTAGCCTCCCCCAAAGACTTTTGATATTACCATCTGGGAACTGTCAGTTAACTGTCATTTGTAGAGGAACTTGGAAAAGACAAAGAGAAATTCTTTCCTGAACAGACTTGAGGAGTTAACTGTGACATAGTTATGTCACATAGTTATGTGACGTGTGACAAAGAGAGTTTGGACAAGACTGAAGAGAGAGGACTTCTGGGTCACATGACCAACAAGAGGGAAGAGTAGACATTTTCTTCAATCCACATGGCCTCTTAAACACCTCCAAAATGAGTATTATGCATATGAAGTAAAGCAATTGCTGCTGACTCCACTTTCTAAAACCCCAACAATCCAAGCCAGATAACAATTCGATGAAGTAATAGCAGAAAAGTCTAATCAGTAATCCTGGATGTGCTCACCCAGCTCTACTTCTCCCACAAACACCACACTCTATTAGGGCTATGCAATATGATCCATGGTTTTTCACTCTGAGATCCACTCAACAATTCCTTTGCTGCTACAAGTGCAATCTCTGCCAGCATATCTCCCAGCCTCTCCCCTCACCCCCCCATTATGAAGCAATAAGCAACAGAACTTAACTTTGATAGCTTCCCACACCCTTTGCAGTGGAGGTAGAGGCATAGAAAATCAGAAACTTGTTCTAGGGATCTAGCTCTGAAATTAGCTATGTGGCAACAGTGCTCACCCAAATTAAAAAAGAAACAGAAGAAATAGGGGCAGGACATCAGCATGTGTGTAGAGTTCTTCTGGGCCTGAAGTCAAAGGTACTGGCCAACTGAGGCCAGTTCTGTCCCTCTAGAAGTCACTTGGGGCAGAGACAGAAGATAGTGAAGAGAGAATTCCCCAGAAGGATAAGACAGCTTTGGGGTACAGCCCTCTCATTTGAGCCTTACAACAAACTTAGTGCTAGGTGTTTTTATTATCCCCATTTTACCAAGTCAGACATATGTTAAGTGACTCGCCCAAAGTCACAGTGTCTGAGGACTGATTTGAATCTAGGTCTTCTTGACTCCAGGCCCAGTACTCTATTGATTATGCTATCTAATTACAAACACACATTCTTCAAGTGACCAAGAAATTGAAGAGAAACTGAGAGAACTGAGTTTGACTTATCCTGTGAGGGTATGTGTTGTTGTTCAGTCATTCAATCATACCTGACTCCGTGTAACCCCGTAGAACATAGCACAACAGCCCTTTCTGTCCTTTACTATCTCTTAAGGTCTGTCCAAGTTCATGTTTGTGGTTTTCATGTTGTAAAGGCACACTAGATAGAATTACTGAAAGACTTAAGTATCATCTTGAAAGAACTGAATTCTCAAATTTTGAAAGAATCAGCAGTTACAATGTTGATTAACTTTGAATGTGACATTTCTCACAGTTAATATGTTGAAATATTAATTTGTCTTTGCTTTATTTGTTATTATTAATAAATTATATTGCCAGAAGTAATGATATTATTCCCAAACCTATTGAGACTTGGAACTGAGACTGAAAAGGGAAAGAAAGATTATGAAAATAGAGCTTTCTCTGTTGTTGTTTTTTTTTTTAATAAACCATAGTGAGGGCTCAGAACTAATTAATGCATAAGATAGTTTCTGCATTTTTAAGCAATTTATGAGGTAATTTCAGATCATGCCTACTTAAATGCCTTTAAACTCTACATCTCAGAATTAATAAACTAATGAATGAATCAAATAATAGACTGAGAAGTCAAGATTTGGCATGTTTTTTTTTTCTTTGAGAGCAACTGAGAGTTAGTACTCTCACCATTCATTACATTTTGCCTCAATTTATTTTATTTTTCTCAATTACATGTAAAAAAAGTGTTTATTTTAAATTTTGGGCTCTACATTCTCTTCCTTCTCTTCTTGAAAAGGTAAGAAATTTGATATAGATTATAAATGTTACAGCATGCAAAACATATTTCCATATTAGCCATGTTGCAAAAGAAAATAGACCAAAAAAACCCAAGAAAAATAAAGAAAAAAAATACTTTAATCTGCATTCAGACTCCATCAGTTCTTTCTGTGAAGGTGGATAGCTTTCTTTTTCAAAAGTTCTTCAGAATTGTCTTGGATCCTTGTATTGCTGTAAGGCATTCACAGTTGATCATCATACAATATTGCTGTTATTGTGTACAATAGTCTCCTGCTTCTGCTCACTTTACTTTGAATCAGCTCATAGAAGTCTTCCCAGGTTTCTTCTGAAACCATCCTGCTAATTATTACTTATAGCACAGTAGTATTCCATCACAATCATATAACACAACTTGTTCAGTCATTCCCAAATTGATGAGCATATCCTCAATTTCCAATGTTTGCTCTACAAAAAGCTGTTATATTTTTGTTCATACAGGTCCTTTTCACATTTTTTTTATCTCTTTGGAATAGAGGCCTCGTTAGTGGTGTTGCTGGATGGAGGAGTATTCAGTTTTATAGTCCTTTGTGAATGGTTCCAAATTGCTTTCCAGAATGGTTAGATCAGTTTATAACTCCACCAACACTGCATTAGTGTCCCAATTATTCCACATCCCCTGTAGCATTTGTCATTTTCCTTTTTTATCATGTTAGCTAATCTGAGATGTGTGAGGTAGTACTTCAGATTTGTTTTAATTTGCATTTCTCTAATCAGTAGTGATTTAGAGCATGTTTTGGGAGGGGGGTGAGACAACTGAGGTTAAGAGACTTGCCCAGGGTCACATAGTAACTGTGAAGTGTCTGAGGCCAGATTTGAACTCAGGTCCTCCTGACTCCAAGGCTGGAGCTCTATTCCACTGTGCCACCTAGCTGCCCCTAGAGCATTTTTTTTAATATAACAATAGATAATTTTGATTTCTTCTTCTGAAAATTGGTCATTCATATGCTTTGACCATTTACCAATTAAAGAAACCATTCATTATATTTTAAGACACATGCCTATGCCATCATTAATGGGCTTTCTAGAGGTGAATTATCAAAGAGCCTGTTATATCACCATTCCTTGGAGAGCAAATAGCTACTACTTCTTTAAATGATCACATGTCATTTCCTTCAGGAAAAACATAATATTGGTAAGAGAATGTTAGCTCATTTGAGTTAGTTGTATTTCCTTTTTCTTACTTTATTCTTAGGAAAATGCTGGACTCCTCCTCCACAGTCATTTTTCTTATGTCATATGTTTTGTTATCTTTAGTTTCTGATTTCACACGTATCTAAGCAGTTAAATTTGCCTCCCAATGTCATAATCTTTTGACATTCAGCATTTCATGCACACATACATATATACACACTTATATGTTCACATACATAGATACACATATACATACACACATCCATATACATACACACATATACATATATATATTCTTGTGTCTATTAAGAAGCTTATATTTGTTTTTTTGTTTTTGTGAATTTATCCATGTTTTCATCCTCTCAAATAAAACCAAAAATAAAGATCCACACCCAACCCCATACCTTCTACAACAAGGAGACTCAGTTCTATTTAGTATACACAAAGTTTTGGCTTTCCTTGAAAAAATAATGACACAATCCTGCTATGATTTTGAAACCACTCTCCATTCATCCAGTTTTTCATGCTCCCCATTATTTCTCTCAGCAAACTGCCTAATATCCACCAGTTCGAGCACTGGAGTCTCCAGAGTAGCTGGTATTAGAAACTCCTTCTCCCAATTATTGTGTGTAGGTTTCCTTGCTCAGATGGAAGTAATCAGGAATTAGCAGTCTCTTGTCAATCACTTGATGTAATAGAACAACTACCAATGAATTAATCAAACAATCAACAAACATTTATTAAGCACCTACTATATGCCATGCACTGTACTAGATATTGGAAATACAAAGACAAAATCAAACAGTCCAAGCCACAAAGGAGCTGATATTCTATTGAAGGAAGATAGATAGATAGATAGATAGATAGATATACACACACTAAAGTATATAAAGACTTAAACAAAATAAACATGAGGCATTTGGAGGGGCAGTGCATTCATCTGAGGAAATAGAGAAAGGTCTTCTAGAGGACTCTGAGCTGACCCTTGAGGAAACTGGAGATCTAAGAGACAGAGGCTTAATGGGAGTGTATTGCAGATATGAGGGACGGTTTTTTCAAGGTCAGAGTTTCAACATGGAAACTCATGTTTGAGAGACAGCAAGGGGGCCAATTTGACCAAGGAGATCAATGTACAGCAAACTGCAGGTTACGTTAGAAGCAAGATGTGGAGTGATTTAAATGTCAAACAGAAGAAGTCATTCTTGATCCTCGAGGCAATAGGAAGACACTAAAATTTAGACAGCAGAAAAATGATATGCTCAGACTCATACTTTTGGAAGATAAATTCAGTAGCTGTACAGAGGATGAATTGAAGCAAGGAAGAAATTTGAGGCACATGCATTAGGAGACTATTGCAATGCTCCAGAAACGAAAAAAAGGTAATGAGAACTGGAATTAAGGTGGTGTCATGTGAGTGAAACAGATGGGAGAGATGTAGAAATAGAATCAACCTGACTTGGTAATTGATTGGATATGTGGAGTGAGGGAGAGTGAGGAGCTAAGGATGACTTCAAATTAAAACCTTGGCGATTAGAAGAATGTTCTTGCTATAAATTTTATTTAAAAAAAAACCTACAAACAGTCCAGTTTCATTTTTTTTCTTTTCGTGCTGGTATCATATGCATGTATTTGATATCTCTGTGAGAAATTTAACAAACATTTCAGCGAAAATGTATTAAGCATCCATTCTAAAGTGTCAGGGATATGATGACAAAATGTAACCATTCTTACCATCAATTAGCTAATATCTTACCAAGGAATGCCTGCAATATTGTTTGGCCAAGTATTTTGGTGTGTGTCTACATGTCTGTGTCTATGTCTATGTCAAGTTACATAACTATGTCTGCCTTTTCTATGTCTATGACCAATTATGTAAAATATTCATTCTCTTTTACATTTAGCATTAGATAGTCAAAGCAAAAAGTCCATTATAAATGCTTTTATTTTCAGAACACATCATACTATCTATTTTTACTAAAACACTGAAGTTAGCTAGAAAATTAAAAAAAAATTCTCTGACTTTGAATCCTGAATAATATAGCTGAACACTGGCCCCTTGACCCTTCCTAAAATCCTATTGTAGTAGTTATTTTAATTGAAGAATCCACACACAGATACAGCTGTTTCCTTAAATGGTTAAACAGTTTAAAAATATTCTTACAACCCCAATCACACAGAAATTTGTCTAACTCCTTGGGTTATAAATGCTTTTTTTTATTTATTGATTGCTCCTCACACCAAGCCTGTGAATTAGGTGCTGTTAATATTCTAATCAGATCATGAAACTGAGTCTAGTTTAGAACCTATCATATCTCTTTGTCTTTACCACATCTAATACAGCCCTTTGTATAAAGGACCTCAAATTCAGAGCTGGAAAAGAGCAGATGTCTCCTTGTCTAACTCCTTCATTTTAGAGGTGAATGTACTGGGCCCCAAAGATCAAAAATTACTTATTTAAGATTACACAGTTGTAAGGATTTGAACCAAGGTCCCCTAACTCCATTTCATAATTTTCTACCATAAAAAGCAATGCATTCCATTGACTCCTGATTTCAGAGATGGAAAGAACTTTAGAGAACAGGTAGTATACATATTTTACATTTACAAGTGAGAAAACTGAGGCTCAGATACATTAAGTGCAAATTCATTAAGCTAGTTTGCTTCAGAATTGGGACTAAAAGTGAGGTCCACTCCTAGTAAAAGTGTTCTTTTTTAATGGCATTCTATTGTCATTTTTTTTCTTTTTTGAAAGAATAAACAAGTATATAGATAAAGAGTGGGAACCTCATATATTCATTTATTCCTTCTACAATATCTAAATGTATAAATAATGAGACAAGTTTTCTGGTGGCTATTATGTGCTGTCAGGAACCAGTCCCCAAAATGGTTGGGTCATTCTTCTCAAAGGATTACTTAAAATTATAAACATTGTAATTACAATGTAAATCCCTTAATACATTTAAAATTTAGAATACGTATATAAACAAATAGGACAAGTATTTTGCATTCATTTCAATACTAAATGTTTATAACATTGGAAGCCCAAAATGCTACACAATACTGTAGGACTCCCTTAGGATATGGACGAGAAAGCACTGGATTTCTGGTCCTGGGGCTTAGGACAACTATACTATTTACCACCTTTTTGACCTAGCTCAAGTCATTTAATTCAGCGATTTAATTTGATTCAATAAATGTTTGTTAACCGTGAGTGTGTTTGGAACACTGCATAAAATTTTGGGTTTGGTTGACTGTATTGGTTATTATTGCTGAACCTTTCCCCCTTGTCTTTTTAATGCTTTATTATAAAGAGTGGCTCTCTGGGAAGAGAAGTAGGAGGGATATACTGGTAAATAAAGATCATGCAAAAACACAAGATACTTATACAAATTTGAAAATAGCATTTACTAAGTGTCTATTATGTGCAGGGCACTATGCCAGACTTGTGAGGCTGGAATACAAAGATACTCACATATGAATATAGCCCTTGCCTTACATTAGTAGTCACATGCCTAAGAAGTATTTTAGGCCATATTTGACTTTAGGTCAAATTTTTTAAAGAGCTTACATTAGTAGAAACATAATGTGTACAGAGATAAATAGATCTCCAAGTAGCATTTGGTGAGAAGTAGGCTGACAGAGTAGATAGTGTGATAGAGTTAGAAAACTTGGGTTCACAAATGGCCTCAAACTTTCTTGATTGTATATACAAGTCACAACCTCTTACAATCTCATTTTTCCTCATCTATAAAATGAGAATAGTCCTCTTTTTGAGTCCCACTTTGAAAAACTAAAAAAAAAATTAAATTCTTAGTCAATACTATTAGTAACGGTTATATTAATATTGTTATAAAGCTAAAGAGATATCCAGCCAAAGTACTCTTTTAAAAAATTCTGAAGGTGGAAAGAAGTTTTATAGCTAGAGATATCAGGGAAGTTTTCAGAATCAGGGGGTGACATCCAAATGAACCTTGAAGGAAGAAAAGTATTTTGATAGACAAAGAGAAGGAAGTGCACAGACAACCTGCAGAAATGCACAATGTAAATGTGGTAAGGAGTAGGAGCTGGGTTATTTTGTAGTTACTAAACAAAAGGCAACATGACTGAAATATTAGCTTATAATGTGTGCAAGGCCTCTGACTCGACTGTGTAAGTGAAAGAAGCCCTGGGTCTGGATTCAGGAAGATCTGAAGTTAAATATGGCTTCAAACACTTATTAGACATGTGACCCTGGGCAAGTCACTTAACCTCTGTTAGTCTCAGTTTCCTCATCTATAAAATGGAGATGATAACAACACCTACCTACCAGGGTTGTTGTGTTGATTAAATGAGTTAATATTTATGAAGCACTTACCACAGTGCCTGGGACAAAATGCTATCTATAGTTATTGTGACAATGATTGCTAAATTTTCATTTATACTCAGAAACTATAAAAAAAAATCAAGATTTGATATCTTATTTCATTGATTATCTACACTTAAGAAAGTTATAAAATAATTCAGATTAAACTTAGAGCTTTGCTATAGGTACATATCCCCCAATCCCCCTTTCTGAATAGCCTAGCTGTTAAAATAGTTACTAGCATACCCCTGGCCTGGCCATTTAATTTTGCAGAAGTAGAGATTTGTGAGATTTTGGTAAATCAATGTAAAACTCAGTGTTATAAGAGTTTGCTGCCTCCCTACCTAGTTTGAGAACAGCATATAAAAATAGGGCTCCAAAGTGACTCAAAACATCTTCCAGTGACAAAAATGATATCTGTTCCAGAGCTTAAAATAAAACAACACGAAACAAAACCACCCTCTAGTTTCTTCTTTATCCTTTTTACCTCAGACTCTATCTCCTTCCCTCGGTCTTCTGGTTTCCCTGAACACTCAGCTCAGATCTCACTTTCAGCAAGAGGCCTTTCCTGGCCCCAGCTCCCCGTCCACTCCACCCCACTTTTTACCCCCAATGACTCCTCCTTTAATTTATCTTCCATTTACTTTTCATATGTCTTGTACATAGTTGTCTCTCCCTATCAGAATGTGACTTCCTTGAAGTCCTGGTCAGGACCCTGCTTTGCCTTTCTCTATATCCTCAGTGCTTAGCAAAGTAGTACTATTACACCCATTAAGTGTTTAATAAATAATAATTAATTGACTGAGGCAGTTCTGGGTCTCAGTTTTGTCTTTTGTAAAATAAGGGAGTTAACTGCATGATCTCTAAGATCTTTTTCAAAGTCTGATCCTGTGAATATGCTTCATTATTATTACATGGGTTTGAACATTCTATCTGCCAACCACATTTGCTAAAGCATTATTTTTTTAATCAGCACAAAGTAAAAGCTTGATGTAACAGATTGCCTGGAAGGCAGGTGCTCAGTTTGACCCCCAAAGCCAGTACTATAAAATCACTCTCCTGCAAGTAATTAAATCTTGACCAACCACACAGAATTCTCAAGGAAACTGATGGTTAGATGATGTCAGTGTTCCCATAAGCTAAAAATTGTTATATACAGCTGCAGTCTATGTCTGAAGAGAATTCCATTGATGCTAACAAACCAATCAGACCCAACAGATGTCTGTCTAGGGAGTCAAAGTTTTGAAAATGAGTAGAGCTCTTGGGTTATGTGCACAGGATTTATTTTGCCAAGTGACTCTCTGAGCAAAGCAGTCATGAGACAAAAATCATATTACCTTCCCTTGGATTCCTGGCTTTGGAAGCTACACAAAATCTGTGGTTTAACATGGATTTAAGATTGACATAGTAACTAATTAAGCAGAATTTGCTATACATGTCTGGCCTAACTGTTATGCATAGACCAATTCACTATTTGTTAATTTAGGGTTAATTTAGATTTTTGTCATCTCCCTACCTTTTGTGTCTTAGTGATTTGAAGCCAAGTTTTTAAAAAGAGGCTATTTCTTAAATATTAAGGTGAGTGTGCCAAAGGGCTTAGTATAAAAATGAATTTATATATAGCATATGACAGTCGATAAAAATAAAACCAGAACCCCCCCATCCAATTCACTTTCCCCCCAAAAAATACATAAGGAATACATTATATATAAACATCATAAATCCAGTCTTAGGTATTGTATTCCAGAGTCATGCTCAGGACACTCTATGTATGACTGAGGCAGTATTTTCTTTTTCAGCACTATTTCATACCCTTAACTTTCTGGAAAATTTACTTCTGGGGCTGAAAGCTTCGATGCTTGGCTGTCAGTGCAAAGGCAAATTTTTGCAAAGTCACATATATTTTCCATTGGCAATTTCTGAGTTATCATCATAGAAAATGCTTGCTATTTCTTAATGGTTTATATATTTTAGGACTTTTTAGAAGAATTATATCTCCAAGGAAATGATTTCATAGGCCCATGAGATCATAGATTTAGAACTGGAAGGGCCCTTACAGGTCACCCCATCCAACCCCCTCATTTTACAGAAGAGAAAGCTAAAGTCAAGTAAATGGAATTGATTTGTATGACACACTTTTAAGATCAAACCACAATTCAAATCCCTATCTTCAAATTATAAATCCGTTGCTTTTTTCACTGGACCATGCCACCTTCTAATAGCTAAAATCTAGGACTAAAAATTTCACTTTTGGTCTAGAAAGTTTAGCATTTTGAATCATTAACTAAGTATTTAGTCAATTGGATGTTACATGTACTTTTACATGTACTTACGATTCCCTGGACATAGTCAGGAGGGGAAGGAGAAGGGGTGAGTCATAGGGTGATATAGTATGGGAAAGTGTTAAAGAAATGCACTGAACATTTATAAAAGTCAGAGAACATATTCTTTTTCATCGTGGAAGCACGATTCAGGTCCTGGACAAAAATCCAAGACACAAGAGTCTAAAACTTACTCTTGTTGTTTCCTTTGAAAGAAATTGGTAGAGTGGATTATTAAGGAGTACAGCTTTGTGCCAAGGGAATGACCAAATGGCTCTATATGGCCCCTATATAAAACTAGGAGAAGAGAAAACAGAAAGCTGCTGCAATCTGTAAGTAGGAGAGATGAATATTTCTGGATTTACCAAATTCTTAAGACTTTTCTCTGTGGGCACATTGAGTACCCTTCTCTCAATGTATGACAGCTTTATCTATAAATTCATCAGTCAAAGAATTAGGCTAAACAATACAAAACAAAGAACAAAAAGAAAAACACTTTACAAGGTTTCCAATATAAAAAGAGAAATAGGAAAATCACCACCATCATTTTATCTTATGCCTTTCACAACGGTTTTCTAGATTATGGCATTCCCATCTGTTTCATGGGAAGAAACAGGGTAAATATACCTTTCAGATCATGGGCTAGGGAGAAGAAAAGTGATTTCACCACAATCTACTAATAATTGAGATAAATCGGATTGTTAGCTTAAATGCCCTAATTTATCAAGATCTTTAATATAAAATTTTCAATTTACAGAGGAAACTAAACAGTAAAATGTTTAATAATTAGAATTAATTTTGTATGCATTTGAAGAAACACTGAAGAGGAATAAATCACTCATAAAATAACAGAACTCGCTAGCCCAGAGGGGCTGGGGATGCCGTTTCCTAGTAAAGGGATCCTCAGCTTTAGGTTCACAGAGGTATCAAGTTCAGTCCTATGCAAGCCTGGCCTTTAAAGGAAGCATCAGGCTCTTCTTCTTACATTGACTGGCTCTTTATACCCCTGACTTGGAGCCCCAGGGAAAAGTCATATAAAGCTTTGTTTTGGCTCACATCCAAGGCCTCTCCAAAAGGAATCAGGAAGATACAAGACAGAGTAGGTAAAGGACAACTGTTTATTTCCTCCATGCACAAGAAATACTTGAAACTCAAGACTCATAAGTATGCATTAACAAAGAATTAAAACAAGAAACAGTAACCTATAACTCTTATTATACTCTCCTGGGTGTCTGATACTAAATACATAGAAACATGAAACATTCCCCTACCAAGGTCAACTCATCCAAATGCATCCTTGAGCGCATCACCTCCCATCTTCTCCAGCAGATTGGCTCCCACTTCTCTCCTCTCCTTTTCCGTAACCATCAATTTCTCTATACCTGGAAGGAACCATTATTCCTTTCTCACTTCCTATAAACATATCTAAGTCTCCTATATCCTTTAAAAAAATCTATTGTCTCTATCTCTCCTCCCATTCTCAACTAAACTCCATGAAAAAGCTATTCCACAATCAGTGTTTCCACTTAATCTCTTGTTGATCTCTTCATAAAACTTATAACCTAACTTTTAACACCCTCCCCCATTATTTGCTGTTCTTTACAATATCATCAGTTATCTCTTAGTTGCCAAATCTAATGACTTTTTCTTCCTTATCCTTCTTGACCTTTCTGCAGCCTTTGACACTTATCAGACTTATCCTCCAACATACTATCTCCTCCCTGGGTTTTGATGATACTACTCTCTTTTATTTCTCTGCAACCCAACTGATTGCTTCTTTTCAGTCTCCTTCAATGTAGTTTCATCCACTCATTAATTATTGAGGTCTCCCAAGGCTCTCTCATGAGTTCTCTTATCTCTTTACACTTTCTCTCTTGGCGATCTCATCAGTTACCACGTGTACAACTATCATTTCTATGCAAATGACTCTTACATTTATATCCCCAGTCTTGCTCTTGAGCTGGAGTCCCATATCACCAACTGCCTAATAGACATTTTGAACTGGTTGTCCCATAGGCACCTTAAACTAAACATACCCAAAACAGAATTCATCATCTTTCTGGCAAATGATACCTCCCTTCTAAATTCCTCTAATATTGTCAAGAGCATCATCACTACCAATCTAATCTCTTAGATTTGCAGCTTTGGTATCTTCCTAAACTCCTCACTCTTAATTCATACCACTTATCCAATCAGTTGCCAAACCACATCATTTCTGTCTCTACAACATACCTTGTATATATATTTTGCTCTACATTCACATGGTTACCACCTTAGTTTAAGTTTTAATTGCCTGTTACCTGGACTATTGTAAGCTTCCTTATTGGTCTCCCTGCCTAAGATTTCTCTCTAATTTAATCTTCCTCTATACAGTTACCATGGTGATTTTTCTTAAAACACAGTTCTGACCATATTACCCACCACTTCTTATGCAATAACCCTTAGAAACTCCTTACTAAATCTAGGATTGAATATAAACTCCTCTATCATATAAAAGCTCTTTACAACCTGACCTCTTCCTGAATTACTAGACTTTAGTCCCCTCCACACATTCTACAATCCAACCATAATGCTGTATGTTCCATCCCTCATGCCTAATACTCCATATCAATCTCTATGCTTTCTCTAGGCATCCCTTATGCCTAGATTTTTCTCTCTGCCTCTTAGAATCTTTGGTTTCTGTCTAGATTCAGGTCAAATGACCCTTTCTGCAGGAAGCCTTTCCTGATCCCTCCCCTCCCCCTTAGGGCAATTAGGTAGTGCATTGGATAGAGTATTGGGCCTGAAGTCAGGAAGACTCATCTTTCTGAATTCAAATCTGACCTCAGACACTTACTAGCTGGATGACCCTGGTCAAGCTGCTTAACCCTGTTTACCGTAGTTCCTCATCTGTGAAATGAACTGGAGAAGGAAATGACAAACTACTCCAGTGTTTTTGCCAAGAAAACTCCAATTGGGTTCACAAAATTGGACATGACTGAAAAATGACTAAACAACAACAAAATAACAAAAACCTTCTCCTTTCCCAGCTGCTAGTACTTTACTCTTTAAAGTTTCATGTTATCTGCTATGTGTACCATATATACTGCCAATGAATTATCAAACCCCTAATACATGTATCAATACAAAATATATACATGGAAAATATCATATAATTTTGTGGGTCACTAGTAAGTCAGAAAAAGCTTCATGGAGGAGATGGGGGATGGGGAGTACAATACAGTAACAGGGTCGGTTTGGCTAAAAAGTAGACTATATGAAAGGAAATAATGTATAATAAATCTAGAAAAGTAAAGTGGAGTCAGATTGTGAATGACTCTGAATTCCAGAGTTCATATTTTATCTTTGAGATACTAGGGAGTCACAAGAGTTTTTGGTACAGAAGAATGATATAGTCACAACCATGCTTTAGGAATATCATTTTGGCAGCTATATAGAGGATAGATAGCACAGATAGGTGACACAGTGGATAGAGGGCCTGTCTTTGTATCCCCAGTACTTAGCAGAATGCCTGGCATGTAGTAGGTGATTAACAGATGTTAGCTGATTTGACTTAACCTTATACCTCTAAATAAACTGACCACTTTACCTCTCCCTCTACTAGACTTTTTCTTGTTCTTACTAACTTGACTTTCTAATTTAATCAAGGTGATTTTAAATTTTCATGAGTTTCATAGTATTATAAGGTCCTTATTTGTTAACAATGAATTTATATGTACATTTTAAAATATTGTCAATAAAGAGGTCAAATAGATTGCTTCCCATAAAATATACTTTTATTTCAGATGAAAATCACTAAATACTTATCATAGTCTCCTCACTCAACTCCTAATTATTTAATTCAAAGATTCAGTTTTTTCTGCAAATAAATCTCAAAAGGAAAAACAAGAACATTCACTGTAAAATAGCATTTTGAATTAGAATTTAAATGTTGTGCCATAAAAAGACAAAGTAAATGAAAAAAAATCAGAAAAATACTGTATCTATTTCCTTAGCATATGTCTGGAATTAACTTTGTTTTTTAATAGTCAAGTAACAATAAAAGATGACTGTATTGGGATGTAAAGAGACACAGAAATAAAAGCTTTAGGAATATCACTCATTACAAAAATCAGCTAAAAATGAATAAATTAATGAATGAACAAAAAAATAATTTATTAAGTGTTTACTATGTGTCTGCACACACAAAAATTATCAAATGAGGAGAGGTATAGTCACCAATATGCAGTGTTTTTGATCCACAAATTACAATTTATTTTCTTTTACAAGCATTGTATGTCAAGACTTCCACTAAAACATGGGTTGGAGATGAACCCAGGTTCTTAAATGGCACATTAGCATAGTACAAATTTGAGAAGGTTCTCTTAAAAGGAGAACAGACTTCAAGCATAAACCCAGAGACAGCATGCATTCTTGCATTCTGAGAACCAGTCTAGCTAAATCTGATCACTAGGCTAATCACCAAGCTGGCTGCTGTTTGATGGAATTTCAGGCCACAGCAAGTTTTGAAGATCATCTACTCAGCCAGAAAGAGGTTGCAATCTGGGCCAGTGGACTGGATACCCAAACCAGTGAAATCAGGGATCCTTCAAGTATTCAAGAGCACTTCTAAGAACCCTGTGGAATCACTGGGCATTTTAATCTTCTTCAAGATGAAGCATTCATGGCCAAGAGAGGTTAAATAACTTACTCAATGTCACAATGCATCACAGTGATGAAAATGAAACAAGAACCAGTATTCTTATTTCATTTCCTCTCCATAGTGAGGATAAGTACAAATTAAGGCTTGATACAGGGAAAGTGGTCATTCTAAGCCTCCTCATTTCCTGTAGTATTTAAATTTTCAACTGTCATTTAGCAGTAGAAATTAACATATGAATAAATAGGTAGAAATGGGACCTTTGATTTTTATTAATATCATAGGTCAATAGGCTTAAAATTAAAGTCTGAGCTTTGATCTTCATTTATAAAGTAAGTAAAAAATAAAAATTGGGGGCCAGCACAGAAAGCTCATAAGAACCAGAGATGCCAATACTATCTGAAAGTTATTTTTAAGGAATGGATTTTTAATTCCATGATACTGCTGCTGTTTTCATCTCCATACCCACAGCATACCATAGAATCGCTGTAGGAGTACTAAAAACAAACATCTCATCCAGGGATGAATATAGTTATTGCCTCTGCATTTACATCATACACTGTATATAGATACAACTTATCTATTTTCCCATTAAACAAAATTGGAACAGGCAGCTACAGGTAGAGGATGAGATTTCCAAGTCCTGCTGCTCTACTTATAAAGAGATAGTGCCCTCATTCCTGCTTTTGGTAGCTTTTTGTAGCAGCAGTTTTCTTTTACAAAATGAAACAGCACCACCTTGTATCCTGAAGGAGATCTACAGCTCTTCCGTAAATCTCATAGAACTCAGACATATACTATGAAAAATACATGAATATGTGCAATGTGGCATCGACTTTATTTCACTCAACATACATGCATTAAACACCATTTATATGAAAGATGCTAAACTAGAACACCTATGAAGAAATAGGTTGCAGCTGCATATTTTAGAAATTATTTTAATTATATCGTCCTGAGAGCTTTCCGCCTTATAGTTAAGCATGCACCCCGAGGTTAGGAAATATTATATTTTTGTCTCTGCATGCCCAGAGTCTAGCAAGTTGCTGGGCACATAGCTGTGAGGCCCTGGATTTGGAATCTGTGGACCTAGATCCTAATACAAGCTCTTCCATTTACTAACGAGCTATGTGACCCAGAAGAAAACACTTAACATCTCTGCACTTCACTCTCCTAATCCATAAAATGAGGGAGTTAGAATAGATGAAGTCTAAAGTTCTTTTCAACTGTAAAAATAATATCTAAAAGGGTGTTGAATGAATTAATGAATGGATAGATAGATGGATGAAGCATGTTCACAGTCGTATCAATTCTAAGAAAGTGAAAGTTTCTGAAGCCTCACAAAATATTTCAAACTTTGGCTGACCCAGTGAACTTGTTATCCTTTCTAGATCTGATGTTCAATGATTTGCTCATTTATTATGTACATAACAATGAATGTGATCGCTGGCCTATTCAACAGTTGCTTTAGGAAGACACTAAGACCCAAAGACATAGACGGATACAGTGACATTTAGGGGACATTTCTGCGCATACATATAACCTCTAGAAACTATAACATACAGTTCTGGTACCCCAGTGGAAATTTATCATCTTTTTATAGCACATTCATAACACACATTCAAGTTCTCATAAAAAATCATTCTCAACAAATAAAGGCATGGATTTTTCAGCTTTCCTCCAGGGATCATGCATTGCATTTAAAGAGTTTCTTGTGCAAAATCAAATCAAACTTCATATTTTTCATGCTATTGATTTAGTCAAATATTGAAATATTTTCTGAACATCAAGTGAATAACATGCCTTAAAAGTGCCTATTTACCAGGCTACATGGGAATTTGAATAGGTGGAAAAGAGCTGTATTGTCCCTTTCTTTTGTCACCACACGATCAAAGTACAGGTGCTCATCAACTTGAAAGATGGCCCTGAGTTTTGAATCACTTGGGATATATTTCAGGCTCAGAATCAAATGACATTTTAGGGACAAGTAATTCCAGTTATGCCCCTTTGAGATTTCATCCCCATTTCCTGAATGTTTTTTCAGCTAGAGCTAAAATAGTGAAAAATGCCCTGCAAAAAAAAAAAAAAAGAAAGAAAGAAAAAAGAAAAAGAAAAATGGCTTTAGATACAACACACATTCAATATTAAACAAATACAAGTAGTATAGTACTGTAGAAAGAGGATAGGGTCTAAAGTCAGAAGAACCAAGTTAAATTCCTTCCTCTGATGCTTACTACCTGTGTGTTCTTTGGCAGGTCATTTTATGTCATCAGGTCTCTGTATCCTTGTCTGTAAAAAGATGGGATTACAATAGATCTCCCTTCTAGTTCCACATTTATATCAAATATTTGCATTTTGAGGGCTTCCTATACATATTTGCACACACACATTGTTTGTTAGCAAAATTATTAATATCTATAAAGGAAAACTATAGGGTATTGACATTTGCAATTCCAAAGATGGGCATAATTCCTAACTGGACTTTAACTGCTTCATTTGCAAAATAAGAATTATACATGCTATCTTTATTTGATATAAACATAAGATCCATATTATGCATTATTTGTTCATTTGGCAAACTTTTATCAGGTTCCTATTATGCACAGTGCACTGTTAGGTGCTGGTGGAGAGAAAATATTTAGACAAGAAACAATCTCTTCCTATATAGCATTTGGTAAGAAGAAACAGATACAAACATAGGTAACTATACCAGGCAATATTTCATAAATGTATTAGAGAGCTAAAGCAATGTATTCTGTGGGATGGAAGGCAGATAGCTGTTATTGAATAGGAGGAAGAAGAAGGTAGCATCTGAGTTGGGCTTTAAAGGATGAATAACAGGAGTACTGTGGTATGGTGGGAAGAACATTGGATTTGGGAGCCAAAAAACTTGACCTACTAATTAGTACAGAGGTGAGAAGGCTCAGCTCTGTGACTTATTACCCTGGCTAAGTCACTTACTTTTTCTGGCCTCATTTATCTCATCTTCAAAATGATAGTGTCAGATGAAGTAATCCTTAAGGTCTCTTACAATGCTAAATCCTATGATCCTGTGAATTCAACAGATAAAAAGAAAGAAAGAGCGCATTCAGACGTACAGAGTAGCCTGAGCAAAGAGAAGCAGAAAATAGACTAATTTGAGTGGATTATAGAGTACATGGGCCAGCTAGGTGGTACAAAGGATAGAACACAGGACCTGGAGTCAGGAAGACCTGAGTTCAAATCTGGCTTTAGACACTTAGTAGCTGTGTGACCCTGGGCAAGTCACTAAACTTCTATTTGCCTCAGTTCCTCATCTGTAAAATGAGCTGGAGAAGGAAATAGCAAACCACTCCAGTATCTTTGCCAAGAAAACCCCAAGTGTGGTTATAAAGAGTCAGACTCCACTGAAAAATGACTGAACAACAAAACTGAGTAGATAAAGGTAAGCAATATGAAAATGCAAGGTATCTCCACTGGAAACAGCATGATAATGTGCTACAAAGCATTTATGGATACTTCCTTTTTAGAGACAAATTGTTGAAATAGCTTAAATGCCCTCCTTCACTTGGTAGACTTGGTAGTAGGGACTATAATCCCTACTACTGGGGAGAATGAGGATGCTAGATGTTTTGAGCTTCAGAGTTCTGAGCTGGAGTATTGCTAGAGCTCATTAGGCATCTACAGTAAGTCAAGTAGCTTGAAGGGAGGATGTAGGGGTGGAGAGAGGAGGAGTCAGGCTCCCTAAGGGAGGGATGTGTGAATCAATCCAGGTTGGAAACAACATGTCAAACCTTATAAAATCCTCTGTTTGACATTCAAAGCTCTTTATAACATCCTCCACTTTCCAGGCTTCTTATACCCTACAAACTCACGTTTCATATACTCCGGTGACACTGGCCTTCTTGCTGTTTCTTATTCCATCTCACTATTCTTTCCATGTTTGCCCCCCAAGCCTGGAATCTTCTCTCACCTCATCTCCACTTTCTGACTTCCATGTCTTCCTTCAAGTTCCAGCTAAAATCCTACCTTTTATGAGAAATCTTTCCCAATCCCCTTAATTCTAGCATTTTCTCTCTGTTGATTATTTCCAATTTATCTTGTATATAGCTTGTTTGTACATAATTGTCTGCACATTGTCTACCCCATTAGACTGTTAGTTCATTGAGAACAGGAGTAGTTTGCTTGTTTGTTTTTACCTGTAACCTAAGCACTTGGCACAGTGCCTGATGCATAGTAGGTGTTTAATAAATGATTACTAAATTACTGGATGTGTTTGTCAACAGTGGTATCTGCTGCATTTCTAGCCTGAGTGAGATCGGGAGATCCCATCTTTAAAAAAAAAAAAAAAAGAAAGAAAGAAAAGAAAAATAAAAAGAAAGAGAAAAGCCCTTCCAGGAAGAAAAATAAATTAATTCTATTGGGGGTGGGGGAGCAATATCAAGATGGAAGTATGATGAAAATACAATTGTGTTTTGCTTTACAATTTAAGATATACAAGGCAATTTTACAATTGGGTTTCAATGTTTACAACTAGAAAAATATTGCTATTGCCAGTAATGGCATTGGGCAGAGGTCTTACAGAAGATTGTGTTTCCTCTACAATATAGGTCAGGCAGATTTCTTGGAAACTAAGCCACTGCTGGGAATTTCCAGAGACAGCAAACTGTTGTTGCATCCACTCTGCTGTGCTCATCTCCAAATCACTACTAAGTTTTCCCCCCCATCATAGCTATTGGCTGTTGCCCTCAGTTTTCGTGTTTGCTTGGGTTTGGTTTTTTTTTTTTTTTTGGTTTGTTTGTTTTTGTTGTTGTTATTGTTGTTTCATTTTATTTTGTTTTTTACTTGGTAGGTCTTTCAAAGGAGATACTTTATTCTTTCCCACGAAGGAAGGCAAATGCAAATTGACCTGCAGGTTAACCTTGACTTTGCCACACCATGCTATTGAAATTTAGAGAATTACTGAGTGCACTGAACTATAAATTGAAGTCTTGGCTGTATGCATCATGGACACATACACACACATACACACATACACACACACACACACGAGAAATGAGTGAAGTCAATCAATTATGTGTCCTGGTATTTTCTTTTTAAAGGAATGCTTTGGTTCTTAATGATAATTTAATTTGGAGATCAATATTCCACTTAGTCTATGAATCAACAATTAGATAACTTATTCAACCAATGTAACAATCGAATATGTGATGCATGCAGGAAATACTCATTTAAAAAGATTCCCTTTTGATTTGTAGAAAACTAAGGGAAAATTTAATGCAGGGTATTGGGAAGAAATTAAATTTTAAAAATTAGATTAGGGCAAATTTGAATCACCCTACCAAAACCTGAAGGGGAGAGGACAGGAAAGACTAATTTTATTTGTATGCTTCTTCATTGAAAGTATTTCATTTAAACAAAGGATTTCCAAAAGCTATAGGCTTGCATGAATTGTAGATTTAGTTCCCTTTATTTATGTTTTATTTATTTATGTCCTAGATACAGGCTCATTTTCTTTGTGCATCATTCAGCCCCATTTTACCTGCTTTCAAAAAAGGAAGTGTATTTTGATGAAATGACTCAGTCCTTCTTTATCATGTGGCAAGTTTCTTAAGGAATTCTATCCAGTATTCATAACATCATGTATCTTAGAATTAGAAGGAAACTCAGACATTATCTAGTCCAATTGCATTTTATGATCCCCAATAAGAGGTCGTCGAGCTTCTTAATGACTAAACACTTGAACTACCTTGTTTCTGTAGTAGCACTTAAGAGGTCACAAGCGAAGCACCATTATTGATAAAATACCCCTTTTAATAATCAACTGATACTGCGTATTTCAAGGCAAACTCTAAGAGCTGTTTCTCTACAGGCTTCAGTGTTATGTCAGTGTAATAAGTATTAAACTCATTGTTATTGGATTCCCTACCTACTATTTGTGTGACCTTGGGCAAGACATATAATGGCTTTGAGCTCCACTTTCATCATCTGTAAATTATGGGTTAAATTTTCTCAGGAAATCATTATAGGAAATAAAGTGAGATGATTTATATGGAAGGGTTTTGTTAATTGTAAAATCACACATAGACTCATAAGATATTATTCCTTCTATAAAATTTAATGGGAAATTATGGCATTTGAATAGAAAACTCAAGCATAAGTGTTCTGAGAAGTTCTAATCTAGGATCACAAGATCAAATATTTAGGGCTGGAAAGGGCCTTGAATGCCAGCTAGTTCAATATTTGCATTTTGCAGATGAGGAAACTGAAGCCCAGGAAGATTATGTGACATCCTCAAGGTCATATAGATAAGTGGCAGAACTGGAATTTGAACTTGTGTTTTTTGACCCCAAAACCAGCACACTTTTCCCATTGTACAACACTGCTTCATGCCAACAAAACTCTGGAAAGCACAGAAAATTGGAAAAAAATTTCTTTAGTAACAAAAATCCCTATTATTATATGGCACCACCCCCCTTTGATAAATGAAAAGGGAAAGTACACAGTGCCATGTATGTACTATGATTTCCATAAATATTTATGAAATGTAGTAGGATAATTGGTATAAATAATACCACTGCTTATTTATAAAGGAATCTCTCTTGTTTTCAGTTTCTATGCATTTAAGCACACTTTTTTTTTTCTGGAACTAGACCTTAGTCTTTATTAAGTTATTAAGAAAAGAAAAAAAAATACTACTGTCTCTTATTCTTCCCCCACCAAAAAAAAATAAAATAAAAAGGAGAGGTGAGTTTTCCCCACAGATCTCTCCATCCTAGCTGCTGGCTGCTTTCCTCAGGTTTTTTGTGTGTTTTTAGTTTGCATATAAGAGTAGGTACTCTATTACATTGCATCAGTTTATTCTCCTTTAAAAACGAAGGTAAGCATACCTTTCAGCGTAACTCATTTTCATTAGTATCTTCCAGTCGGCTTTCTCCCAGGATTTTCCTGAAAATGCAATGAATGGATCTCGGGAGACATGCCTGGTAAACTCATTCATATACTGTATGCATACAAAGAAATATATTTTAAAGTTCTCCCTTAGCACTCTAAGGTATGTTCAAAGCAGCTTCTAAACTTGATGTCTACTTTGCTTTTCTTCCCCTCTACTACATTTATACACCAAGCTCTGAAATACAAAATCACATTCTGCTCTGCTAACAGTAGCCACACCACAACAATCAGCCAGAAGGGGAAAACTTGTTTTAAAGGCAATTGCCTTTTAAAACTTTTGCATTGCTTACTGATCCTGAAATATACTTACGTAATTCAATCCAGAAATTACAGTTTTTAGAAATGTGAAAATTACAGCCAAATGAGATAACACATAAAGTGCTTTGCAAACATTAAAGTGATTATGTCACTATAGCTATGAGCCTAGTGGATAAAATATTACTAGAGGAATTTAAGTGATAAACTTACTTTAACTTGAAGATTCCTGAACTCTGATTGAGTTCCTGAAATCAGACACTATAAATCCAAACCAATAATGCTTGTTAGTTTCACTGCAGTATTGTTGGAAGAAAAGATGATTTATCAATCTTGTATATGAATCTCTATCCATAGTTATCACCAGTCTTTTAATCAATATGCAAAAAGAAGTCTTTTCATTCAAGTGTCTGAAGAACCTACAGAGTTAAGGTTTTCTCTGTGTGAGCTCACAGTAATGATAATTTCATGCTGTATAAAGTGGATAAAACAATAAAGGGACGAGGTGTTCTGCACCTGATTTTAATAAATAAGGAGGGGAGATTGTTATCAAAATATAAATTGAATTCATTTTCACAAATATTTATTAAGTACTTTTTACATGTCACGCATATATTGTTCTACTGAGGATACAAAATCAAAAATAAATCCATCCTTATCCTTAAGAAAATCATACTCTGCTAAAGGAAAACAATTCATAATAAAATTAGAAAATATAAAGTAAATACAAGGTAATTTCCAAGGTGGTGAGAGGATAATTAACATGCGGGGGTGGGGTAGGGGAGGAGGCAGCTAGGTGGACAGTGGATAAAACACTGGCCCAGGAGTTAGGAAAACCTGAGTTCAAATGTGGCCTCAGACAACTACTGGCTGTGTGACTTTGGGCAAGTCACTGAACTCTGATTACCTAAAAAAAAAAAAATCAGAGGAAGGAATCAAAAGGACTTTCTGTAGAAGGTGAAGTACTGCAACAGATTGTCCTATCTTAGAATTCCTGATAGTTTAGAAGGGCAATGCAAAATAACTACAAGGGAAATAACTGAAAATTAGTCTAGGCTTTAAGAGAATGATATGAAAGAATTCATAGAAAGGACAAGGAGAATTCTGTGGATTTTCTGTAGGGAAAGGTGGCACAAGCAGGGTGGCATAAGCTCGAAAACACATTTAAATAATATAAATTGTTGTGATTCTGCTGAGGAAGAGAGGGGAAAAGTGGTCTAAATAAACTAATGTGCATGAACAGAGAACTTACCAACCAAATCATGTTTTTCAAAAGATATACACATAAAATGAAAGCAAAGACAGATAATTGATGATGGCTACGAAACAATGGCATAGTCCTATAAAAATGTAAGGAACAGTAAAACCCAAAGGCTTTCATGCAATACTAAAGGCATCAAAAATAATGCTTTTAACGATTATTGGGGGCAAGTAGAAGAACAAATAAAATATAGAACTGCCACTTGGAAGAGAAGAGAAAATGATAAGTCTTGATAAAAGTAAAGCAGAGCTACTCATGATGAAAAGAGCAGTGGATTTGGAATTAGAGGACCTGTGTTTACATATTAGCTAAACTTTGTGGCCTCACCTTGGGCAATTACCTTAAACTCTCTCGGCCTTGGTTTCCTCTTTTGTAAAATGAGCTATACAATTGATCTCTAGTGTCCCTTCTAACTCAAAATATTATGATCTTCCTCACCTCCTATTGTGGTTCAGTTTTTCTACCAAGTTCTCTAATTTGTACTCTTGGATCACTGTCTGGGACACCAAATTGAGTCATTTAGCCAGGGTCACATACTCAGTACATGTCAGAAGTGTAAGTGGAGGCTGCATCTCCCTGTTTCCAAGGTTGGCTCTGTACCCACTACATCATGCTGTATTATAATTAAATACTTAATCTTGTGGTTTCCTTTATGGTTCTCCAATACATATGTCTTGTCTTCTTTGAAGAGAAGAAAGATGTGTAGATCTATCATGGTTAATCAAGATGTGTGCAGTTATTGTTGATGGAGTTGTGAAATGATCCAACCACTTGGAAAACAATTTGGAACTATGGATAAAGGGCTATAAAACTATGCATACCCTTTGACCCAGCAATACCACTACTAGGTCTGTAACCCAAAAATATCAAAGAAATAGGAAAATGAACTATATGTATAAAAATAGCAGCTCTTTTTGTGGTTGCACAAAAAATTGGAATTTGAGGGGATGTCCATCAAATGGAGAATGGCTGAACATGTGGTAAATGATTATGATGGAATACTCTTGCATTATAAGAAATAATGAGCAGGTTGGTTTCAGAAGAAAACTTGAGAAGATTTATGTGAACTGATGTAAAGTAAGCTGAAAAGAACCAGGACAACATTATACACAGTAACATCATTTTTGTAACAATAATCAACTGTGAAAGGCTTAGTTATTCTGATCAAGACAATGATCCAAGATGATTCTTTTTTTTTCTTTGATATGAGATTTAATTTATTTAACTTCAACTTCTTTTTTTTATTTTTAACATGTGTTTTTAAAACTTTGGGCAACAAATTTTCTCCCTTCCTCCCTCCCCACCCACCGTCCTTGAAAAGGCAAGCAACTCCGTACAGGTTATAGATGTGTAGTCATGCAAAACACTTCCATAGTGGTCCTGTTGTGAAAAACTAAGTATATTTCCCTTCATCCTATCCTACCCCCCCATTTATTCTATTCTCTCTTTTAACCCTGTCCCTCCTCAGAAGTGTTTGCTTTTGATTATCCCCTCCCCCAATCTGCCCTCTCCTCTGTCAACCCCCTGCTCTCTTGTCCCCCTCTCCCCTTATTTTCCTGTAGGGTAAGATAGTTTTCCATACCCATTGCATATGTTATTCCCTCCTTAAGCCAAATCCTATGAGAATAAGATTCACTCATTCCCTCTCACCTTTCCCCATTTCCCCTCCACTGTAAAAGCCTTTTCTTGTCTGTTTCATGGGAAATATTTTACCCCATTCTACTTCTCCCTTTTTCCTTTCCTTTTCCCAGTACAATCCTCTGTTACCCCTTAATTTTATTCTCCAGATATGACCTCTTCATTTTCAACTCACCCTGTGCCCTCTATCCATCTATCTACATATATACATATAATTTTTTCCCTTCCACTACCCTAACACTGACAAGGGACTCATGAGTTACAAATATCATCTTTCCCTGCAGGAATGTAAATAGTTCAACCTTAATAAGTCTCTTATGATTTCTCTTTCCTGTTTACCTCTTCCATGTTTCACTTGAGTCTTATATTTGAAGGTCAAATTTTCTATTCAGCTCTAGTCTTTTCATTAGGAATGCTTGAAAGTCCCCTATTTTATTGAATGATCACTTTTTCCCCTGAAGGATTATACTCAGTTTTGCTGGGTAGGTGATTCTTGGTTGTGGTCCTATGTCCTTTGCCCTCCAGAATATCATACTCCATGCCCTCTGGTTCCTTAATGTAGCAGCTGCTAAATCTTGTGTTATCCTGATTGTGTTTCCACAGTACTTGAATTGTTTCCTTCTGACTGCTTGCAATATCTTCTCCTTGACCTGGGAATTCTGCAATTTGGCTACAACATTTCTAGGAGTTTTCCTTTGGAGATCTCTTTCAGGAAGTGATCATGGATTCTTTCCATTTCTATTTTGCCCTCTGGTTCTAAAATATCAGGGCAGTTTTCCTTGATAATATCTTGAAAGATGATGTCTAGGCTCTTTTTTTGATCATGGCTTTCAGACAGTCCAATAATTTTTAAGTTGTCTCTCCTGGATCTATTTTCCAGGTCAGTTGTTTTTCCAATGAGATATGTCACATTCTCTTCTATTTTTTTCATTCCTTTGGATTCGTCTTACAGTATCTTGATTTCTCAAATTGTCACTAGCTTCCAATTTCTCCATTCTAATTTTTAAGGAAGTATTTTCTTTAGTAAGTTTTTGGACTTCCTTTTCCATTTGGCCAATTTTGCTTTTTAGGGCATTCTTCTCCTCATTGGCTTTTTGGACCTCTTTTGCATTTGGGTTAGGTTATTTTTTAAGGTGTTATTTTCTTCAGTATGTTTTTGGGTCTCCTTTAGCATCACTCGCAGTTTTTTCTCTACTTCTTTTACTTGCTCTCAAAATCCTTTTTGAGCTCTTCCATGGCCTGAGACCAATTCATATTTTTCTTGGAGGCTTTGGATGTAGGAGCTTTGGCTTCGTCGTCTTCTTCTGGCTGTATGTTTTGATCTTCTTTGTCATCAAAGTAAGATAATGTAGTCTAACTCTTTTTGCACTGCTTGCTCATGATCCTGGCCAATTACTTGAGTTATAAACTCTTTGTTAAGGTAGGAGTCTGTTTCCAGTGTGGAGAATGTACTGTCTCAAACTTCAGGGGTTTTGTGCAGCTGTTTTCAGAGATACTGCTAGGGACCTGTAAATTTTCAGTTCCTCAAAGGTGCTATGATCAAGGGTGAGGTGTTTACTCCTTTCCTGGCCTATGCTCAGGGCTATGAGCACTCTTTTCTGTCTTGGAACTGTGAGGAGGGTTTCCTCTCCACAGCCACTACAAGCTCCACCATGCCAGCACACCTCCTCACCCCAGGACCGCCACCTAGAACTGTGACCCAGATCCAAGCACAGGCAAAGCAAGAGAATCCTGAACCAGCAGAGAGATCCCTGCAATCCCCTTCTGATCAGTCGCTTGATTCCCCCTCAGTCTGTGGGCTGGAAGCTCAGGAGGCAGCCACCACCCTTGGGGAATGGGGCTGGACCCAGTGCTTCTCTCTCAGAGCCACAGAAATAGACTTTTCTCACTGACCTTCTAAGTTGTCTTTGGTGTTTGTGGATTGAAAAGTCTAGAAACTGCCACGGTTGCCCACGATTTAGTCCTCTGAGACCTGCTTCAGGTTCGCTGAGGCCTGCATGCCCACACCAAACTGCACTCCTCTCCCTGTCTGGCGTGATATACCTTTCTGATCAACTATCCAGGCTGTCTTTGGCTGGAATTTGTTTCACTCTGTCTTTTTTTTGGGTTCTGCTGCTTCAGAATTTGTTTAGAGCCATTTTTTTTGTAGGTATTTGGAGGGGTTTGGGGGAGAGCTCAAGCAAGTCACTGCTTTTACTCTGCCATCTTGGCTCCACCCCCCCCCATCCAAGATGATTCTAAGCATTATGAAAAATGCTATCCACCTTCAGAGACAGAACTGTTAAACTGAGTGTAGATTAAAGTATATCTCTTTTCATTTTATTTTTTTCTTTTTCTTGTTTTTGTTTTTTGCAACATGGCTAATATGGAAATGTGTTTTGCATGACTTCCCATATGTAACTGATATCATATAGGCTACCTTCTCAATGGGTGAGTAGGGGCAGGGGAGCAGTAAAAGGAAGGGAGAGAATTTGGAACTCAATTTTTTTTAAATGAATGTTATAAATAAATGAATAAACAAATAAAAAGGGAGTTGCTGTCTTTCTGGAACTTGTATCCATAATATGTATTTTCTAAGACATCAAATCTCGTGTTAAACTGAAGGATGCTGTTGATAGGAAATCTGAAGTGAGTCATAACTTTGAAGTCTTGAGTAACAAAATGAACCAAACAGGGGTTATACTTTTGCCACTTATTGCATTAAAAAGAAAATTCTGAACTTAGGAGAAAAAAGACATAGAAAGTAAACATCTGGTTCTATATTTTGTGACAAAGAATTAGATTTGGTTTTATAGGACATAGCTTATATTAGTAGATGAGTGATAAGATAGTAAAAGAATAAATAACTAAATAAATTCAAGCCTCTGTAGATGAATTACAGAAAAGAATTGTCAAATGTTATCAAAATGTTAACTACTATAAATAATCATTTAGAATTCATTGAAAATAAGGAAAGTCTCATAACTTGATAAAAAGGAAAAGACAATTCCAATTTTCCAGAAAGAGAGAAAAATTGGATCCCAGAAAATACAGACTATATAAGCTTAACATAACTCTTTGATAAAAATTCAAGAATAAATCAGTAAACAATTATTAATTAAGCACCTAATATTGGCCAGGGAGAGGGGAAAAGACCAGAGATCCTAGAAGTGACAACCATGGCTATCCTTGATCCAAACTTATAGCCAAAAAGCCAGAGAGCTTTTAACACCCATCACTGTTCTGCTGTCTTTGACAACCCTAAAACCCTATTATGATTCTGAGCAGTGGATAGAAGCTCAAGAAAGAAAAAAAAATAAGATTACAAATCTCATAATTACAAATTATGCCTGCAAAACCACAAGGAATCATGTCAGAGTTGATCATGGTACATGCATGGCCAAGAACAGGCATAGCAAAGCTCATTAGCAATGACTCAATTTGTTTGGGAACCAAAGCCTATTTGGGGCCTGTAAATTCAAACTTCATTTAGATTGTAAGATCATTCTCCAGATCTCAGATCCTGCCATACAAAAAGATAAGTTTATCACTCTATCCACCATATAATACTTCAAATATTTAGTGTCTACCACATACAAGGCCTTGTGCTAAGCCATGGAACCCAAATTTCTCACCTATCATGTGCAAAGGTCTTTTTCCTGCAATCAAAAATCTCAGCTAGAGGCCTTAGCCCCAGTACCATGGCACTCTAGCTCCACATCATAGCAGGTAACATGCTGGGCTAGGATCAAGAGGAACAAAATAAGAACAGAGAGGTCAAGAACAGGGTGACTAGTAGTGAATCTCTGTAGGTCTCTCCTAAACCTGTGCCTTTCACTCCTAACTTAATTAAACATTACCAGTGCCCCTATGAGCATCCACTTGGTCACCCCTGACCATGAATTCAAAGAACTTGACTTCTGCAGATGGAACCAAAATCAATAATTTAAGGCTTGAAAACATACAAAGGTTAAACTATAAATCCGGGGAGATTTTTTCTAAAGTTTAACTTCATTTCTACATTTAAGTATCTCATATGGGCTCCAGTGATCCATATACGACAAAGGCAGCATGATGTAGTAGACTGGGGCATTAGAAATGAAATCAGATGCCCGTGAAAGCCAGGTTTAAACCTGCCACCTTGAAAGCCCCTTCTAATCATCCTGCCCTGTGGGAGCCTCACTTACAAATTGTGTGTGTTGGGGTTGAGGAGAGAAAGGGGATACTACATTACCCCACATGCAGGTCAAGAATTGCAATTACAGATTAAATAAAAACAGAAACCACATTGGTTTTGCACAAATCCTGGGTGTATTAAATAATGTAACCTGTGCAGAGCCTGACGAATGTATCACTCTCAAAGTCAAATTGGAGACAGTTAAAAAAAAATATCTAGTGTATCCAATATCCTAGTACATAAGTCGAATCAACTCCTCCTTCAAACACAAAGCAAAAGGCACATATTGCCATTTAGTCATCTTTCTAAAAAATTGAAACTAAATTTCTTTATGAATGTTAATGTTCTCATTCAAAATGTTCTTTTCTAAAATTGGAATCATTTTTCAATGCTTTCACTTTCCACATTTGTTGAATTATTTTGTAAATGGATCGCTCCAAGCAATTTATAATAAGGTTTCATTAATTTGCCATAACAGATTCAGGAGTCTTGACTGTTGTATACCATTTGGATTTACATTATGCCACACATGTCAGAGACGCATCCTGTACCATTTTTGAAATTTTGAGGGTGGGCAGAAAACAACCTTATGTCAATTATTGAACCATGTGACAGAAAGTCATCTTGTCTTTCTCCTGTATTCATGCCTATGTGCTTTCCTCAACCCTTTAAAATTAAAGAGATTTTTCATTATCCAATGGCAAAAATAATCCTATCTTTAGCAATTCCCTCCTAAAAAATTATATTTTATTCTAATGCTAAATCTTTTCTCAAAGTTTTAAGGCTTTTTTTTGTCTATATTCTGTTTTCATTATAGATAGGGAAGAGAGTGATGAACACTTATACTAACAATTGTACATATACATTTTATATACTATGAGATTTACTGAATTTTTCCTGTTATACAAAACAACTCTAATTCTTTTAGTATTTCCACATAGGTTCTATTTTCTTAACAATTTATCATCTCATGAAAAGTGGCAATAAGACTCTTTGGAGAACAGAAAGATAAAAGAAATTAAGAGCACACCAACTATATTTGCTCAAATCAAATTCAATTTGAATTTTTAACTGCATTTGATATTGCTCATAAATTCTTACCCATTGAGATGACCCCAGACCATTAAAAATTTACAAGGTTTATGTAATTGTGGGTTAGCAACTATTGGGTTCATTTTTTTTTAAACGGGTAGACATTATTCTCCTCCATACGGAGTTCAGAATGTGTTTTGCAAAATCAAACCCATAAGATAGGAAAACTGAACTGTGTCTCAGGCAAACATGAATCATAAACTGAGCTAGTATTTTTCAAACTCTGACCAGGGGATGCAAATTTTCACTAATCAGCCCTCCAAGGAGCAAATGCTTTTAGTTACAACTCAGGGTAAAGTAGTTTAAAAGTTCAGGGTAAAAAAGACAGCTCCCAGAAGGCCTAGACCATTTCTACTCAACATCTAGCGTATCCTAAATTAATCTCCATCCTAAACCTTTGGTTAAATTGCTCTGGCTTCTCAAGCTAGGTACTGGGTTAGGGCATATTTCACAGGATCATTGACCCCCCTTCTTTCTGCAATGTATTAACTCACCAGAGGTTGAGACTTCCCACAATTGGCCTTTTTGGACCTCCACTTATATCATTATCTCTCTGGTATTTGTGCTGTGGGGTATTTTTTGACCTGTTTTTCTATCTACCCCCGCATCTAGATACTTCAAGTGGAGCCATTGGTCTTCCCTTATACATGTCAAAAATATGTCATGTGCATTTCCCCTTCCCACTCTTTTTTGCAGAGGTGGGGGCCTCCAGATATGGAAAGCTTCACATATTGTCAGACTTTTTTTCATGTATTAGATGGTTTTCCTCAACTTTTTTTTCTTTTAGTTTTCTTATTCTTTGTTATTGGAGTTGTTTTTCTAGGAAAAGGAAGTGAATGAACATTTTAGGAAATACAGGTGATCTTTAAAAAATCAATAACAATGTATTTAAATAAATAAAATTTGCTGATAAAGATTTATTGCATTTACTGGTCAGTCTGCTACACTGGTGGAAACCTTGAAGTCCCACAAAGGAGCTGCAACAGACTAAAATAACTTTCTTGTCAAACTGGCCTCCTGCTCTAGTACTGGTTGCATTTTCACTCATATCTCCAACTTACTGGTCACAGAGGGTTAGTTGAAATACTCCTTGTTCCATTACCACAATCTTACTCTTCCTCTACCACCATCAGTATTAACCCCTCTTCCTTTAGCATTCATTCAATCCATATTTATCACCCAAACTAAGAGTCTAAGTAGTTGTTATCTACTAACCTCTGACACTCTCTTTGCCTCCTCAATAAGTTCATTGCCTTTACAGCCATTTTCTCCATCCCAACTCTTGCTAGGGGAATTCAACATGGATACTGATATTCTTCTAAATACCTTGACCTTCCAATTCTTCAATTTATTCATTTTCCAGAACCAACTCCTCCATCCGACCTTAGCAACACACAGAGATAGTCACGGCTTTATTTTGCCATCACTCACAAATATTTGAATTTTATGTTCAAGAATTTGAAATTCCTTTATCTGAACATACCTATGCTGTCATTTGACCACTCCCTCTGCCTTGCAACACAAGACATCTAATTCCTCAGTTCTTAAGTTCTCTCCCAGGTCAACACCCCTATACTAGCTACACTTTTTTTTTTAACTTTTCCCCATCATGGACTATAGTCCTTCGGACTTCTCTATCATGCCCCCACACCAGAGTTCTAGAAAAGTTAGTTAGTCTCTAATTGACTTCTCTACCATATCCCAGGAAGCTCATTATTGGGATAACCTCATCATCCTCAAAGATCTCACTAGCCTTGGTATTCTACCTCAACACTACCCCCTATCTCTCTGGTTAGAATGTAGGGCCATGAACTCCAAACCCATTCAAAGAGAAACTTTAGTTCAGATGTTTCCTCATCTCTCACCTGGCTTGGGATTTCTCCACCTGATTTCACCATGATCCCACTCCACTCTCCCCTACCCTCCATCAGGTACCTCTTCTCCCCTTTTAGCTTCCTTTTATGTTTTCTATTCCTCCATCAGACTGTAAGCTTATTGAGGGCAGGGACTTATTTTTTCCTATTTGTATCCCTAGCACTTAGCACAGTGCCTGGCATATAAAGGGCACTTAATAACTATGTATTGACAGAATGACTCTCTTCGATCCCTTGCTAATCTGGAGTACCTTGTCCCTTATCTTATTGATAACTTTGCTCTACCAAGCCTGAGCCTTGGATTACTACCACTGACTTCACTCCTATTTATACAAAATTGCACAGATTAGGTCTATTCTAAAGTTATGTTACATGATGCTAATTGGATCCTCACTGTGGCAAGCCTCCTGTGGCTCCCCACCTCCCTAAATTGAGAAATTGGCTTTAGATTTCACTGAAAAAAATTGAGTCCATTCACTAAGCCTTTCCTTTTAGAACCCCTCACATCACATCATTCAGGTGCCTTCTATTAGTATCACTTCCACCACTTGTTCGCCTGAAGAGGTGGCCCTTTTCTTTGCCAAGGCTAATCCCTTCACATGTACAAGTTAATCTCATTCAATCCAGTCTTCTCCAGCAGATTGTATTCTTTGTCTTTCCCACTTTCTCACTTATCTTTAACCTCTCCCTGTCTACTGGACATATTTCACCTGCTTGCAAACATACCTCTACCTCCTACATCCTCAAAGACTGCTCAGTTGATCTGTCCCTTTCCCCCTAGCTATTTTCTTGTGTCTCTCCTCCCCTTAGTGGCTAAACTCCTTGAGAATGCTACCTATAATCAGTGACTCTACTTCCTTTCCTTTTACTCTCTTCATAGCTTTTTGCACTGTGATTTCTGGTCTCATTTTTCTAATAAAACAGCTCTCTTCAAAGTTACCACTGATCCTTTAATTGCCAAATCTAATGCCCTCTCAATCTTCATCCTTCTTAACCTCTATATAGCCTTTGATACCATCAGTTACTTTTTCCCCCGGGTAATCTCCCCTCTATATTTTCATTATGCTAGTCTCTCTTGGTTCTTCTCCTACATGTATGACTACTCCTTTACAGTCTCTTGTTGATCTTCAACCGAGTCACACCCACTACTGGCCAGTATCACCAAAGGATCTGTCTTGGGTCCTTCTCCCTCTATATTATATCACTTGCTGACATTATCCATTCCTATGGATTTAACCATCATCTCTATGGAAATGATTCTCAGATCTATTTATCCACCCTTAACCTCTATCCTGATTTCCAGTCTTGTATTTCCTACTGTCTGTTAGACATCTTGAAATGGATATCCTGTAGACATTTTAAACTAACATGTCCAGCACTAAACTTACTGTCTTTTCCCAAAAACCTTTCATTCTTTCTAATTTCTCTATTACTGTTAAAGGTATCACTGTCTTCCCAGTCACCCAGGCTCATAATCTAGCTATCATCCTGTACTCCTCATTCTCTCTCACCCCACCATATCTAAATAGTTGCCAAGTTCTACAAATTCTACCTTAATAATATCTTAATAATATCATTATAATAATACCTTAAAATATCATATTCATGCCCTTTTCTCCTCTAATAATGTCATTACCCTGGTACAGGTCCTCAGTCACCTCATGCCTGGACTATTGCAATTACTTTCTGTATATTATTGATGCCTATAGTCTTTCCTCACCCCAATCCATCCTCTACTCAGCTATCAAAGTGATCTTCCTAAAATACAGCTCTGATCATATGACCCCCTATTCAATAAAAACCAATGCTCCCTAGTACCTCTTAGATCAATATAAAATCCTCAGTTTGTCTTTTAAACTCCTTCATACCTTGGCCCTTCCCCACCTTCCTATTTGTGTTGCACTAACTCCCCTCCATGTGCTCTATGATCCAGGGACATTGGCTTATTTACTATTCCTTGCACAAGACACTCTAATTCCTAACTCTGCTCATTTTTATTTTCTGTCCTCCATGCATGGAATTATCCCCCTTCTCATTTTCATCTCTTGCTTTCCTTTAAATACCCAACTAAAATCTTACATTTCACAAGAAGTATTTCAGATTTCCCCTTAATATTTATGCCTTCTCTGAGTGACTATAAATATGTGTGTGTGTGTGTGTGTGTGTGTGTGTGTGTGTGTGTATATCTATATCTATCTATCTATCTAATCTATCTTCCTGGGTGGAGCCAAGATGGCAGAGTAAAAACAGTGACTTGCTTGAGCTCTCCCCCAGACCCCTCCAAATACCTGTAAAAAATGGCTCTAAACAAATTCTATAGCAGCAGAACCCACAAAAAGACAGAGTGAAATAAATTTCTAGCCCAAGGCAACGTGGATGGTTGATCAGAAAGGTATATCGTGCCAGGCGGGGAGAGGATAATATTTGTAACTCATGAGAATTTTGTCAGTATTAGGGTAGTTGGAGGGAAAAATAATGTGTAGCTAGCTAGCTAGCTAGCTAGATAGATAGATGGATAGATGGCACAGGGTGAGTTAAAGATGAAGTGGTGATATCTGTAAAATAAAATTAAGGGGTGAGAGAGGATTATACAGGGAGAAGGATAAAGGGAGAGGTAGATTGAGTTAAATTATCTCACACAAAACAGACAAGAAAAGGCTTTTAGGTGGAGGAGAAGTAGAGGAAGGTGAGAGGGAGTGAGTGAATCTTATTCTCATAGGATTTGGCTTAAGGAGGGAATAACATATACACTCAATTGGGTATGGAAATCTATCTTACCCTACAGGAAAATGGGGGAGGGGAGAAAGGGGACAAGAGAGCAGGGGTATGATAGAGAGGAGGGAAGACTGGGGGAGGGGGTAATCAGAAGCAAACACTTCTAAGGAGGGACAAGGTCAAAAGAGAGAATAGAATAATTGGGGGGGTGGGATAGGATGAAGGGAAATACACTTAGTTTTTCACAACATGACTACTATGGAAGTGTTTTGCGTGACTGTACATGTATAACCTGTATCGAGTTGCTTGCCTTCTCAATGAGGGTGGGCGGGGAGGGAGGAAGGGAGAAAATTTGGAACCCAAAATTTTAAAAACAAATGTTAAAAATTGTTTTCCCATGCAACTGGGAAATAAGATATACAAGAAATGGGGTATGGAAATCTGTCCTGCTCTACAGGAAAATAGAACGGGAAGGGGATAAGAGAAAGGAGGGGGAGATAGAAGGGAGGGCAGATTAGGGGAAGGGGTATTCAGAATGCATGCCGTCTTGGGGTGAGGGGAGAGATGAGATGGGGAGAAAATTTGGAACTAAAAATATTGTGGAAGTGAATGTTGAAGACTAAAAATAGATAAATTAATAAAAAATATAAAAGAAAAAAAAAAGAAAAACCTGGGAAGACTTATATGAATGATACAAAGTAAAGTGAGCAGAACCACGAGATCGTTGTCACACAGTAACAGCAATATTGTACAATGATCAACTGTGAATGACTTAACTACTCTCATCAAGAAAATGATCCAAGTCAGGTCCAAAGGATCCATGGTGAAAAATGCTATCCACCTCCAAAGAACTGATGAACGCTGAGTGCAGATTCAAGCAAACTTTTCAAACCTTATTTTTCTTGGTGGTTTTTGCAACATGGCTAATATGGAAATATGTTTTGCACCACTACACTTGTATAGTTGACATATTGCTTGCCTTCTCAAGGGTTTGGGGAGATATGGAAGGAAGGGAGAATGTTGAAAAAATTAAAAAAAAATCTATCTTCCTTATATGTTGTCCACCCATTAGACTACGAGTTCCTTGAGGGTAGGGACTATTTCTTTTTGCCTTTCTTTGTGTCCTTAGTGCTTAACCTGACACATAAGTAGGCACTTAATAAATGCTTGTTAGCTTGAACTGACTCTGGACAGTAAACTATTCTGAGTTAAGTGTAGTAGAAGCAACACTGGCCTAGGAGTTAGGAGAACTATTTTCTAAAACCCAAATTTGAACACTTATTCCTTCTAGAACATTAGCCAAATCTTTTAACTAACCTGAGTCTCAGCTTCCTCATCTATTAAATGAGGTGGCTAGACTTGATCTTATCAAGTTGTTTTCTAAAAATTGGTATAAAATTGGTATAAAAATACCAACTTCTCAAATTCTATGTTGTAGGAACTAGAAAAGGACTTATAAGCTGTGCCAATGCAATCATATGATATATCTAAATTGTATTATTATCTAAATGGTTATATTCTTCCCAATTAGCCAAAAAAGAAAAAAAAAGAAGCAAAACTGAATATGACCAAGAGATTTCAAAAAGAGCCTTCAATACCAAATCTCATTCAAATCCATTTAGGCAGAGAGGCCCTGTTGGATGTATATAAACAGAGACAAATAGACACAGCAAAGCTAACAGGCAGGTGCTTCACAGTGCTGCCAAAGCCAAGATCATTTTGAACAGGCACTTGTACCTTTCAAGTGCAGTGAGGAGAAGGAAGGTCATTGGATAATGTAATTGATCATAGCAGCTAAACACTTCCACACCTGCACCATGCTAGCCTACACTGGTCACAAATGCCAAATCAGATCAAAGCATAGAAATTCAAAGAAACACCCTGCATTGTAGACTATGACTGCAGAAGGAAAAATAAAATTAGAAAAGGTTTGAGGAATGGACAGGCAGCCAAGAGGAAATATAATGAAATGTTAGGTCTCACTGTACTTGAAGGAAAGCACACTGTATTACAAACCTCATAAAAATGCACAGTGCATATTTCAGCAAATTGAAATCAATTGTAACATGAGATAGCCTTTCATTTCATTCTTCGTGACTCTCCTGAATGATTATTTTACCTTTTGCTGCTCAGCAGCTGTTAGAAGAAAGGACAAATGAGTGGACTCACTTCAAGCCTCCTGGACTGAATCTTGGCTGAGGATCTGTGTTCTTTTCATCTCAATTCAAGATAGGGATGAGAACAGCACCCATAAGGAGCAGAGCTATACCCATGTTATGGCAAGTAAGGATAATAATACCAAGCTGTTGGAGGGTTTAGGGAGTAGGAATGCTTCAGAAAGAGAAGGTTGTACCTGACAGCAACAAAAAACAAAGAACTGGATTTCCCATTGGCCCAAAGGGATAAGCTGTCTATACTTTCCTCACTTCTTCACAAATCATGCTTCCCAAAGGTATAACAAAGGTTGGATAACCAGAGTTTTGACCCAAGGCACTGACTTAGAGGGGGCACCCTTCTCTATAGTCCTCTACTGATCTGCCTGAGGTGCCACCAAAGGGTCTTGTTATCATGATATCATTTTCTTGGGACCTCTTTTCTCCCCTCACACCTCATCTAGAGGGTTGGAAGCTCAGTAATGACTTGTACCTCAGGGTACAACAACATTCTATGAGACAAGCTATCCTTGCACCAGCATGATACCACACACAGAGCACTGTCATTACTACTGATACTTGACTCACTCAGTTGAGTTTGTCTCAGTTTTAAGAATTCCTAGCTCTATCTCTGATGTTATCTTCTTGTAATATATCCTTTACCCATCCCCCCTCATTATTTTTGCTTTGATAAGATTTTACTTGTATAAAAATATGAGGGAGAGATTAGCAGGAAAGAAAGAGGCCATATTTACCTTATAATTTGCCCCTCGCCCATCCCATTTCCCTGAAGGGCTTGTGGTTCTGAAGATGATCTCTCAAGCCATAGTTACTTCTCTTATGAGAATTTGGCCAAGGAGATGATCCCCTTCTATGCCAAGATAAATGATAATGAACACATTCATGTAAAACTCATGAGGTGCTGAGAAATATTTTAAAACACCAGCGTTCACTCCACTTGCTGCTGCTTCTTTACACTTTTACTTAAGTTTTCAAGGGAATTTATGTTTGTGGACAGAACCTGGTTTATTTGGCTGTGGGCAGAAATTAGTGGTCTTACCGATTTGGGAAACAGCAAACAGTAGGAGAGGCAAATACTTCTAGGAGAGGATAAAGCAAAATTTCTTTTCAGGCAGAAAAACTGTAAACATTTCTGCAAGGTTAAGCTTTATACTACATCTAGCCAATTAGTGTGAACAACATTGATAGAAACAACCTTGTAAAAAAAAATAAAGGAGGCCGTGGGGCCTTCTACACAAAACAACAAAACAAAATTCTGAGAATTTATGGGCAGTTTAGTTGGAGTTAAGATGCACAGTCAAATGCAGTCAATTAATGTTATCATTGTAAATCAAGATTACAGCTTGCTGTGTAAATAACAGTTTATAATAAACATAAATAATAGAACAAGTGATTCAATTTAGAAAATGGCCCAAGCTGCTCAAGATGGTCAGTGTTACTGAACTGTTGAAATGAAAATGAGCCAATTTGAGCCTGGCAAAAGATTGCTGGAATGCTAATGCAATGTTTAAACAAACGTCAAAATAGGAGACCAGGCTTAGGTAAATGGCTTACAGAACTGGAAATAAACTAAAGGTTAAGAGAATAAAAAGAGGAAAGAAAAAAAATCCAAAAGACAGAAGTCTTAGTTCAAAAGACCTAGACTAATGATTAGATGCTAATGTCTAATGATAGTTTCACCAATATATAACCTCCCTATAATATAATATTTCCTTTAAAATTCTCATGAGAGATAGATATTTTTTTTTAAAAGATAGAGAGCTTATTGTATTTTTGAGAGGCATTCTAAACACAGGATACATTTTCCCAACAGAGAACTGGCAATCAAGTCCAAATTTCTAGCTGAGATCTATTATAGGAACCTAGGTTTAAAGACAAGAAAGAGCCTTAGAGGTTATATAATACAACTCTTTCATTTTGTAGATGAGATTAAATAACTGATCAAATGTCACACAGATAGGAAGTGGAAGAGCAGGATTTAGACTCCATGTGCTTTGTCGGCAGATTCAGCATTCCATGGACTATATCACAGTTGTCTGGGTCTAAAATTTTCCATCATTAACATGGATTGAAATTCCAGTTTGTACAAAGCTCAATAGAAGGCATTCTGGAGACAAAGAAAAGAAAGAGAAGATAATACCTACCCAAAAGAACCTGCCATATCTAACATAGAAGTGACTTATAAACACACATGAATAGCATGGTACCTACCATATTGTTGATGTTGTTCAGTCGTGTTTGATTCTTTGTGATCCTGTGAACCATACTACCCATGGAGTTTTCTTGGCAAGGATCCTGGAGTGGAGTGCTATTTCCTTCTCTGGTGGATTAAGGCAGAGGTTAAGTAGCTTGCCCAGGGTCACACAGAAACTAAGTGTCTAAAGTCAGATTTGAACTCAGGTCTTCCTCACTCCAGGCCCAGGGCTCTATCCACTGAGGCTCTATCCACGAAAGTATCTTCGCAAAGAAAGAGTACAACACATTCATGCCATGTATCCAAATAATATTTATTAAGCAGTATTCACTGAGTACCTCCTCTGTAGAAGGTATATACTGGACCCTTGGGAAACAAACATAAGCACACCACAGAGTGCCAGTAGTGTAATGGAGCCAGTTTCAACCAGCTTATTGTTAAATTTTCAGTATAAGCATTTACACCTCAGAAGTCAGCAAACACTACAAATCAAGATTTGATTTATTGTTTTGCTGACTGTCTCTAGACTTAAGAAAGTGACACAGAAAATCATAATAATTCAGGCTGAACTTAAGTATGTGTCTAGAGAACTGGTTGTTAAACATTTACCAGCACACCCTGGCCACCCACCTTTCTTTTAAAGAGACTGACTATTATATAAAGGAAGAATAGAAGCATGTTCATCCATAACTATCCTACAAGGAACGTTGAGAAGGGAAAAGAAGAGATTCTAGTAGAGGGCTACAAGAAATTTGAAGGGGGAGGAGTCCTTTTCATCTGAGCAAGAGTCAGGAAGCAAAACTTCAGTTTAACCTTGAATGCAAACTGAGACTTCACTTCAATAACAAATGATTGAGTAGCAAGAGGACTCCATTGAAGCCATGTCCATAGTAAAGGCACAGGGACAAGAGAAGGAAGGACAAGAAAGACAGTAAATAAGTAGTACAGTGTGGTTAGAATACAGACTAATAAAAGTATTTGATGAGGCTAGAAAAACAGGTTGAAGACATATTAAGGAGGACCTTAGATGCCAACATTTTGGGTTTATACTTTTGTAAATAGTAGGGAGCCAAAAATTGTTTATTTTTATTATTTTAATTTTTGTTACTCTTATCTTGATAAACATGAACATTAAACACGCAAAGAATAACAAAAAAAGAGAATTTCATGTGAAACTATGGAAAATACCCTCCAATACATCCCACTTATTTCTTTTTAAAAATGTATATTAAATTTAACCTATTAGTTTTAAAACTGTTCTGCTTATCTGTCTTGCCCCCTAAACCTTTTTCTGTTCTATTCTGTATGTACTTTTATACTCTTCCTTCATTAAGACTCCTTTCTCTGCCCCCCTTTCTAGCATTGCTATCATTAACCCATTTCCCCCTTGATTTTTTACCCCTTACAAACAAAATAAAACCCTTTCATAACAAATAAACATAGTCAAGCAAAACAAATCCCCACATCAGTCTTTTCTGAACATTTATGCCTCATTCTGTATCTTGAATCCATCATGTCTTTCTCAGGGGATGAAAAGCTTGGTGGCAGCTAGGTGGTACAGTGGATACTCCCAGCATGGATTCAGAAAGCCTTTGTTCAATTCCAGTCTCACATACTTATTAGCTGTGTGATCCTGGGTAAGTCACTTAACCTTTGTCTGCCTCAGTTTCCTCATCTATAAAAGGGGCATAATAGTAACACATATATTCCAGGGTTATTGCGGGGAGCAAGTGACATAATAATTGTAAACTACTTAGCACAGTGTCCGGCACACAAAGCTATAAAAATGTTAGCTATTATTATTATCATTATTATTATTTCTCTGGAGTCATGGTTGGATATTATATTAGTTCTCAAGTCATTCAAAATTTATTTTGAATGACTTTACAATATTGGAGTACTGTAATAAATTATTCTATTGATTTTGTCCACTTCTCTCTGCATCATTTTATAAAGTCTTCCAATTTTTCTCTGAATCCATCACTTTCAGCATTTCATAAGGCACAGTAATATTCCACTACATTTTTATACCTTAATTTGTTCAACCACTCACCAGTTGATGAACTTAGCAACAAATTTCAGTTATGTGATAGAATAAAAAATGTGATTAATATTATTACATATGTAGGTTGTCCTTTCTTTGATTTTTTGGGGGGCTACATTTAATAGTGGTACTGTTTGGCCAAATGATGTGCACAGCTTAGTGTTTTGTTTTATTTGGGGGGAAATAGATCCAAATTACTTTCCAGAATGGATGGATCAGTTCATACCTCCACAAAAATGTCATGTGTGCCTACCCTGTATCCTTCCTAAAATTTTTAATTTTTCTCTTTTTGTTGTCTTTGCCAGACTGATGGGTATAAAGTGCAGCATTTTTATATTGTTATTAATAGCTTGCTCCTCTCCTTTGTGAGTTTCCTATTTCTAGCCTTTCACCATTTCTTTTTCTATTGAGAGAAGAGCTATTTACGATTTTCTTATGTAATTGAATCAGTACCCTATACATTTTTTTGGATATCAGACTTTTACCAGAAAAACATGCTTCTAAGATTTTTTTTTCACGATTAACTGCTTCCCTTCTAATTTCCATTTCATTGGTTTTGTTTGTGTAACAGCTTTTCCATTTTATATAATCAAAATTGTCTCTTTCATCTACCATAATCTTCTCTATCCTTTGTTTGAACTCCACCCCTCACCTCAAATTAGAAAGGCATCACCTACCCTGATTCTCTAATTGGTTAATGATATGAACTATCTAGGTCATATAGTTATTTGGAATTTGTGGTATATGGTGTAAGAAGTAAAACTATAATTTCTGCCAGGCTGATTTCCAGTTTTCACAACAGTTTTTATATAATATTGAGTCCCTCCTCCAGTAGCAGTTTGACGGAGTTCATTGAGCAATGTGATATTACTTATATTTGCTAGTGTATCTTGTGTACCTAATCAGTTCCACTGGCCAAATTTTCTATTTTTAACCTCTATCAGATAGTATTGATGATTACTATTTTGTAGTATATTTTTGAGATATGGCATTGATAAGTGAACTTCATTTCTACTTTGTTTCATTATTTCCTTGGAGAATGTTAATATTTTGTCACTGAAGATGATTTTTTTATTATTTTTTTAAGTTCTAAAAAGTAACTGTATTAGGTCAACTTACATAACTGAATAAGCAAAATGCATTATATGCTATGGTCATATGCATTATATGCTCTCCCTCTCTTTCTCTCTTCTCTCTCTCTCTCTCTCTCTCTCTCTCTCTCTCTCTCTCTGTTGCTTCTTTCTCGTGGTTTCTCCCATTGGTTCTAATTCTTTACAACATGTCTAATGTGAAAATGTTTAATAAGAATATATATGTAGATCGTGTATCAGATTTCACACTGTCTTGGGGTGGGGGGAAGGGAAAGGAGGGGGAAGAAAATTTGGAACGCAAAATCTTATGGAAGTAAATGTTGAAAACTAAAAGTAAATAATTAATATTTTTTTAAAAAGAAAAATGCTTCAGTGCATCAGCATATTTACTAAAATATGAATTCCCAGCACTGAATACTCCAGATATACTCTCACCAGAATAATTTAAATTCACATTAGTTTTTCTGGCATCCATGTACCATGATTGACTCATTGATCTTAATAAGAACCCCCAGGTCTTTTTCACAAGAACTGTTTATGGTTTAGTTTCTTATGTTCTTTACTCGTGCAATTTATTTTTCAAATCCTAATGTAGGACTTTTACATTTGCTCTTATTAAACTTCATTCTACTCTTTCTATTGTTCTAGAATATTGAGATCTATTTGCATCCCAATTCTGTCAACCAAACTATTAGTTTTGCTTCTCAGTGTTATGTAGTCTGAAGATTAAATATACATACTACCTATAACTGTATCTTTATCAATGATAAATTATGGTGAGGTTGCTTAAAAGGTCTACAAAGATAAAGTACTACTAAATATGCTAATATGAAATACCAGAGGAATAAAAATAACCAGAAAAACTTGGGAAGAGCACTGAATTTGGAATCAGGAGAATAGTACTAGATCAATTGCTTACTACTTTTATGATGGTGGCCAAATCATTTAATTTTTCTTGGCCTCCATTTTTTTCATCTGGAAATTGAAAGGGCTGGTTAGCCATTTTTCAGGTTTCTTTTGACTAAATTCTACGATCCTACCTAATTAGGTTCATAGTGATAGTTAAAAATTTTTTTAAAGTTAAGATTTAAAACATCTAATTTAGGGGCAGCTAGGTGGTACAGTAGATAGAGCACTGGCCCTGAGGTCAGGAGGACCTGAGTTCAAATCTGGCCTCAAATACTTAACACTTACTAGCTGAGTAACCTTGTACAAGTCACTTAACCCCATTACCTATCCAAAAAAAAAACAACTAATTTATTATAAATATGATTCCTGCTATACTTTGGTCTATTACAATGGCAGAGACCAGACTTTCTAGAGCAGAGAGAATTTTAAAGGATAGAAGTCCCTAGCAGATAGAATTTTTAAGGGGGAGGCTTCTAGGATGTAGAATAGATAAGAATTCAAGCCCTGTAGGGATTAGGGAATACTGCCAACCAGTAGCCCCTTCCATGAAGGCAAATAGAATGAAAAGACTTCTTTGTTTCATACACAGCAGCAAGCTTTGCACTGATGATGTGACCCTTGGTGTCACCATGAGCATATAATAAGCACCCAATGAGGGATGCCTTGCATTCTCATACCAGGAATGTGAAAACAGCCTGTATGGTTGAAGAACTGGGAGGTTGGGGTGTTTGAGGAGTATCAATATGTATAACACTTTGATATCTGAGTTTAGGATAGGTCCCCCAATTTCCTAAGATACCTTCTTAACAAAATGATTGAATCCTCACATAATGGATTTTCTTTTTCATAGTTGTAATACTCATTTATTGATCTCCCTTTTCATTCATAGGTTGCTCATGACCTAGAAAGGCTATGACCTTTATGAGCAGAGAAATTTTCCACACCAATGAGTTAATGAATTCATCAAAATATCAGTATGTCAGGTCATTCAAATAACAGTCAATAACTTAGTTGGAATTAGCAAAAATATCAACAGATATTGTTTATTTACTATAATTTTCCCTTGATACCAAAGAGAATGGTAGCAATTTAAAACCAACCATTGCTCTCAGATTTGTATTCAATTCTACAGCCATTAGCACTAGTAAAAGCTTGCTTGGGGATATTCCAGGTATGCCAGTACACCCTACTATGGGCATTATTATTCATTTTCCCTTTCCCTCAGAGGATATAAGCAGTAAACCTGGCATCCTCTGGAAACTTATCTATGACTAATTTCATTTTTTTTATTATGATTATTTCATTAAATGCCCAGTGAGTAAGCAAGATCTGTCAGCAATATCTTTTTGGTAAGAGTACAAAATAGACAGAAAGTTTTACCTACTGTGCTATTCAAGGTATTCCATGATCTAACTTCTAACCTACCCGACCTTGCTGTATATCACTTTATATGTTCTGTGCTCTAGCCAGAGTGAACAAAACTCATTCCCCATTTTATCTGTCCACTTCTAGAATGGATTCCATGCACATATGGATTCCATCTCTAGCTCTGTCTGATCAAAGTGGTTCATTTGAAAGATTACTTAGGAAGGGCTGTGAAGGATAGATTAGAGAGGGGGGGAGGTAGGAAACCCATAAGGAGGCTCCTGTAGTAGCTTAAGTGAGAAGAAATGAAAGTCTAAATATTTACAGCAGAAGTAGATAAAAGGGAATGAAATGGAAAAAGCACTCGATTTACAGCCAGAGGAACTAAGCTCAAAAATCTGCCTCTGCTGCCAATTAATTTTGTGACCTTGAAAAATTTTACTTTAACTTCCTTGGGCTTCAGTTTCCTCATTTGTAACATGATAGAGTTAGAAAAAGCTGATCTCTAAGGTGCCTTCCAGTTCTAAATCTATCATCCTTTAAAGATATCGCAGTATTATAATCAAAAGGATTTGCCTATTGATTGGATATGTGGAGTGAAAAAAAAAGAAAGGGTCAGAGATGACTCCAAAGTTATGGGCCAAGGTGACTGAGAAAGATGGCAGTGTCATAAGTAGAAATAGAGAAGATAGAGGAACTGTCAGATTTAGGGAATGAGATGAAGAGTTCAGTGTGATGTGTTACATTTGAAATTCTTGCAGGACACTTAGATAGAGGGCAGTTGGAAATATTGAATTGAAGCTTTGAAGAGACTTTGTAGCAGAGATACATTTAGCATTCCATATAGCTAGTAAACGTCAGAGTCAGGATTCAAACTGAGGTATCCTGCCTCCATTTCCAATATTTTTTGTACTATATTACATTCTCACAGAAGATGCAAAATATAATTTTTATTAGATTACCTTAAAATAAGGCACACTGTAATATATGTGGTAAATATAGTATTGACTCTATGACTCTATGGCTTGTCTTAGAACTAGTAGTTCATATATGTGTGTGTGTGTGTATGTGTGTATACATATATATACATATAACATACAGACATGCATGTACATGTATATAAGTATATATATTACACATAGACATTTATGTATATTATATATATATATTTGTATATATGATGTAATATCAACCAACAATCATTTAAGAGCCTACTTTGTGTATTAAGAGACTATACTAGTCACTGGGGATACAAAGACAGAGACAAAAATGGAACAGCCCATGCCCTCAAGGAGGTTACATTCTATCATAGGAGACAATGTATACATTAATAAATATATATACAATAAATAAAAGATATCTTTCCCCAGGGAGGGCAGTAGCATCTAGGGGAATTGGAAAAGGCTTTGTGTAGGTTTTACTTCAGCAGAGTTCTGAAGGAACTAAAGGATTCTGAGATGTAGGCTGGTGTAAAGGCCCAGATAGGGGGAATGCAGTGTTGTATGTGAAGAACAGCAAGAATGCCAGCTTGATGGGACCACAGAATACAGGACAGGGAGTGATATAGAATTACATTGGAAAGGGAGGTTTGATCTAGGGCAAAGAGGGCTTTAAAAGCTAAAGAGAGAAGCTTATATTTGATTGTAGAAGTAATATGGAATGTTAATCCTAATATTCTGATTGAGAGAGTTTTAATGAATTTTATATCTCATGTACTATAAGCAGCTGACTGAACTACTTTCTATCAATCATTGATTTGAAGAATCATTCTTCTATCAGCCTGAATAAAACCAGAGAGAAATCTCATTCCTAAAATCATTCTTATAGTTGAGCCCATTGGCATGGTATCAGGATAAACCAAAGGAGAGAAACAAGGAATGTGATCCTCCTGTGAATAACTCTGCAATTCTGGACTAGCCCTTGATGATATTGAGCCCTGAGACTATCATTCTTAGGCTACTCCATTTCCTACTCCTAATACTCTTATAGTTCAAGTTACTATTTCCTGAGGCCAGGGATATATATTAATTTAGAGATGAAAAGGGATTCACTGACTACTATCTTGAACTGGGCTTTCAATTTGGAGTTCTTTGGGTTAGTGCCAACTGTCAACACCAGTCTAGACTTTTCCCTACTGTCAAAGGGAGTAGATCACTTAAGCAGCCACAGGCCTGACCAGTCCTCACCCAAATCCCTGCAATTAGGCCTCTGGGATGTCCTAGTCCTCACATTTCCCAGAATCCAGGTCCTTGAAATGCTTCAGAAAAGTAATGATTCATTCTGAGGTATGTCTTGCACATGTTAAATATGCAGTTCCTTCTCAAATATGCCAAACTAACAGTTTTGCTCCTTTTAAGAACCCTTCTTTGATTTGAATAGAACCAACAGATTTTTAAATTTTCATTATGAAAAACAGTTGGTCAGGTGCTATTGGCATAAAACATTACCTTGTAAAGTAAGCAACTGTTAAAAAAAATGTTAGTGCCAATATATGGAGATCATAAAATGTGCTGGGGTCATGAGTGTTTTATAAAGTCTAAATACTATAGAGTATAGCAAACATATAAAAAGCATTTTTAAACTTTTAAAAAGTGCTATTTAAATAATCCATTTCTCTTCATTGTAAAGACCACTATCTGCCTGATTGCCTTCTCAATTCCTGGTCTCTTAGTTGTCTTTAAGATATCAATATCCTTTATATAAAACATCTAATAGTAACATCCCTTTACATTGAAATAATGCTTTCTTTGACTCATTAATACTCACTATAACAAAAGATAGGTATCTTTGTCCCCATTTCTTTGATGAGGAACTAAGGCTTGGAAAGTTTACAATCCTTCATCAAGGTCCCAAAGATATTAAGTGTGAGAACCAAGTCTTCATAAAGATGGTAAGAGTCCTGATGTTCAGAGATCCTTCCAATTATCACACTGTTTGTTATTATGATATTTCTCTATTAAGATCTCACATTGCAAGGGGCAGCTAGGTGGAGCAGTGAATAAGAGTACCACACCGACCCTGAAGTCAGGAGGACCTGAGTTCAAATCTGGCCTCAGACACTTGACCTTTACTAGCTGTGTGACCCTGGGCAAGTCACTTAACCCCAATTGCCTTGCCAAAAAAAAATCTCACATTCTACAATAGTCATGTAGGCTTAGTCAGTTCATAACTGGATGGATAACTTCTTACTAGGCTCTCTGTTTCCACACTATCTTTCTCCAAATTAAGATCATCTTCTAGTACTCACCATTTTTGATTGTGTTTATCCTCTTCAGTGTCACCAGCTTCATATTTTTAAAGGCAGAAGCTGCCTAGTATATTTTCTACAGGGTCAGGTATAAGACTATGGGCACACTTAAGTAAATATTATTTGATAACATCATTTTTAAAAATTCCCTAGTGTATCAGGTTATATGATTTGCTCTTCATCCACAAAATTAGAATACAATTCCAATATGTGATATGGCCAGGGCCATAACCTTTGTTCTGCCCCTTCCCTACCCCAGTTAATCTGCTATTTGAATACTAATGGCTAGTAGTTACTATTTCAGGTTTACTGGAATTAATATCAATATAATCTTGGTTAAATCAATGTTATCACTTGAGAGAAGTGAGGTATTTGAAAGAAAATATTCAAGGGGCATCTAGGTGATACAGTGCATAGAGCACTGGCCCTGGAGTCAGGAGGACTTGAGTTCAAATCCAGCCTCAGACATATGATACTCACTAGCTGTGTGACCCTGGGCAAGTCACTTAGCCCCCATTGCCTCACAAAAAAAAATATCCAGAGACTGATAGTTTGGTTGTTGAGATTCCCGCCTCCTCCACAGATGTAACCTAAGCCCATTTTATACCTTAATAAGAGAACTTCATGATCTGCTGGAAAGAAACAGGGAAAAAAAATTCTGGTGGCCAAAACCAAGGTAATGAGCATATCCAATATGAGCTAAGCTCCTCTTAGGACAAGAGAAATACAGTCTTCAGCAGCTTTTGCTTGAAAACTTTCCCACTTAGTAGGGCCTACAAAACCTTGCCATTCACTGGGAAAATCTTTGAGAAACCAGGATCATCACCATTTGCCATGGCAAGGTATAGGAAAGAACTGGGGATGAAGAAAATATCTGTGATTTTACTGATATAGGGAACTCCTGAGTAAGGGAATTCTCTCTAAAAATGCAGATTTGGCATGTTCTAGTGCTAAAGAGTGACTTGCAACACTGAAATGTTAAGTGACTTGCCCAGAATCACACAGTCAGTATGTGTCAGAGGTGGAATTGAATTCAGGCCTTCCTGGTTTTGAAGTCAGCTCCCTATCCACTATGATATACTGCCTCTCATAAAGGGGAAATATATTCCACAAAATAATATTTCAGGATTTTATATATGTGTAATAAAATGTTCACAATATCATCTTTTTTATTGCAAAAAATCTGGGAATAAAGTGATTATCATCAAGCAGTATATAAATAAGGCATGAAAATAATGGAATATTATTGGGCCATGAGAACCCGACTAGAGATTTGAAGAAGAATGAGGAGACATGAATGACCTGTTGGAACATGAAGTGGAATATGCAGAACCTGGAAAACGATACAAGAGGCCTACAACAATTTAAATGAAAAGGACATTAAAATAAGGAGAATTCTTTGAAAATATGATTGCCTACCTTGGCCCCAGGGGGAAAAAGAGATAAGGAAAGGTTTTATTTTGCTGTTTTTCATTCCAAAGGAAGCCTGACTGAATGGAGATGGAGTTTGGAGGAGGGGTGGGGGCTGGTTTATAATCAGAAATGACTGTGGCATAGTACCAAAAGGCATGAATGAAATTTTAGTTAAAAAATAAGAAAAATAAAATAGCACTTCTAGTAATTCCTAGAAAAAGAATTCTAAGAACTGAAGAATATTATTTCCCCCCACCACCCATGGCAATGTAGGATAGTGAATCATGGAACCATGGAGAGCAGAAATCTGTATATCTCATTTTCTCACAAAAGGACAATAGTATGTCAATTAAAAAAGAATACAATCCCAGTGGCCTAAGAGACTTTCTAGAAGTCAATAAACAATTGACATGTCATTTTAAATAAGCAAGTGCAGACAAATTTGCATCACAATGTACAAAATAGAAGCCATAGAAGGAATATTTTCTTCCAATGTATACTGACAAATTCCTTTAAGACTGCAGTTTTATGTTAGGTAACAATCTCTTATTGGTCTTTAGTTCTGAGATTTCAGTTCTGGTTGCTACTCTGCCTGCCAATTGTTAAATAGCCAAACAGAAAGATAGAAAGATAACATCTGAAAACCTTCCATTGAGATTCATTATATGCCAGAAAACCTTATCAATTAGGTTGCTGAGAGAAGCAAGATCTTTGGGAATGAAGCCAGAGTAGAGAAACATTATGGAATATAGCCTCCATTGTGGGAGCCAGAACACCATAATTTAAGGCCTTATGACCATCAACAAAGTAGATCTTTATCTAAGGCATGAAAAATGACTGTATGACTTACATTTGGTTTCACAAGGCCTATCATTTCTGACCAAAGTCAATGTATAGTAGAAATCTGGTGCCAATTCTCTCCCTGAATTCATCATCATTAGCGATAAATGGTTCCTGGGTAGAATTAACTGTGGGCACTTACACTGACTATCCACAGATTTAATTATTTAACAGTGTCCAGTCAGGAAATATTTTCTTTGCAAGCACAAGATCTGAAACACAAAGAAAAATCATTATCACAAACTATTTAAATTATGGGACCCATTGTGTCATCCAGGGTAACAACTATGAAACCTGGTACCACACACATTTGGTGACTTACTTCCAACACAAAATTGGTTTGATTTCCAACAGGATATCAACACTAAAAGCATTTCATCCTAACCCCCCTCATCATATATATACACACACACACTCATACACATATCACACATACATACTGTATATACATCCATATCTATAGATAAGCAACATGTATATTTATATATGAGTACATATGCATATATATAAACACATACATATATGTGTTGTCTCTATAAACATATCTATGTCTGTGTATGAAAGCTTTTATCTTGCAAGTAGGAAAAATTAAGTTAAAGAGGTTAAGCTATGTTTTCACTCACTCCTTATCTCCCTTATGTGCCCAAAGAAGTGTAAATTTTTATCCCAAAATCCTCACAAGATATCTTGGGGTTTACAGGCTAGATTTTTTTTCTTAAGGACTATACCTTAAACCCAAATCACTCTGGCTCTCATTGATTGACCAACAGTAGTTAAGGGGCCAAGCCCTACTTGGTCATTGTTTGGGTCCTGATTGGCTCAGAGTGAATATAAATAGCAATTATTTCTGTGTTGGTCAGAAACCCTGAGGGTCTTCTCCCAGATTGATTTTTTTTTTTTTTGGACTAGGTAAAAGAAGCCATTCTCCGCTTCATTTCTTACCTAACCTTAATCACTGAATGGGCATTGTCTCAGTCAAACTGAGACCTGTTAAAGACCTTAGTTTAAAAAGGCCAGTCTCTGGCTGCATCCAGGCCATCTCCAGTCATCTTGAGCTATATCTTGCCACTGCACCCCCATGGCTCCAGAGGAGAAAGTGAGGATAGTGACTTTGTACAGCTCTCCCTCACTTAAATCTAATTCACTTACAAGTCAGGGCATCACCTCCCCTGATGTCATGGTCCTCTTCAAGAACAAAGGACAAAACAACAACCTCCCTGAAAGGAAAAATATCATGAGAGAAGGGTGGGGGAAGTCAATAAGGAATTGGGGAAAGAATGGGGAAAGAGATCAAATTATGATTTCTTTTTCAACAACAACATCAACAAAAAAAAGGAAATGGATTAATTCCATTTATTTTCTCTTACTCAATTTCTTTTCTTTTCTTTTTTTTTAGAACTTTAGTCGGCCATTTTCCAGGATATGATTTTGTTGGAAAGGTGTGGGTTGCCAGTGTTATCAAAAACATATCCAAATTTGTCTCTGCAATCATTGAGGTGTCTTGCCAAGTACAGACGATCATAAAACCTAAGAGTGTATTGATTTCCTCTTACAGAGGGTGGGTTAATAATGCCTTCTTAATAAAAAACGCATGGGTGTGTTGAGGTCATAAAAAGCTGGGCAAACAATAATCTAAGACCTATTAACCTCCATGCTCCTGTGGTTAAATACAGTTTTCAAGATCCACATAATGAAATGATTACACTGAGGCAAGATATGAGAGGGGAAGAAGAGATGGTTAAACACAGCATGCTCATAAGAGATGCATGAAGGGAAGTGTTGAGTGGGTCAGTAGACATATTTACTGTTATAAAAAATCTACATAAATGAACCTAGACAGAGAAAGCATCTGTGAATTTGTTAAATTTGAAAACCCTGAGGAGAATAATAAATATAGCACAAGCAGTCAGGGAAAATTCAGTGAAGTTTGGCAGTCTACTCTGCCGAAAGCAGTTTCACGTACAAAAATGGAACCTAATACAGCTGGTTTAAATATAAAACACTGAAGTGCAGAGCCAAAATCACCTAGAGTTGAAGGGCCCTAATATAAGTCAATAGAAAATATTAGGATCTAATAATATTATGGAATGTAATATACAGTAAACCAAATGGCTAAGAGAAAAGAAAAGAGAGACTTGCATAAAATTTCTGATGCTTGTAGAAGACAATTGAATTGGTTTGGTAGCTATTACATTTAAACAAGTATTTTACTTGATTATTATCAAAGACACTCACTGAAAAAAAAGGCATATTTTGAAAAGGCAATGGAAATAGATGCTATCAATGTTTACCAGAACAATTATTTTCCTGTTCAAGACAGGTAATAGTATATGTCTGCCCTCCACCCTCACTCCTCGCAATAGAATGTAAGTTCCCCAAGGAGTTTTTTTTTTTTTGTTTATTTGTTTTTCTTTTTGTTTTTTGTATTTTTGTTTTGCAGTCCTAGGGTCTGACACATAGTAGACAATCAACATTTGTTGGTTGATGCATTGATAGATTGTGACAAGTATTAAGGGAAATACCACACTTCTAAGGAGTAATTTTTAATTATAAAGTTTTTTGCAGTTATTTCATAATTTAATATTTCAAAATAATTTCAGTTATTTCAAAATACAGTAATAATAGTTCATAATAAGGCATATTGCCAGAGCATTACAAACATCTTCAGGTGAAGTAGCTTTTAAGATTAAATTTGAACCACTTCAACTGATATGCTTTCAGTTGTTTCCAGTAAATCTAGCAGTTCTTCTAGCTAATATTCTTTTTGAGTTCAAAGAGTTTGGGGTCTGGAATAAGGCAAGGAGGTCTCGTAGGAACAGTTCACTGGGAGGTTTGTCACCCAAAGGAAAATGATTTATACCAGGACACCATGTGATTTTTATACTCCTAAAGGACTGACTGGTGCTGGTTGGAGTGGGCAAGAGAAGGGAAAGGAAAGAGCATTGCTGTTTGGGTATAGTCATAGCCACTGGTTATCTTCACGGAAAATCTGCATTCTTCTCCAGGATGCACTGCTAACTCCACAGGACTTTCTCTACTATGGCATAAAAACACTTTTCCCTGAAAATTCACTCCACCTTTATACTACTCACTTTGAAAGTGCCTGCTGAACCCATGGTCTCTCCCTCTGATTGGCTGATTTCTCTCAATACTTCCATTTTAAGGAGGCCAACCATGTCTTCAGTCCTCTTCAGGCTGCACTGCCCACTTACTTCCATGGGACTTTGTCTAACGTACTTCCCTCCCACCTTCATGCTCCCATCCCTGACCCCTGCTTTCAGCTTCTTTATATGTGTTCTCTCTCCCTCCCTCTCCATTAGAATAATAGGTCCTTGCTTTTGTATACTCTGCACTTAGCACAATGCCTGGCACCTAGTAAGGGCTTAATAAATGCTTGTTGGCTTGACTTGATTTGAGAAGATGAGGCCAGGAGAGAAGGAGATTATCTGGGAATAGATCAGGATGGGGAGGGAGTATACAACTTCTAAATCGCAGTGACCTGGAATAAAATCCCTATTGCCCTATGCTAGTTTTGTCTTTGAGATTATGGATATTGTATATCTTATAAAGATATTCCCAAACTATGTAATGATTTATATGTTCTAAAGTCTTAGTGATCTCCAAAATCCATTCTCCACATTCCATTTGCCAAATGTTAGCTTTTTGGCAATGAATGAACAAATAATGGAAGCTTGTCTATCTTGCTCTAATCCTAAAACCCTACAAATATCTACAATCTTGTGGGCAGCTAATTCAATATGCTCAATTCAAAACTTTTAAACTATTTCCCCCTCCTGCCAATATGCTACTCCAGTCTATCTCACATCTTGCTCTTTCCCAAACCCTCTCTTCTAGTTTAATCATGCTAGATTGATTTGACAAACATCTATTAAGCATTTGCTGTGTGCCAGACATTATTCTGGGTGCTAGGCAAAGGCAAATATGAAACATTCCCTATTCTCAAGGACCTTATATTGTCTTATAGGAGACAACACAGGTATGTGTGTTTGCAAAACATATAAAGTACAACATAATTTTAGAGGGGAAGGCATCAGTGGCTAGAGGGTGAAAATCACTTCAATGCAGTAAACATTTATTAAGCACCTACTATATGCCAGGCACTATGATAAGCACTGGGGATATAATTAAGGGGAAAAAAAACTACCCACAAGGAACTTATAATAAAACAGAGATAACACATAAAAGGAGTCAGGAAAGGAGAGGAGGGCAAGTATATCAGTGAGTATCCAGTGGGAGGTGAGGAAAGATCTCATGACATGGAATTTAAACCAGATAAAGCAGCAGATACAAAATGGACAAAATGGAGTGATCTGAAAGCCGACTCCCTGCCCATATAAAAGAAGGCATCGGGAGGAATTTGGCTCTCTACCCACGAGGCTTCCAGTTAGAGCAAAGAGAAGATGAAGGAGGTGGTGTCAATCAAGGCTTGAGTTAGCAGTATGGTAAGTAAATTAGAAGATAAGCTTAACCTGGTAGGGGCATCTTGTTCTGTGAAGCTGAGATCAAGTAGAATAGTAGATGCAAAGTAGCCTAATGGTTTCACATAGAAGATGCTTCTTAAGCTGAGTTTCAAAGGAACTAGGTATTAGGGGCAACTAGTTGGCACAGTGGATAGAGCACTGGCCCTGTAGTCAGGAGGACCTGAGTTCAAATCTGGATTCAGACACGTAACACTTATTAGCTGTGTGACTCCAGTCAAATCACTTAACCCCAATTGCCTTACAAAAAAAAAAAAAAAAAAACAACAACCTAGTGTGACCTGAGGTAAGGAGTCTGTGCATTACAGACATAAGGGAAAGACTGGGCAAAGCCATGAAGACAGGAAAGAGAATGTTATGTGAGGAGCTGCATAACACAAGACAGAATAATTTATACCAAGGTAGGTTGGAACCAGATTGTAAAGAATTTTAAAAGTCAAAGAGAAAATTTATGTCATCCTGAAGACAATAGGGAACCAGTGGAGTTTATGGAGTAGGGGAATGACATGATCAGACCGACATTTTAGGAAAATCACTTTAGCTGCTATGGAAAGGATGGATTAGAGAGGGAAGAGATGAGGCAGGAACACTAATTAGGGTGATATTTCAATATTTCAGTCAAGAGGTGATACAGGTCAAAACCAATATGATTTTTGTATGCATAGAGAGCTGAAAGATGTGAACTTTGACCTCACTCAAGCCACACTCCCATATGGTCATACCTTTGACTTCCTTATCACAAAAAGGTGAAATGATTCCAATATTTGGTATTATTCTACAGAATCAATGAATTTCTGAGTTGGAAGAGACCTTGAAGACCGTACTGAACCCATATTTGAACCAGAATATTCTTCATGGTCTATCTAACAAGTAGTTTTTCATCCCCTCCCAAGGTTCCTCACCCCATCACCTTCCAGCTCTCAAATTCATTTGATAAGTCTTTTGCATTGTCTTTCATATTTCCATTTTCACTTTCTGCTTGACCTCATTGCTAGACTATTTCAACAAACTTTGGATCATCTTGCTAACATGTAAGAAGATGTGTTCTTGCTTCATATTCTTCTAGATATTAGAAATTAATCTTTAAGAAACTCAGAATGGCAAACACATTAAAAAATATGTAAGGTATCTGAGGGTTATTCCTACGTGTTTTTCCTGCTACAGGGACAGTTTCTTGATCCCAGCTTTCTGTTTGTCATGTATTAAGGTAAGATTGAAAAGTGAGTCAAACCGAGACAATCCCAGGAACTCTATGAATACAATTACAAAACATTTTTCATACAAATAAGGTCAGATCTAAATAACTGGAAAAAACATCAGTTGCTCATGGGTAGGCCGAGCTAATATGATAAAAATGACAATTCTACCTAAGCCAATTTATTTATTCAATGCCATACCAAACTACCAAAAAATTATTTTATAGTTAGAAAAAATAATAACAAGATTCATTTGGAATAACAAAAGATCCAGAATATCAAGGGAATAATGAAAAGAAATGCAGGGGAAGGAGGCCTAGACATTCCAGATCTTAAATTGTATTAAAAAGCAACAATCATCAAAACTGCTCGGTACCGGCTAAGAAATAGAGTGGTGGATCAGTGGAATAGGTTAAGTATGCAAGACACAGTAGTCAATGACTATAGTAACCTACTATTTGATAAACCCAAAGACCCCAGCTTCTGTGATAAGAACTTACTATTTGACAAAAACTGCTGGGAAAATGGAAAAGAGTATGGCAGAAACTAGGCATATAACAAAATCTCACACAATATACTAAAATAAAGTTAAAATGGGTTCATGATTTAGATATAAAGGCTGATACTGTAAGCAAACTGGGAGAGCAAGGAATAGTTTACCTATCAGATTTATGGAGAACAAAAGAATTCATGACCAAACAGGAGATATAGAACATTACAAAATGCAAAATGGGTAACTTTGATTACATTAAATTAAGAAGTTTTTGCACAAACAAAGCCAATGCAACCAAGATTAGAAGGAAAGCAGAAAATTGGGAAAGTATTTTTATAACCAGTGTCTCTAATAATGGCCTCATTTCTAAAATATATAGAGAATTAAGTCAAATTTATAAGAATACAAGTCATTCCCCAATTGATAAATGGTCAAAGGATATGGACAAGAAGTTCTCAGATGAAGAAATTAAAGCTACCTATAGTCATGAAAAAATGCTCTAAATCACTATGGATTAGAGAAATGCAAATCAAAACAACTCCGAGGTACCACATCACAACTACCAGATTGGCCAACATGACAAAACAGGAAAATGATAAATGATGGAGAAGATGTGGGAAAATTGGAACACTAATGAATTGTTGGTGGAGTTGTAAAATGATCCAACCATTTTGGAGGACAATTTGGAACTATACCCAAAGGACTACAAAAATGTGCATACCCTTTCACCCAGCAATAACACTTCTAGGGCTGTATCCCTAAGAGATCATACAAACAGAACAAGGACCCACATGTACAAAAAATATTTACAGCAGCTCTTTTTGTGGTGGCAAAGAATTGGAAGTTGGGAGGATGTCCATCAACTGAGGAATGGCTGAACAAGTTGTGGTATATGAATGTAATGGGATACTACCGTGTTATAAGAAATGATGAGCAGGCAGACATCAGAAAAACCTGGAAAGACTTGTATGGTCTGATGCTGAGTGAAGTGAGCAGAACCAGGAGAACGGTGTACAAGTAACAGCCACATTGTACAATGACTAATATTGATAGACTTAACCCTTCTCAGCAATGCAAGGATCTAAGATGTCTCCAAAGGCCTCATGATGGAAAATGCTATCCACATCCAAAGAAAGAACTATGGAGTCTGAATGCATATTGAAGCATACTATTTACTATTTTTTATTTTCTGTTGTGTTTTATTTCCTCTTTCTGGTGGTTCCTCCTATTGGTTTTAATTCCTACTTACAACATCAGTAATGTGAAAATGTTTGATAGGAATGTATATGTATAGCCTGCATCAGATTATGTGCAATCTTGGGGAGGGAAGTAAGGAGGGGGGGAAGGAAAATTTAAAACTCAAAAGCTTATGGAAGTGACTATTGATATATCAAAATATATTATTAAAAAAAAGAAAAGTGAGTCAAGGGGAAATTATAATTGTTTTAACAAATATATACATTTTTGCAGGGAGTACAGGAAATGAAAATAAATTTAAATTCCAGGAGTTTGTGATACAGCAAAATTATTTTAAATTATATTCATTTTGTTGGACTTTATTGAATTGTTCTAATACATAAACTATTCAAGTACCCCAACCACTGACCAGGAAACCACAGATAAGGGACCGCTGAAGAGAAAAGGAAAGAGCCAAAAGGTTTCCTTAGGGATACAGCACCTGCTGATCTCCTGCAAAAATCACCATTAGTCAAATCCTTTTGTGTTTTTTGTATCCAATATCTTGAGCAATATGAAACCCAGTCTGGAACATAAGACTACCCCCAGTGATATATATGCAACATAGAGTGACATACAAATGCCAAGGAAGTTCCCCAGAGAAAACAACCCTCTGAGCTACACTGTTCCGCCACATAGAAATCTCCCCTGTATACACTTTCTCTCTCCTTCCTTTAAGGATAATCAGCACTTCATACATAATATAGTGCCCTTCTTTGGAAGTATATAACAAATGCCTTGTTTTTATTTGAGGCCCCTAGGCAGCAACAGAATGTGAAGGAGTTGATAACTCTCCCAACATCCCTCAAGCCTATTGTCAATAGCTGCTGTCTGCTTACCTTGATTGTTAAAATGCCCTTCCTCTCTGATTTGGGTAGTAAAATATTGTCTATATCGTGAATTAAGATTCAACAGGGGCTGGTATCTTGAATTGAATTTCAGAGAGCTTACTGGTTTTCCTCATTACTTAACATCAAATGCTTTCTAAATGGATGATTTTTGCAGTAATTCAGTGGTGACCTAATAGAAATGAAAGACAACCCATGCCCAAAACTTGTCTGAAGCCAAATTTGTTGAGAATAAATTTTGAAGTTTGTTCAACAGCTTTGTGGTTTCAAATCTATATAAATACAACTCATGGAGACCCCATTGAGTGTATCTAGATTAGAGTGATATTCCTCCAGACCAGTGTAGGTCTCGGCAACTGATCCTACCAATGTAAATAATTATAGCTAGGAATCAGTCCAGCAAAGAAAACAGCAGCCTAAGGGTGAGACTTTTTATTTTTCTGTAGAAACAGAAAGAACTCCAACTCCCTTATATGGGCTATGGTGTTCTAATCAGCCTCCATGATCTACACCACATGGGATGCAGTGGGTCAGAGGCCGTGGTATGCTGGGAATTGTTTTACAATTTGCTGGAGTTGGGGAGGGTCGGGAAATATATTTATTACTCACTTTTAAGTTTAATCTGCATTACTAACATTCTCTCCATCACTTTCTTAAGTCTAGATAATAAAAAAAAACAATAAATCAAGCCTTGATTTTTAGTATTTTCCAGTTTTCGAGATAAAAATATTCACCTTGAAAATTTAGGTTTTCAAGGAATGGTTCCTGGCTCCACAACACCCCCAGACCCAGAGGCCAAACTGAAAATTTAGAATTATTGTATGTGAATTCTTTATTTTCACAGTTCTTTGGCTTGAGTCTAAGAAAGGACATTATTATCTACCCACTGGCCCAAGATGGGAGGGGAAGAATTCAGATGGGCTTATGTACAGACCCATACAGTTTTTGTCAGCAATGAGAATGGGTTGGGATCTCTTAACCTTAGGAACTGTAGGTTAATGATACATATTAAGAAATAGTCTACAATGAAAATTACAGACATAAAGAATACATATGGAGATATATTATTTCCCTAAGACCATAAAACAAGTAACATACACATATACTTTAGTACATGTATGTATGTATGTGTATGCATGTGTGTTTGTATTTGTGTGTGTGTACACAAAAGATATACAAAGCATTCATTGACACTCTCATGAGGAATCTATTCACTTTACTAATACTATTAAAACATGTCTTTAAGCAATGAGGACTTAAGTCTTACTTTCCTTGTTTTCTAAAATAGACTTGTTTAACAGAAAAATGAAGAAGAAATATCTTTAACTGCTCTAAAGCAAAGAAAATTTACAAATAGATAGAAAGGCCGATAGATGGGTAAAACAATTATGAATTTATGAAGTTTAGGGTAATGTAGCTATTTATTTTTACTTGATAACAAATGTCCCTGCTTGGTTTTTACTGAGGGATGATAAGACTTTGAAATAATGAAGTAATGTATATTTTTGTGAGGTTGAGACTAAACTGATTTTTTTATTTAGTAACTATTTCAACAAAGAAACATTAAAAAAAAAACAGGATTTGGTATATGAAAGAGATTGTTTTTTAGCCCCCTCATATAATTTTCTTAAACAACTAAAAGCAATTGGAAACTGTTTATGGGAGACAGAAAACCCCAAAAGGGTATGGAAATATAAGGTTTGTATAAATGTTTCAAGATTTAAGTAAATTAGAAGGAAAGATCATAAAAATAAATATCAGCCACAACATGTGCTTTAACAAATGGGATGCTTAGGATAGGCTAGAATGAACCTTGAGTGAGAGAGGACTTATTAACCAAAGTTCTATTAGCCTGTATCTATAGAGAAGAGAAACAGATCAAATAGGAAAGAGAGTTTTCGTTGCTTATTACCTAAAGATATAGACTTACGACCTTGAATTTAGGCCTCAGCCTTTCTCCAGGACTGAGAAATGAAAAAAAAAAAAACATACAGTAAATTTACACAAGGTTTGTTTTAACACTACATTTATCAGAGTGTCTTGCATCCTTAAGGAGCATCAGCAGGCAAGTATAGGAAGCTTAAAAGGCAGTCTGCATACATCCAAAAGAGGGAAGAAGTAATTAGCAGACCTATTGTATTAATTTCCTCATTCTTTTCTACTGTAGAAAATTACACATTAGTTCCATTCATTCTTCCAGTTATCCAGAATTATCATCTTGGAGCTATCATGTATTATTTCTCTCCTGCTCTCCTCAGCCTCACATCCCTTGCCAGATAACCCCCAGATTCAACCATACTGGTCTACTTTCTGTTCCTCACACACAGTCCTCCATCTTTCATTCCTGTGCTTATGTAGAAGTTCTTTAAGGCCAGAGGTTTTTACTTTTCTCTGTGTTTCCAGTGAATGACAAATAGTTTGGCACATAATAGGTGCTTAATAAATGCTTGTTGACTGTCTGTCTTGTTGTTGTCTGGCTGCCCCCAAGTCTCCCTCCTCACGTCTATTTCTCAGAATCTTTGGATTCCTAAGACCCAGCTCAAAGGCCTCTCTCTCATTCCCCTAGCTTCTAGTGCCTTCTCACCTAAGATCACCTTGTATCTATTGCATGGCATCTTGAATGTACCAATTTACATCATGGCATTTTCCGTAAGCTTCCTGAGGGAAATGAGTATTGTTGTTTGCTTTTGCTCTGTATCTCTATGACCCCTTTCAGCTCCTGGCAAATAGCAAAAGCTTAATAAATGGTTGATAATTGATTAATTGACATGGCTAACATGAAACATGGTTATTTGCCTATGAAGTTCATAGTTTAGCATAAGGAAAAGAAACACAGATAACTATGTAATAACTACCTACCACCAGAAAGTGCTGTGTGAGTCAGACAATCTTCCTGTTCTTTTCTATCAGGATCCACAGAGAAGATGGCTATAATAGATTGCTAAAGGGATTTTTTTTTAGTAATCATCTGTTCTAATTTCACTATTTTACAGGTAGAAAACAAGCTCAGAGTAGTTAATCCTCCCTGATTCACATTTATAATAAGTAGTGAAAACAAGAATCGGACCTAGGTCCTCTGGTTTCAAATCATGTGCCCTTTTTCATTACCCAACAGCCTATGTTCTTAATGAACTCATGTTAGTCCCTGGTAAATGCTGTTTCCTTAAATGCTCACTTGATTGAATACTCATTAGAATCATCCAATATTAGAGCTAGAAGCAACTCTAAAGATAATTTAATTCAATCTTAATGACTTCATTTTACAGATGAAGAAGTAGAGGCCCAGAGAGGCCAGTTTAGTCTCTTTACTTGCATAATTCCTAATGAAGAGACAGAATAGTTGGACCGATTTTCTAACAATAACATGTTTGTTTAGGATCACATGAGCAACAAGATGGTGGACTAGATATTTTTTTTTTAGTTTTCAGTACCTTTTAAACCACTCCAAAATAGAAATTCTGTGCCAAAGATAAACTAATTTGAGCTATCTCCATGATCTAGGACACTCAGAATCCAAAAAAATGTTTTTAAAAAAACACCGCAACAACTGATGCTCAGTGACTCTGAGCTTACTCAGCACCCCTCCCTCACTTTCCATGCTACTGACAGTAAGGCTGCATTAGGAAACCCAAGGACATGATACAAGATTGCATCAAAACCCACACCATACATTATTTCCCGCCCCCCTTCCTCTTTCCAGTTCTTTGGAGACCCTGATTCTAGGCTGCAGAAGTTTGCTTGGGTCTCTATAGCCATCTTGGCTATAGTCCAGGAGCAAAAGCCTACTAGGGACAGCACCCAAAAGCATCAAAGCTTCAAAGTTTGGAATTTTGGGTGCTGGAGGAAAACAGGCTCTGAACTGCTAATACTGAGCCAGAGAAGTGAGGAACAGAGGGAGTAGAAGCAGTCACCAGGACAGGATGCCATATGTGTGTGGGATTATGCAGAACTCCACCAAGCCTGAGGGAAAGAGCACATCATCCAGCTGGGGCCAGTTCTGACCACCCAAAAGTCATTTGGGGCAAAGAACTAGCCTGGTGAATGGTGAATTTCCTAGTGTGGGAGGAGGCCCACATACTTTGTGATCCAGCTCCCAAGGAAACCACAATTAGAGGAAAGAGATTCAGAAAGGGATTAATAAGGAAAATAAAGAGGAAGCAGGACTCAAAGTATCAAAGATTTTAAGAAGAAAACCCAAAGACCTTGAATGTAACCAGATCAATCAACAGAAAAAAAAATAGTAACAACAGAAGGAAATATGCACTCCAGATCTAGTAAATAATGTGGGCATCTATGAACAAATATTACAAAATAAGGGAAAATGATCGCGTACTTTATAAGACATAAGACCCTGCGGAATTTGAGAACATGGAATAATAACATGCTATTCCTGAGTTGTTTAAAAGAAAATGAGAATTTTTGAGAGCAGATTTTATGTCTTACAGAGCGAAAAATAATGAATGGAATAGAAAAATTTAAATCTGCAATGGCCAGTCTCATCAAAGAAACAAAATGAGAGAACAAGAGATTAGGAATGCAAATGCACAAAAGTAAACAACAACCTAAAAGAAAAGAAGCAAAATCATATATATAGTATGTATGTATATATACATATTATATATACATATACACATATACATATGTTTATTATGAAAGAAAAACATATTGATTTTCAATATAAGATGCATAGAAACAACCTAAGAATCATAGATTTCCCAGAAAAACATGATAGGGGAAAAAACACTTTGTATATAGACATATAAACACAAACAGCGCCCCCCCCACACACACACAGACACACACACGTATCTATATATCTATTTGGAGAAGGAAATGGCAAACCACTCCAATATCTTTGGCAAGAAAACCCTGGGGTCAGGAAGAGTAGGGCATGATTAAAATGACTTACTGCATGTGTATACGTATGCATGTATGTATTTATGTATGTATATAGATAGCTAGATATAGATAGATATATGTATGTCTGTCTATGTGTATGTGTTTATTACACATTGAAATGTAACCTGCCCTAAAATTTTTATTAATGAGAATAATTTGATAGTGCTAGCCACTATCTTGAAGCATCAAGGGGAAAAAAAAGATAAAGTACAATAGGTCATCAGTTAAAGATTTTGGCTATTACTCACTAAAAAGGTTAAATTCCTGTGAAAAGGAGAATTCTTTTTTTTTTCTTTAAGTGTCACCTTAAAGAGCTGAGGACTATTTTGGGAGTCTAATCATTTTTGACAAGCATTTAAAAGTTGAATAAAACTTATGAGACTAAAAATGTGGACATCGAAACATGCAGAACAATGAGATAATATTGTGAGAGTTTCTGTTCTTCTGTCACTGATAAGGTTGATCTTGGAGCAACTATTCTAGGAGTCTTCTTATCATGAATATCAGACAAGTCCTCAATAAGTCTCTTCCATTTTTACTAGCATTTTCCCCAAGTGTTATACAGAAAATTCGAATTGAAAAAAAACCTCTGTAGCCTGTTTGCATTTCTAATGAATTCTTCACCTCTTTGTCTTGTGCTTTCACAGAGTCTCTTCTTTTCCATATGTAATTCACCAGAGAACTAGATAAAGAAATGGCTTCTAAAAGAAATCTGGCATCTTCAAAACTGCCAGTATTCCAATGCAATAGACTTCATCTGTTTTAAAGACAGAGTCTAAAGAATGAAGAATGGAGGTTGGGGGTGGGGGGATTGGGTTTCTCAGAAATGATTTTCAAAAAAAGAGTTTCTTGAAGTCAATTTACATTCTCCTTTGTCCCCTTTTTAAAAAAAGCAGGGGTTTCAATATTTCCTTTGGTTGTTTGTCTCTGTGTTATTGACTTAAACAGACATCAAAATCCTCTTCCTTGATTAGATTTGCTTTCTCATGAAAATGTAATGACATGCTAACAGCAACTAAAAATACACATTTGCACAGAGCAAAGTAGTACTCATACTGTAGAGAAATGGAGTTGTTACAAATCCATAAAGACATGGAATCATTTCAGATTTTAATAATGAAGTTACCCCTTTTCACCATGGGGTAATGTACCTAAAAAAAACTCCTCCTCTACCTCCCATATGTCCCTAAGCAATGCAATTGCCAAAACACTAACAAAAATGAACAATTTTTTTTTTCATTCATTAACCCTGAATCACAGAATTTCAGTTAGAAGAAAAAGCTCAAAAGCCATTAAGTATGTTGTTCAGTTGCTTCAACTGTATCCAACTTGTTATGACCCCATTGGGGATTTTCTTAGCAAAAATAATAGAATGGTTTGCCGTTTCCTTCTCCAGCTCATTTGACATTTGAGGAAACTGAGGCAAACAGGGTTAAGTGAATTGACCATTGTCACATAGCTAGTGCCTGAGGCCAGATTTGAACTCAGAAGTAGTCTTCCTGACTTTAGACCTGGCTCTCTCTCCATTGCACCACCTAGCTAATCCTCAGCCATAAACAACCCTCCCTCTACAATATCAGGACAAATGATCATTCTCAATGATCTGACAGTTTATCTACTGACCTTCTTTGAATGAATTCCAAAGTTCATTTCTATTTACTGGATGACTGGGGCAGCTAAGAAGCCCTGACTTCAAATCCTGCCTCAAACTTTATTAGCTGTGTGATCATGGGCAAATCCCTTCCCCTCTCTCAGCCTCAGTTTCCTTGTCTGTAAAACAAGGACAATAATTGCAGCTATCTCACAGCATTTTTGTGAGAATCAAATGAGCTAATATGTGTGCTTATATCAAAGTGCTTCATAAACAGTGACTATTATTGTTATGATTACAGTAGCAGTGGTAGTTAATGCAGATGGCTTTAAATCTTTGGGGCAGTCAAAGATCGAAGGACTCCATATAGAGAATTGCCATCACAAACAAAGCTCGTAGTAAAACCTAAATGCTTGCCAACTAGAGCAGCGCATTAGAGTGAAAATTAAAAAGAGTAATTCTAATAATATATCCTTGACATTTCATACTTGAATATTCATCTTGCAAGTTTATGAATTCTTTTGCTTTATTATGTTGAAGACATTCTAAATATAACTGCTGTTCCTAGGAAATGTAGTATTTTAAGACGGCAATAAGCAGAAATAGCTGATCAGCAACGTGTTGATTTAGAGTCATCAGCAAAATAATGCAAACAGAAGACAGCGGCCTCTGGTAAAAAATAGGGAAAGAAAAACTAAATTACTCTAATGTATTATGAGGCAAAGTATGGTCTGGTTATAGAATACGGGTATAATTCAACCCAGAAAGTAGCTCGTACTACTGTCCAAAATGGTTCTTGTGTTACAGCATAGGGCTTAGAACAAAGTCTGTCCTGTATCATTCAATTCATGGGTGATTAAGAAGGTGAGAAATGTTTTCACAAGGGCCTTAACAATATATGATGCAATAAAGCAACACCATGTTGTAAAGCCATGACCCTGCAGCATAACTCAAAGCCTGACCACTGCACAGAGAAATGATCTAATTCTCCCATTAACTCATGCCCTTCAGAATAGCATACTTGCATAACATGTAGCATTTACATAGCATTTTAAAGTCTGCAAAGCACTTGACAAAGATTATCTCAATTAATCCTCACAACAATCCTAGAGATCGGTACTATTATTACCAACATTTTTACAGATGAGGAAACTGAGGCAGACAGAGGTTAAGCGACTCACTCAGAGTCATTCAGACAGTGAATGTCTGAGGCCACATTTGCACTGAGCTCTAGCTGACTCCAAGTCCAGGGCGCTATGTACCACACCACCTAGCTTATCCACTATGCTTTCAGAGAGAAAAATGTTCTTCAACAGGCTGCTTTAGCTGCATCCCATAAATTTTAGGATACTCTCATTGTTGTCATTATTTTTTGAACATGTATTTATTGTTTCTATGATTTGTTCTATGGCTACTCATTATTCAGGATACCATTAAGTAGTTGCACCCCCTCCAAAAGAAAACAAAACAAAAAGAAAAGGTTTTTAATGAAATGGTATAATAAGAAGCAACAAATCATTCTATTGTATTTTTGTCCAACCTTTACAACATTTACAATTATTAGTATAATGGGATATTTCAACTATATTTCTTTCAAGAATAATTTGTCATGAAGCAAATCCAGTTCTAATGGATTTCACATGAAATAAGCAGTATATTACAGTTTCAGGAAAGTTAAGACGAAGCTCGATAGACCCCTACCAGAGATATAAGTTAACAAAACTATTACTACACACAACTTAGTTTAGCCCATCTGGTATTTTTTTTTTACCAGGGTGTAGCTGCTATGCATGTGAAAGCTTCTTGGAACCACAGGTGACAGGTGACACCAAAGGTAGATAGGCAGCCCTGAACAGGGCTCAGCAAGCCCTGACATCAGAGAAGCTAGTCCTCCCTGTAACCCACAGACCTCAAACCCATCTGAGAGTTGGGGAGATGTCTCCCCCAAGCATATGAAGACTTGCTCTTACAGAATGAGTGGATAAGAATAATCTGTTCCAATGTCCATTAAGGCAGTTGAAGCCAACACTGTGGAGCACTTAGAGCTTGGTCAGACATCAAAGACACCAAGGTCATTCATTGTATCCAGAACCATCATCAGTCATCTTGACTTTTGTACTGCCACTAGACTTTGATGACTTTGGAAGAGACAGTGAGGCTGATAACTTGGTGTAACTCTGCCTCACTTAAGTCTAATTCACACAGAAGTCAAGACAGCACTCATCAGCCACTATTTTACCCCAACATCATGAACCTTTGGTCCTCTTTGAAAATGAAGTGTGAGCTCAGATTCTTATAATCTAGCCACTGCTTAGATTCTTAAAATCTAGCCACTGCTTACTCATGTTCAGACTCCTTAAGAGTCTGCCCAATATGACAATATTCTAATAAACCTTGTCTTTGGCTGAAAGAAAGCTTGGTTGAATTCTTTCGGGCAGGACCCACATGTTGTGATTTTGGGGTTCTAGGACCCCTGAAACCCTAAACCGCATCATTTTGGTGGCCCATATGGGGAAACTGCTTAACCCCAAGTTCTTCTCCAGCCAAGACTGGAAGGTATGTAAGCCTCCCAACTCCGCTCCTTTCTTGCTCTGCAAGGCTTGGAGGTGCTTTTCAGGCAGACAGTTATGAGGCTGTCTCAAACTCAGCCTGACGCTCTCAGGATCTTGGTCCACTAGGTTGGTTCAAGGCCATGGACCTGGGTACACTTCCACAGCAGAGAGGACAAGGACTGACGCCCTATCTGGAAGTGTATGCCTAATTCTGTTAATTCCCTTGGCACTAGGAAATTGGAGAAAACTGCAGTTGCTTTTTGGTTCCCTAAGGCTTACTTACTCCCTTCCCTCTGCACCTCTGAATCCTCCTTCATGGAGATTACTGGGAAAGTTAGAATAACTAAACATATCTTGGAGGTTCTGTGATTGGTTCTAAGGTTCTAAGGTTCATATTCTAGAGGTTTTGTGATTGATTATTAAGGAGTTTTGAAACACCAGTACAACCTGATCACTCCCTTCCCTTGAGTTACAAGGGTATCTGTTAACCCTTCTTATAGGAGAAGAGAGTTTCTACTCCTCACCTTTGATTTTGTCCTCCCCTACCTGGGAAAGGAAGGAGGGGGGAGGGGCAACAGCTACAGCATGGGCCCCACTGGCAATGGCCTTGGGCCCTGGGGCAACTTTTACCTGGAAGCATCACCCAGGCTCAGCACATCCTGCTCAAGGTAAAGAAGCTCGCCTCCAAACTTGGATAAGCTTGCTCTTTTAAATTTGTAGTTTTAACTATTAATAATGAGATGTTGATTCTCTGTGTAAAAGTAATTTGGAAGTGCATTTAACAAAACTGAAGTCACTTGATTGGTAGTGGGTTTGTTTCAAGTTTCAAACTGGGGAACTTTCTGTGTCAGTTATGTCAAGCAACTTTTCATAATATGGTTACCACTAAAATAATTTAGTTATTGTTGGTTATTGTTTTAATGTGTAAACTAGCCAAAAAGCTTGTTTGGGTTATGTATGGCTTGCTGAGAATTTGCAAGTATATAGAAATTTCTAATGATTGGCTTTTTACACCAGGACAAATTTAAGTCTGAGATATAAATACTGGAAACGTTTTTCTTAAGCTGTGATTAGTGAAATGTGCTGTGTGAGGTAAAAGCTCATAGGATTTTATTTTGAGTTATCTGATGGGTCATGAATGATGCGATGCAGAGGTTCAGGGGTGCTGGGACCCCAAAATCACAACATGCGGGTCCTCCCTGAAAGAATTCGACCCAGGCCTTTTCAGCCAAAGACAAGGTGTATTAGAACGTTGTCATATTGGGCAGACTCTTAAGGAGTCTGAACGTGAGTAAGCAGTGGCTAGATTATAAGAATCTGAGCAGTGGCTAGATTATAAGAATCTAAGCATCTTAATGGAGACAAGGTGGACCTTATATACAGAAAGACTGTGGGAGGGACCTAGGAGTGGCCAATAAACTGGGGTGAACAGAACTCCTGGGACCTGGACCTTGTGGCCAAGGGAGAATGGAGCCTAGCTAGGATTAAGAGTGGGAAATGGCCTGGGGCAATACATAGGGAGGTAAGACAAAGGAAGGCCAGGCTAGGTTAATAGAATTGGGAGATTGGGTATAGCTACAATGAAAGGCCAGTTAATGGGATTATAGGCTCAGGCTAACACCAGAGATTTGGCCCTGTGGGAAAGTCCAGGGTTTTTCCTTTCTGGGGTCTAGATCCCAACCCCATCATTAACCCATGGATACTCAATAATCCACCATCTGAGAGAAATGCCACAAGCTACTCAGAGAAGGTGATACTGGTGGGAAGACAGCAATGGGAAAAGCTGAGAGGACAATTTTAGCCTCAGTCTAAGATCAGTTTCCCCATTATGTTCCTTTGAAAGGGAATGTTACCCACCTGGCTATTCCTGAGTCTGGCTATGAGGTGGATTTGATACTGTATGGTTGGAAAACTGAATTATCTGAATCCAAACAGAGCTAAGGATGTTTTATCCTCTCAGAATTGGACCCTAAATCTAGTCCCTGCTTTATATCTGGGCCCTGCAGTTGTTTTTTGTTTTTTGGTTTTTTTTGTCAGATTTATGTCTTCCAGACTATGGGCCATTCACCTACAATTGGTAGCAAACGAGTACCAGCGAATGTCCCCACATCATTCCCTGGATGCAGCCTGTGCTAGGTTCCAGTCAACCTCCTCTTTGAGACCCCCTCGAGGCAGGGACAGCTGTATGCCTCTTGCCAGCAGGAAACAGTTTCAGAAGCCGAGACATTCACCCCTTACTCCAAAAGAATTTGGGTCCCATTTGTTTGAGGAGGGAATGATGGGGTTGGGATCTAGGCTCCAGAAAGGAAAAACCCTGGACTTTCCCACATGGTAAAATCTCTGGAGTTCCCTGAGGCTATAATCCCATCAATTGGCCTTTCATTGTGGCTACACACTATCTGACCTCCATTGTCTTGCCTCCCTATGGCCCCAGGCCACTTCCCACCCTTGGTAATTCTATTACCTCATGTACTACTCGGCCACTCCTAGATCCCTCCCACAGTCTTTCTGTATATAAGGTCCATTTTGTCTCCATTAAGATGCTGGGATTCGTATAATCTAGCTAACAGCTTACTAATGTTCACACTCCTTAAGAGTCTTCCCAATATGATGGATGTTCTAATAAACCCTGTCTTTGGCTGAAAGAAAAAAAAAAAGAAAATGAAGGGTGAACAGTATCAACTACTCACAAGCAGAAGACAACAGATGTCAACAGATAACCATCCAGATGTGCAGCTCCCAATGTCCCCAGCTTCCAGGTGAGGAAAGAAGATAGTGGGGTGGCTTTTGGATGAGGATCTATGCAATGGCTTTAGTACTCTGGTGGAAGGAAGGAAGGAAGGAAGGAAGGAAGGAAGGAAGGAAGGAAGGAAGGAAGGAAGGAAGGAAAGGAAGAAGGAAGGGAAGATTTATTGTCTTCTATGTACCAGGCACTGTGCTAAGTGCCTTGTGAATACTATTACATCTTATCTCCGCAATAACTTATAGGACGTAGGTACTATTATTATCCCCAGAGGGTAAATGACTTGCCTAGGATTATACAACTAGGAAGTTTCTGAGGTTGGATTTGAACTTAGGACTTCCTGACTTCAGTCCCATAGCTGCACCTAGCTATACCACCTAGCTGCCTTGTAAGTGCCAGAGGCCCTCTGAGTTCAAACTTATTTAGAATTTTAGCAGAAAGTAGAGGTGGAGAGATCTATGAGGATGGTGGAGACCAGTGGGCAATGGGTTGTAATTCCCAGCCAGCCCTGCTTCTTGCTAGCTCTAAATGACTCAGGTGAAAGTTGTGTCTCCTCTCTGGACAGAATACCAGATGAAGTCCTATAAAGAAATTGTGGTTAGTTAGCCTGCATAAAATTTAGGGAGGGCATGATGGGATATTTTTAAATATTTGAAGTTCTATCAGTGAAAGAGGGATTATAATTATTCTACTTGGCCCCAAGGATAGAACTAGGAAAAATGACTGCAAGTTGGGAAATGGCGGATTTTTCTAGGAACAATTAGAGATGTCCAAAGTAGAATGAACTGCTTAAAGAAGGAATGATTTCTCTCTTGTCATATCATAGACCTGCAGCTGGCAGGGACTTGAGAAGCCATCTAGTAAAATCCCCTCATAACATTGTTAAGAATATTGAGGCCCAGTGAAGTAAAGGGACTTAGCTGAGGTTAATGTAGGTATAAGCATCAGAGGCAGTATTTGAACCCCACTCTTCTGATTCTAGAGTGAATATTCTATGTTATGCTAGCTCTAAATAGAAGCTAGATAATCATTTGCAAGGAAAGTTGTAGAATAGATGCTTTCTCAGCTTGGACTAACTGGTCTCTAAGGTCCCTTCTAGCTCAGAGATTTTGGAAATCTGTTATTTGCCTGCAAGAGGAAGGGAAGAGAATAAACATTTATATAGTGCCTATTATCTTCCAGGCACCATGTTAAATGCTTTTTACAAACTTGCCTTTCAACTCACAAAGGGTGGCATTTTAGGAATGGTGGATGCAATCAACTGAATATGGATAGCCCCAAGTTTCTCCCCTGTAGCCAATGGTATGTGTCCTTCCTGTCACACATGTCAGTCTTATAACCAGCATGCTTTTAGGAAAGTTTCTTTTGAAGGGTATCCCTTGGTGTATATCTCACTTGAACTCCTCCAAATTGACTATGTTAACATGCACAATTCAGGAGTGTAGTTCAACTCACTAGATGGGTTGAAGCCCTTCCCTCATCTGACGCTACATCAATTTTTGGTGCCAAAATTGCCCTCAAAGAGATTGTCCCTAGATTTGTCCCCATCACCACAACCTTCATTGATTGAGACCAAGAGACTCATTTCACAGATTCATTTCATGGTCTCAATCTTAACCCAGGTTTATTCCTATCTTGGTGTTAAACCCTGCTATTATACCCCATATCATCCCCAAAGCTCAGGCCAGGTTGAAAGGATGAATAGGGACCTTAAAATTATGATTGGGATACTTTGTAAAGAGACCTACCTGGGCCAAGCGGGACATTAGGGGAAATTAAATGTATTTTCTTTCCTTTTTTATCTATCTAAATTGATCTGAATTTTTTAACTACTAAATTTATTGACTGAAATAACATCACAAAATTTGTAAACTTAAAATTTGAAAATTAAAAGAAGTATGAATTTGAAATGACATGTATACCACCTTTAAAAAATTCTTTTTTTTCATATTTGAAGCCCATCTTTTGAAATAATTTGAAAATTTGGATGAAATTTTAATTCAAAATTACTTGGTATGCATATGTATCATCCTTTGACAAATTTAAATGAAATGAAATTTGAAATTATATATATGTAGTATAAATCTGAAATTTTGATAAATTTGAAATTTCCTTTTGAAATTAAAATTAATTTAATTACATGTGAAATTTGAAATTGTTACCTTTTGAAATTTGAAAAAAAAATTTGAAAACACAATTTGAAATACCTTTTGATATACTTTTCCCTTTAGGAAGCTAGCTTGGAGGAGAATATTACACATTTATTAGTTTTTCTTAAATAACTTCATTCTGTTTTAGTAGCCCAATTCATGAGCTATTAAACTAATTTTGGCCAAATGACATTTAGTCACTTCAATAATTCAACAGGGAAGTGACCTCTCTAACAACATTTTGCAATATTTCAAAGAGACTTCACATAGCAGTATATTTTTAAAGTTATATTTTAAAATATCCATGTTATTATCTTTGATATGTTATTTAGCTCAAAACTCAATACAATTACAATGCAGCTTCAAAATTCTCAACCCAATCAATTTTTGATTCACTGGTGGCAATAACTAAATTTCATTTTTCTTACACTAGGAAAGGTTATGTGACTTGGTAGAGTCACACAACAAAAAATGTGTCAGAACTTTATTTTATCAATTCATTTGTTTGCTTTGTTTTCAATTTTTTTTCTTTTCATGACTTTAAATTTCCTACTTTTGCACTTATTTTGAGATTATCATGTTTATTTTTAACTGCATGGTCACTCCATTTGTCTTCTTTCTCTCCACATTTTATGTATGTCTGGAGAAATATTTTTTTTCTTTTTTCTAATTTAGTTTCATGCTATAAATGTTCATATATTGTCTTCTTACTATAATTTTATTTAATATTTAGCCTTCATGTATTTCTACTGCTTATATTTTCCTTAGTAATTACAGTTTTATTGCATTATGGTTTATAAAAAAATATGTTCAGTTTTTTTTTATTTTTATGAGCTATTCATGGTCTACCACATAATCAATTTATGTAAAGGTTCCATGCAATACTGAAAAGTAGTTATAGCCCTTCAGAGTCTCATTCAACAATTGCTAAAAAAAATTCATAATTTTAATTTTTTAACATTTTATTCATATCACTCATGACCATATTCCATGTTGATATTTCTCTTAGATTAGTCTGAAAGAAATAAATTGAAGTCACTTACAAATACTGTTAAAATATCTAGGATTTTTTTTCTCCAGTTAGCCTTTCCTTTAATGACTACAATAATGTGCCATTTGGAATATCTACATTTAATCTTGATATCATCCCATTATCTATTGTATCTTTGGGCATAACAATGTTTCCTTATTTTTCTCTCTTGACTAATTTAATTTTATTATTATCTCACCTGAGATTATTTAATCCTTTAATTGAATCATCCAAGGAGCCTAAATCAATTCCTTTTACTTTTCTAATGACCCTGATCACTTGTATCTTGGTGATGACCCTTTCTTCCTACTAATCCTCATATTCCAGCATCTCCTGCCTTTTCATCTTTAACTCATCCAGAACCACCTGAGCTGCAAACCACCCATCCATTGTTCCAGAAGAAAACTTTCTGTAATTTTGCTCCTTGATAGGGGATTGGCCCCTCCAGTTTTGTGTCGCCTATAGAGGATTGCCCTCTATAGAACTGTATGTTATGTTTAACCTGTAATTGATCCAATTTTCAATAAAGTGAGAAAATTATTGAAGGTGGAATTGAAAGGAAAAAGATCAACAATCAATGCCTTGAGTGTTTTGCTCTGTATTGCCTTGCTAATCATTTATCAACTATAATCATTAGGATGAAAATTACCTGTATGATTTATAATAAAAACACAGTCCTAGGTAGGAAAAAAAAACTGTGTGTAACCAAATTACGATGTAGTCCTAGGAAAATTCCTGTGTTAGTTAACTTTAGAAGTGTAACAAAATCATTATAAAGTATGTATCTTAAGAATGTGACCACAATAATCATACCTATATTATCTATCTATCTATCTATCTATCCATCTATCTATCTATAATATCTTTATACTAAAATGATAAAGTAAGAAAGTCCTGTAAAGGGCTAATTGAGACATCCTGGAAAGTACAAAGTTAGGATATTACAAAGTTAGGATATGGTGACCTGCAAAATACAATCTTGCATGAATCAGATTCTAGAAGACTTTCTTGTACCATACATGAATCAAGAGACCTATAAATAACTGTGAATTCTGTATCCTGGGGTCTTAGACTGTACTAGGTAGACTGTAGACCCTACCTTTGCTTCTTTTAATAAAGATTAGGTTTTTTTTTGTGTTTTTCTGTGTGTTTTTTTTTGCCAAGAGAGGTTTCCCAGTTTCTTTTTTATACTCACAACAATCTATGAAAAACAGATGTTATTATTATTCCTATTGCATACATCTGGTAAGTGTCTAAAGATGTATTTGAACACAGGTCTTCCTGATTCCAGGCCCAATGTTCAATCTTCTGTGCCACCAGCTACCCTCTTCTTTCCCTTTCCTCTTCCCGTTCAAGCTCAGAGATTTTGTCATTCTGTTCTTTGCCTGCAATGCCAGAGATGTGAATATTTTTAAACTATTAAAATATTTAAATATTTTAAAAATAACCACCACTATTATATAAGGGTCACATTTTAATGTCACCAAGGAAAACTATGCTAAAGGATATTCACATATATCTTTTACATTGAGTGTTGATGAAAAATATACAAAAGTCTTTTTACAAAACAATGAAAATTGTGTTTAAATTACTAGATCAGACAAAAGACAAGCACTGATTAGAATTCCATTGAAATCTAAGATCTGAGACTCGTATAGTATTATTAGACAATTAGACGCTGCAGAATTAGTTTTCAGAAGAAACATGGAGAGAATGCTACTCACAATGCTGTGATTAAAATAAAAGCTTCCAGAATAATCACAATGAGACAATAACTGTGAACTATTTTTGAAGCACACTCACCTGCCTCTTCCTGATTCTCATATCTAGCTCAGTTTATAGCAAAATAACTTTCAACTGCTGAGATTCCATTCTTTTTTTGACAGTAAGTACCACCATGAGCTACTTTCACATAGCGATTGGGTAAGTAACAGTTCTAGATTTTCAAAGGGAAAATTCACAAAGAGCATCACATGAACCTTAAACACCATACATACCTTCACAAATACATTTGTCAACAGTTTCAACATAAGGTTGGGATTTCTTTTCTAGAAATAAATCATAACATTTGTGATCAATGTCATAGTAACTATAAGGGTAACTACAATCGGAGAGGTTGCACACTGCATAGAAAGAACTAGTTTGGAAGGAGGGAAGCAGGATCTACTATATGCCAGGCACTGCACTAAATATTTTACAAATGTTATCTCATTTGATAGTTGAGCAAACTGAAGCAGATAAAGGTTAAGTGACTTGCCCAAGGTCACACAGCTAGTAAATGTCCTCAGTCAGATTTTAACTCAAATCTCTGACTCAGCACTCTATCCACTGTGCCACCTCATTGTCTCTTTTGGAGTCAAGAAGCCTCTTTTGGGTTCAGTTAAATTGTTTCCTGTATGCATACAACTTAGATGCATTAAACTGCAAGTGTTTCTGTCAACTCTTTTAAGACTAGACACTAAATTGGTAAAGGGAATTTCCTTTGAATTTACTAGGCTAGGTCAATTCTTTTCAGTATTTGGCAAACTAATAAGTACATAAAGTTCCGCCAAAATACCAAAACTGTGAACACTGATATTCTGTAGAAAAGAAATAGTGATGGGCACAAATTAGTCAAGATAATATTATAAATACATAATAAATGGTTTCTGGTATCTATCTCCAATATTCTTTTTTATCTATACTATTATGATCCTATTCAATCTTTAAAAAATACAATTATTACTGACAGGGCACTATATAAAGTCGCAATTCAAAGGAAATGAATTCTATGGACTTTTTTTTTAAAGAATTAAAATAATTCTGTGTATCAGACTAATAAGTGGCTTGCACATTTCCAATTTTCTGAAGCTCATCTGGAGATGGGTTTTCAAAGCTAAAAAAATGTTTCAGGAATTTATTCCTCAGAGATCAAATTCAACACAATATTTGGTAGCCGTGTTTCTGCAAATCACCATAAAAAGCTGGTTTACAGGTAGATAATCCTCCTTTAGCCTCTATTTAAAAAAAATTAAACATACTAGAAAAGAATTAAAGGCCCATCATATTAACACTTCATCTTGTGAAATAGAAAATGTAATTGAGTTGGACTCCCACGACAAATTGCATACATGGTCCCCAAGTGAAGACAAACCTATCCTATTACCTGAAGTTATACTGCAACAGAAGCCTAAGGCACGATGATGTTAAAACTATAAGGGTAAAGTTTTATTGGAGATCTTTTCATGATATAACTTCAAACACCATGGAGCAAGACTTTTAAATGAGTTACACCCTCTGGAAAACAATCGCATTTCTGGTAGCTGATAGAAATTAATGCGATGATGCTTTGGATTGTATTGTGCTGTGTAAACAAAATAAAATAGCAAATAAAACTTCTCTCCAACTGATAAGCCATTGCTACCTCTTCATGAGTACTTTGGTATCATAGCAAGAATATAGAAATTAGAGTCAGGGGACCTGATTTTGAATCACAACTCTGCTCCTTGCTACCAGTGTGACCTTGGCTATATCACTTAACCTCACTGGGTTTCAGTTTCCTCATCTATTAAATGAATGGGATGGGATTAAATGATCTCTAAAGTTTCTTCTTGTTCCAAATACCTGTGATTGCACCAAAGACTTCCTAATAGTTTCAAACCTGATTCAAGGAAGCCCAATAGAGTAAGTTAAACCTGACAAATTATATAGCAGTTTTAATTCTAATCCTGGGTAGATCACAGACACAGAGGGAAACCTTGTGAAAGTCACAATTTAACTTTATCTTTCCATTCTACAAAATTAAAACACTACTAGTAATACTTTGTTAATCTTATGGGTTAAATTCACACATTTTAAGAAAAATACTTTAAGAAAAAATCAAAAGTCACCTAATAACACCATATTCTACATCACTTGTTGAATAAAGGCTTTCAACCATCATTCTGAGTAGGTGATATTGATGAGAATACTTCAGTTCTTCAAGAAGCTGTGTTAATGTAGGCATACTCTTCATAATGCAAATTGCAACCTTCTTTACGCCTTGGTAGACAATTTGATGATTTTCTGTGATCTAAATGAATGCATCAATAAGCAAATAAATGCCTGGTAGTAGTGGAAAGAAGACTGCCTCTCGTCAGAAGAATTGGATTCAAATCCAAGCTCTGACACATCACTTGTGTGGTATTGGACAAGTTACTTAACATCTCAGGTCCTCAGTTTCCTCAATTGTAAAATAAGAGTGTTGGATAATATAAATTCTAAAGAGGTGTCTTCCAACTGTAAATTTGTGATCCAATGGTAGTCAACACTCCAGTGGTAAATCTCACTGCAGTTAGCTAAGCTACTCTCACCCAGGCCCATTCTTGAGCCTTTTCCATATCAGACATGTCAGGGTCACCTGCCATTGGAATAGAGTTTTAGTGGAGGATTAGGGAAAATGGCACACATAAAAGTGCTTTGAGATGAGCTATCATATTATTTAACAACAATTTGAAATAGTCTACCAAAAGTATTTCTTTGAAGTGCTTTTAGGGACTACCACTGCTGGAATATATCCATTTTCTATTCCCCAAATCAGTTAGGAATATAATAATCATTATAGGGTTCTGAATGCTTTCGATAAGGAATCCATAATTTAACTTTTAGTTACATGGAATCTATTATTGTTATTATAACTACTATTGTTCATCCTTCATTTTCAAAGAAGACCAATGACATCTTAATGTTAGGGCAAAATAGTGGATGATGGGTGATGTCTTGTTTTGTGCATGAATTGGTTTTAAGTGAGGAAGAGTTGCACAAAGTCCTCAGCCTCACTCTCTCTTCCAGAGTCATCAAAGTCCAGTGGCAAAATAAGTTAGGATGACTGGTGACGGCCTGGGATGCAGTGGATGATCTTGGTGTCTTCAATGTCTAACCAAGTTCTAAGCACTCTACAGCACCTGCTTCAACCACCTTCACGGCCATTGGAACAAATTGTTCTTATCTATCCATTCTTTGGGGGGATGTCTTCACATACTTATCTTTTCCATTATATAATCACTGCCCTAGTTCAGATCATAATAAATTGGGACCACACTGTTGCAATAGCCTTATAATAGACCTTCCTGCTTCATCTATCCACTCTCTTCACAGATGTTAAAATGTTCTCTCTCAAACACTGGTTTGACCATGTCAATCTTTTGCTCAATAAACTACAGTGGCTCCCCGTTATCCATAGACTAAAGTACAAACTTCTTTTGTCGGGGAGGGTAAATAAAGGCCTTGACAACTGGGCTCCAACTTATGTTTTCATCATTATATATTACTCTTCTTCATGCACTCAATAATACAATGGCCTTCTTGATATTTCCCATAGAGTGTCATATCCATATCTTTGTAAAGCCATCCCCCAGACCTTGTATATGCTCCCTGATCACCTTTCCCTCCTAGAATTTCCAGTTTCCTTCAAAACCCAACTTAAATGCCATGAATCCTTTCCTATTCTTCCCAGCTACTAACATCCCTCCTCCTTCACCCTTAAATAAAATGCTTTTATTTATTTTGGAGAATAGGTTATATATACTTCCAAATTCACATGTTTCCTCTGGTAGAATGCAAGCTCTTTAAGGAATAGGCCTACTTAATTTTTGTCTTTATATTTCCAATGTTTAGCAAAGAATTTGGAATATAGGAGGACTTTAATAAATATATGTTGATTGAAGATTGATTGATTGATTGGGACTTCTCCAATTTATACTCTAGATACTACTGTTCCTTATTAGACAGTAAACCAGAGATCTCTGAGACTCTTGAATGGATACATTCAACTCAGTATCTGTTATAAATAAACCCCTTTGGGGGGGGGAGAAATGAATCTTACACAATTGTGGCAAAATATTTCTATGTGCATAATTGTTAAAAATTTCTATCATGTTAGGCTCAAAATATATCTAAAACTTTGTCAGATGAAATGTGGTATAATGTGGGAGAAAAGCACTGGACTGGAATTATGGGATTAGTTCTGGTTGGCTCTGCCAGTGACTATCTAGGTGGCATTTGATAAATCGCTTCACCTCTCAGGCTCACTTTTTCCACTAAGCAAAATAACAGATTGGACTAGATCAGAGATCTCAAACAAGTAGCAGAATGGAAACTCCAAGAGGGAAGGTGCTATTTCTCATTTTTGTCTTCAGATTTACAGTGCTTTATACATACCAGACATTTAATTAATGGTACTAGAATTGAATTAGTTTAGACTGATGACTATATGAATTAAAAGTGTATTGAAAGAAATTATATTGAATTAAACTGCATGGGGCTTTTTGAAGCCGTCGCACTTCTGCTATGAGGCCCTTTGCTACTTGGTTCAAAAAAATGTAATTGTATTAATAAACCATAGAAAAGTTAAGTATGAGTTTTATTCCATAAATTACAAAATAAAATTAAAATTCAAAAGAAAAGAAAGAAAAGCCGAGCAAGGATATATATTGTTGCAATGCAAATAGATAACTACTTTAAACCTAAACAAATATGCAATTTGAGTTTGAAACTACTGGACTGATCATCTCTCAGGCCCTTTCCATCTCCAAAATTATATGATTTTATGTAATGGACTGAAACCCTTTGAGACATTCTAAAAAGCAAAAAAAAAGTAAAAAAAATGTTGTCGGTGGCAGCCAGATTGATTGACAGGCTGTGCTTCCTGGAAGGAAAAAAAAAAGAAAAGCAGTTTCCATCATGCACTAGATTGACATGCTGACAAAAAAGAAGAAAATCTAGGTAACTGCTCTCACAAATTAACATTGCAAAGCCAGAGAAAAAGAGCATAGGGCTCATGCCACAGAAGCCATGCCACAAACACAATGAGAAACCTACTTTTCTCCCACAAGCCAAGTTCTTACCATTTGGTCAGAAGACAGTGTGATGAGAACAGGGAAGTCTGGATGGTTGCCATGGTTTTTAACTTTATGAGCCATTCAATTGTGGCAGAACTTTCCTTTCTAGCCTGCTGTGAATGGTCATTACTTAGAAAGATGCTTAAGTATGATAACTAATTGATAGAAGTTGACACCTGACTCCCTGCATCATAGCACACAGCCCGGAAGCAACATGGAAGCCTTGGGTGAGGCAACTGTAGAGAAAACCCAATTATTTAGTGGGATACTTGCTTTATTATAGATCTTTCATAGCCACAGCAACCAATATGCCCCAGATTTTCTGGAACAGTCCTGATTTCAAGTTACATTTTTAAAAATAATTTTATTGACAGTTTTTTTTAATCATGTGCAGTTCTCAATGGAGAAAGGTGGCAGAGTGAATGGATTCGTAGACCTTGGAGATAGGAAGACTTGAGTTCACATCCTGCCTCAGACCCTTACTAGTTTGTGACCCTGAGGAAGTCATTTAAACTCTATGGGCTTCCACAGAGACAACACAAATCACAAAACGACAACAATAACAATAAGGAGGAAAAACAATTAATTAAAACTTACCAATTCATCAAAAAACCAAGCATTATTAATAATGTTTTATACCCATAGCCCTTCCTACCTCTATAAAAAGGGAAAGAGGTGCCAAGAAGGCACTTTTGCAAAAGGTACCTTCACAGATCATATTTAAGATCAGTGGTTCAGAATTATGGGCACCTTAGTCAGGATGGTTTATGGTTGTTAGAATAGGTAATACATTTTGAATATCAGTGGGAGTTTTTTTTTAAGTATCTTTCCCTTTTGGGTATCCAAAGCATTGACTCTGGTAAGAGAGGGGTTAAAGTCTGTTCTACTAGGGGTCCTTTTCTAATTCCCAACCTTACTTCAGAATCAAGCAAGGAAGCAGGTTGTAAGAATGACTTACTCATAGAATAATAAGGAGGGTCACTGTAACAGTTGGCAAAATTAATACAGTCATCATTGAGACCCTGGGAAAAGCAGAGCCAGAAGTAGAAGCAGAATAGAGCAAGGTATCTAAACATAGCTTCCCAGGCATGTGGCTGGACTCTGCCATCAACATTCAGGACCAGGAGCCCAGAAAAAAAATATCTGATATCATCAGAGCTATTGAAGTCAGAGCCATGAAAGAGCTTTTTTAGCCAAAATAAACAAATGAATGTGCACATTAGAGAGGCAGCTTGATGCAGTGGGGAGAAAGGCAAGGGATTTGAGGTCAAAGGACTCAGATTCTAATCCTGTGCTTTTCTTCTCATTACATCAAGCTGCCTCTCTAACCTGCATACTCATTTGTTCATTATTACTAATTAGTTTTTCTACCTTTTCAATGTGAAAGTTTGTTGAATATTTTTTGACCTTCACTAATTTCCTTCACTTTTCTGAGCCTCAATTACCACGTGTGTCAAATGGATATCATAGGCAAAGAATGATTTCTAGGCTATGCAACTAGGTAGCACAATGGATAGAGTTCTGGACCTGGAGTCAGAAAGACCTGAGCTCAAATGTAGCCTCAGATACCTACTAGCCATGGGACACTGGCCAAGTCACTTAACCTGTTTGCCTCAGTTTCCTCAGCTGTAAAATGGGAATGATAATAACACCTGCCCCCAAGGTTGTTGTGAGGATAAAATCAGATAATATTTGGAAAACATTTAGTATGGGGCCTGATATACAAATGAATAAACATTTAGTAAGCACCTACTATGTTGTAGGCATGGTACTAGGTGCCACAAATATAAAAACAGGCCAAAGACAGTCACTGCCCTCAAAGAGCTTACACTGTAACAGGGGATACAACACCCAAACAAATTATATACAGGATAGATAGGAAATGATTAATGGAAAGAAGGTGCTGAATTAAGAGGGGTTGGAAAAGACTTCCTATAAAATATGGGATTTTAATTGGGATTTACAGGAAGCCAGAGAAGCACATAGCAGATGCTACATAAATTATTATAAATCTCAAAATCCTATTAGTGAAAAAAGTATGAAATTGAATCATTAGTCTTGGAGGCCAGTAGAACTCAGGTCTAGAGTTTTCATGCCTCCCTAACACTGCCTCAAATGGAGAACCCTAAGTGGGCTGCCCCAATTGAGCCTCCTCTCCTTCTGCAATCCTGCTTTCCCACAACTAGCTACTGCTATGGTACCCCCTATGATATTACCTCAATTCCATCCTGTCCCAGATCACATCCCCTCAATTTCAGGACACTCCAAAGTCTCCAAAGGGGGCAATCACCTAAACTTATGAAGTCATTTGAATTAGTGTGTTAATGGCAATGGGCAATAGGTGCTCATTGGTCACTTCCCTAGTTTCTAGGGCACTTTACTACATTATTACAAGCATCTTCCAGAAATATAAAGAATTAGTAGTTGATATTTCTTTTTTATTATATTATATTGTATTGCATATATAATATTAACACTTTATATATGTATAATATATTACTCTATTGTATATACTTTTAATACATTGTATGTACAAATTATGTTAAATTAAACCTATAGATGTTGAATTAATACAAATTAAATATAATAATAAAAATGAATAAACCAATATATCTGAGATAGAATTAAAATCTGGCCTATATGTATACATTTATGTATGTGTATGTATATGTGTGTACACAAATATCCACACATATACGTTATATATACATGAATATTTAATATATAAATATATATGTATGTATAACAGTCATATGTATATACTCAATATGCAGGTATGAATGTACATATATAAATATAGTCAATTGAATATATATGCATATTACCTACACATATCTATCATGTATATTATGAAGCTTCTAAAAAAGTGATATTCCTAGACTCATAAAAAAAATGACTCATCTTTCGTTAAAGGTTGCCAATCTTTGGTTCAGGAAGAAAAAAACAGATGGAAAGCAGAATAATGCAGTGGGAATAATACACTTGGAGAGGAAAAGAGCTTGAGTCAATTGCACAAGTATAAGATACAGGCAAAGCTAGATGTAAGTTTATGTGGAAAAGACCTGTGTGTTTTGGCAGACCTCAAGCTTACTATGAGTGAGCGGTATGACATGGTAGCCAAAAAAAGCTACTTTGGTCTGCACTGAGAGCCATAGCATCCAGAACAAGGGAGGTGATAGTCCTGATGTCCTCTGCCCCATTTAGACCATATCTGGAGTATTGCATTCAGTTCTGAGCCCCACATTTTCAGAAGAATTTTGAGAAGCTAGACAAATTCCAGAAGAAGGCAATCAGGATGTTCAGTCAAGTCAAATCAATTCAAAAAGCATCTATTAAGCAATTACTATGGGTCAGGGGCTATGCTAGGTGATGGAGATACAAATACAATTAAAAAGAAAGACAGCTCCTGTCCTCAAACAGCTTACATTCTAATGGGGAAGACCACATATAAAAGGGAGCTGAAAAGTCTCTGGGATGAAGGTATAGTGGCAAAATCAAGAGAATGAAGGATGGCTTGTCTTGGCCCTTCCTCAAAATAGATGTTCCTGGAGGAACTTAACAATGGGGGAAGGGAACCACAGAGAAAGAAGGAGAAAGCAGGTGACATACAGCAGCGAAGTGTGGAGAGTGAATCGAGCTGATCTAGGCCCTTCATCATCAAGTGGGGTTGTGAGTGGGGAGTAAGATTTGTAAACAAGAACTAGCCAGACACTGGTAGAATAGGGGTCATAAAGGTCCAAACAGGACTAGCCAAAAGGTAAACTAAAGGCAGAGCAAGAGAACTATACAAACAATGGTTTCCCCCCACCCCTCCTTCCTCCAGGACGATAGCTGATGTCCCAAAGTAATGAGCTTGGATGAGTATGTGTGGGGATTATTTTCATAGGCATTACATATCTGCCAGGGTTTAAGAGATGGGAGCTTAGAGAGCCAGGCAGCTCATTAAGATTTGTTTTAATAAAAATACATTGTACTCCATAATCTTACCCTGTCTCTGAAAAAAAAAAAAGAAAGAAAGAAACATTTCTTTGATTACTCCTTTCCGAGCAAAGAATTTTGGGTAGAAGAAAATGTTCATTTTATCACCATGCTTAGGGAAAAAGTATGGGGGCGGGGAGTGGATTAGGATTCTCAAAATGTGAATTTGAGTCCCATCTACTTTTTTTTTCCTCCTGACTGTGACTTTAGGCAAGTCATATAACCTGAATTTTATATTGATAAAATGAGGATAATATTTCAGCAACCACTTCGGTTATAGTTTCTAGAGGAAAGCTATTCATAAACCTTCAAAGGTTATACAATCTTTGAATCATATAATTAGTTATTATTGTTTTTTCTGCTATTGTAATTATTAGATTGCTCTGATCTTAGAGATAGAAATAAGAACAAGACTTGTGGATTCAAAAGCATAAAGAATTGGCAAACGAGGAAACTTCCTCCCATAATTCAGATTGCCGCACCTTGTAGTCTTAGGGACTTAAAGGTTAAGTGACTTTCCCAGTCACGCAGCCAGTATGTGAATTTGTCATTATCATTATTATATTTCATCATCATCATTATCATCTTCACCCAGCTGTGACACAAAATGGTCCACCTGCCATAGAGTCTTTCCAGAGGTGACTTCAGCTGCACTCATATTACTTCTTTCCCGTTATTTCAGGCTTTAAAAACAAGCCACCACAGAGAAAAAAAAATGCCACCTTACATATCTTTCTTGTTCTTCCAGACCTCTCCACTTCTTCCAAAAGCAAAGTAGCAGCAAGGTGAGTGTATTGAGAGTTGAGACAGAATTCAATTCTATAGCAGAGGGGAATTTTAAGTTTCCCTTCCACATCAAAGTGTAGGACAGTCAGAACAGCACAGATATTCTAACATATTCACTATCTACGTCACAGGATATTGGCCTTGATTTGATTTTTGTTTTGTTTCATTTTTGGTTGGAAGCACGTAGTAAACCTTAAAACTCCACAGAAATTTGAGTTAATGTACATGACACTGGTATCATAGGCCAAAGTCAAAACAAAGTACAAGCTTGGAATAAGCAAATAAGCATTAGTTTCAGTGTATAAGTAGTTAGAAACAGAGAAATCTGGCTGTATATATACATATATATGTATATGCACACATATATACATATTATACATATTATACATATATACACATATACACTATTTAATATTTATATCTTTTAATATATTAATTATATGTGTTTAATAGCATATATATACACACACACATATGTATATATGTATATATGTGTGTGTGTATGTGTATATATATATATAGATATATATATAGATATATAGATATATAGATATATATATCTATATATATATCTATATATATATATATATCTATATCACTCTAACCCAGGGCCTTTAGGCAACCAGAATCATGAGCCAAACAACATGGTACAATGTCACAGAGTCATGGTGGTAAAAGGCACAGGCATAATATTTTATTGAAACAACAACTATATATTTTTTAAAATAATGTAATGGGGTTTTACTGGAAATGGATATGACTTCTAGACTCCATTTGAAAGAGAGGAGGTGAGGGAAACGGGAAAAAAAAAGAAAAGGGAGGGCGGTAACCTGCCACAAAGTAGGTATTGCAAAGGAAGGAAAGAAACTTCTAGCAACTCCACTCAGTAGCTGACTTTTAAAGTAGTACAATAATTTAGAAACTTTTTATCTGGCATTAGGTCTCTGTGTGGAAATTCCTTCTTTTTCCAATTAATTTCTGCCAGAAGCACAAGGGGAACAAGACTCTCAACTGCTCAGGGAGATGTGGAAGCTACCTTGTTTCCAGTAAGATGATGATAAATGGTTTCAAGGAGAGGCAGTTGTGGCAGCCCTGAAACCAGCAAATTAATAAGTCTGGTCACACTCCCAGAGCTCTTTAACAGATCAGCAAACATTCATCCTTTTCAAACTTTGTTTTTTAAGCTCCTTGAATCACCCTGTTAGAGATTCCTTTTCTCAGATCTGAAGTCTCAGGTAAATGGAGGTGGTATATTATGCTAAATTGAATGCTAGTATGAGCAGATCCTGACTGGATAGCAAAAATATGAATAATTCATATGTTACGTGTGTGTGTGTGTGTGTGTGTGTGTGTCTAGTAACTTGCTTTGTGCGTGTGTCCAGTTTTCCTACTGATGCTATGTGTAGCTGTGGGAGAGTGTGCTCCAGGTTTATGAGGAAAATGTTCTATTATTTTTTACACTATGATATTTCAAAACATGTCTTTGCTTTGAGCTAATTGTCTGATAAAGCACGTTTGTGGGTGTTAATGAGTTATAGTTTGAGGAGGGTAGCCCTAGAAAGAACTTGAGCCAAAAGTTGTCATTTTTCAAGGAACTCAGCCTCTGAATGCATGTTTTGGGGGTGGGTAGGATCAGAGAGGGAATTATATACATAGGATCACAGATTTAGAGCCGGAAGAGATCTTAGAAATCATCTTGTCCAAACTCCTTATTTTACAGATGAGGAAACCAAGGCCTGATGAAGAAATATGATTGTCCAAGATAACATTTAATCAGTCCTAATGAAAACATCTCATTATGTCTAGCTCTTGCAAGTTTGGAGGCCCTTTTCCCACAGCACGGAGAACACTTATACCAGAAGTTATGCAAATATTATTGTCCCCATTTTATAGATGAGGAAACTGAGGCTCCATTAGGTTCAACTACTCCTTGGTCAGAGAGTTACTAATTGTATAATCTGGAGTTCATAGGATCAAAAAAGTAGAGCAGATGATAGAAATAATCCAATCCCCCTACCTCATTTTATAATTGAGGAAACTTGAGGCCCAGGAAAGTTAAATGATTTACCTAAAGTCACTCAAGTAGGAAGTGTCAAAGGCAGGATTTAATCAAGGACCTCTGCCCTCACAGCCAGCACTCTTTCCTCTGTACCATACTGCCTCCTAGACTGTAAGCCTAAATGTGCTTTCTATTTTATCCCACTCCCTATGAGATTGCATAGCAGTGTAGCCAGAAATAAGAAGGTGCTGCTTAGTATAGCTTTCAGGACAGCTAAGTAATACTTATCACCTCTATTTTTCTGTTCTACCCACATATATTTATTTATGATGAGAACATTTGCAAGTCGCTGTGGTACTTGTGGCGCCCCTGCTGAGCTGAAAAGTAATTTCCCTCCTCTATGACTACAAGGACTCCTTCTGGGCCTGCTTTCTATCCCCTGTTAAGTGGGAAGCACTCACCAGCCACAGGCAGTGTACTTTGCTCTGATCTCAGGGTTTAGTGAGAGCTGCAAAACAGCACCGAATAATTAGCAAAGCATCCTGCTGCCTTTAATTTCCCCTTTGTACATCCTCCACAATATTGAGAGGGTATCATTTTTACCCCCGAACCCCAAACCTTGCCTAAAGAAGTGTCACGACTCTTTGAGTAGATAGTTAAACTACCTGTATTAGCAGTTTTAATGTCTCTGTTCTGAAAAGTTCTATTAATCACCAGGGAGAGCAGAGAAAAACATATTTCTGAAAGGCTTAGCATCGAGTCTGCCTTTAACTTCAGTATTTACCTTCAAGTCCCTTCACTGCCCTTGAAAACTCTAGTCTGTCTTTCATTTAGACAATATTCTTATGATCCAATAGAGTTAAGGTGGTAGACGGCCATAAATTCAGACCGCTTCTTGACCTTTCTTTCACCCATGTGCTGAGCAGGGTCACCCCTAAATAGCTCCTTAAAAAGCCTTAGCGAGACAGTTATAGCACTTGCCCAGCAGTGAAATTCAGTTCCAATCATCAAAACCTCCCCAGTGTAAATCCCAGCTCCCAGAGACACAGATATAGTTAAATTCCTTCTACATCTGTGTTTGTGATAATTACATTGGCAGGCAGCATATACAGAGAAAGAAATTGCAAAATTTCACACAGACACCAAATTGCAGCGTCCACTGGAAGAGCCAAGGAGCAGAGAACACTCAGAATTTCAGCATGGTCTGACCTTAAACTGAACTACCTATCAGTGTACCACCAGGTTAGACAATATTGGTTCACATTGATATGAGCCTATTTGGCTTACAAAGTGATTTTCCTCCCAATCTGGCCCATAGTATGTGCTGAATAAATGCTTGTTAACTGACTGACTGATAGTTGTCAAGGTTATTAGCACTCTTTTATAGATGAAGAAACTCAAGCCTAATTTGATTACCCACAGGCAAAAAGATAGTGACAGAACCAGGGCTTGAACCCATAACTTCTGATTTCATAAGTTCAGGCAGCTCTCAGTGCAGAATCTCCCCTCAGTCAAAACGTATTGACCACTGTACTTCCGCTTATAGTCCTAGGGGCCCTAACAGGATGTGTGATTTGACCAGGATCACACAGCCAGTATGTATCCTAGATGGAACTTGAATATAGGTCTTCCTGACTCTGAGGCCAGCAACTTATCCACTTCTTTTTGTTTTCCACTATATTATTTGACAGTGGGTAGGGGTGGGGTGGAGGAACAGCTTACTTTATTATAAGCAGACACTTGCAAAGACAGATCTACCATATATCTTATCCAAAACCGTCCACCTCTTCCATTAATTTTTCTATGACCTGAGTGTGATTAGTAGAACAATAGTTGAAAAACAAATCACAACTTATTGAAGATTGAATAGTACCAATAAGCTAGACTGAGCCCTCATGGCAATCAAAGGTGTCTGTGTCAAGAAGTACCTCAGTTACTTTGTGAAGGTGTTTCATTTCTGGTGATGTGAGCTCCCATACAGACACCTTGACAATTTCTTCACTACACAACTCAATGAGTTGGTAACAGTTCCCCAACAGGCAAATAGACTGAGCACAGCGTATCAGAAAGGAGCTTTAACTAAAGAAGAGAAATCACTCAATATATTATATATATTCAGCAACAGGATAACCATGATGAGGTCTCTTGGTCTGTGTATACCAAGGCATTCCTAGATGGAATACTACCATTCCTAACTATCCTTTTCTCCATTGGTGGAAGAAGTGCTAGAGTAATTATTTGGCTTAATAAGGAGCAAATATCAGTCTAAGCAAGTCTGGATGGCCTATAGCTCCTACTTTCTTTTGAGGGCAGCCTACCTCTATCGTGGATAGTAAATCTTTTGGGAGCTCTTTTGCTCTCTGACTATAAGAGCCTAACTTCCCTGATCATGGAAATGATCAAGCCTACCCTGATCTCCATATTTTGCTATATAAAGAAAAACCTGAGGCAGGTCCACTGTTCACCACCAGCATCAAGAAAGTAGGTCTCTCTTTCTTTCTGATAGATGTCTTTCCCTTGCCTGTTTTCCCTCCCATTTCTAGAGACCTACATACACAGTCTATGACTAATTAATGTCTTTGAATAATAGACTCAATAAAGCTAAAGTGACCTTAGTCACTTTAAGCTTATCTAGTCAAAGTCCTTCATTTTGTAAATGAAGAAGTCCTGGCCTACTGAGACTAAGTGACTTGTCTAAGATCACACAGTAAATGACAAGAGGAACCAAAATCCTTGGCCTCCAAATACATCATTTTCCCCCCACTGCACCACCCACCCTATTTCTAAAAGAAGCTTTCAAAGGAACCAAGCTTTATTCTTTTTAGCATAATTCAATTTAATTTAACAAGTATTTATTGATCCCTAGCCTATTCAAGACATAGTGCTAGGTTGTGTGTGAAACAAGAGTGGGTAAGACACAGTCCCTACTCTCCAGGGATTCACAGTCTAGTGATATTAGGGCCCTCTAGGGCAGAGAAGGAAAGGAACATTTTAACTATAAGAAAACATGTCTAGTGTGGGTATTAAACAATTATATAGAGTGATTTTCTCATCGCAGGTTTTAAATAACCAAAAGTACCTAAGGCTATCACAATAATCTCTAAAATTGGAAAAGAAATAGCCAAAATTGGTGGTACTGTCATAAAATTCTTTACCATTATAATGAGTGTGCTTTAGAAAAGGGTTTCTGTTCGGTTATAACATCAAAAGAATCTGACACAGAAATAAGACATCAAGAGTTTCTATAGCATATATTATATAGATATAGATATCATAGATTATATACTATATGCTATGGGAACTGTAGATGGTAGTAATTGATATATATATATACATGTATATGTACATATATACACACATATATACACAAATATATGTGTGTATACTTATATGTATATGTGTATATATGTATAGATATAATTGCTATATACACATTTACCTTGTATTTATTTCATATATAGTTGGCATTTTGCTAATTTACATTTTGTCTTTTCTAATACAAGTTTCTTAAATGTAGAGACCATTTCACTTTTTTTCTGTGTATCCTCTTAACTTATCAGAGTGCCAGCCAATGCTAAGCAATAAATATTTATTGATTGATTTCATATTTATATAGAGTTTATAAAGAGAAAATCTGAGTTTAAGTCCTGACTCTGACATATACTGGCTATAATAAGATAAAGATTCTTGATCTACTCTGAGAGTTCTCAAAGAGCATGCCAAGGTACACTAAAGCAATGATATGATGATGATGATGATGATAAAATCTAATATTTCTAAAGGACTTACTATGTGCCAGGCACTATGCTAAGCACTTACAATTAATATCTCATTTGATCGTCACAACAACCCTATGAGGTCTATGCTAACTACCTCCAGCTTCACTGGGTATTCTAAAACATTTGGGGTATGTCTTTACAGATCAAGAATTTGGAAATAATTTTTTTTTGTTACTTACATTTTTTTATTTTTATTTTTTTTATTTTAAATTAATTTATATATGTATTTGTTGTTAGTTTCCAGCATTCACTTTCATAAGATTATGAGTTCTAAATTTTCTACTCCTCCCCAAGACATTGTACAATCTGATATAAGCTATACATATACATTCATATTAAACATATTTTCACATTAGTCATGTTGTAAAGAAGAATTAGAACCAATGGGAGAAACCACAAGAAAGAAGAAACAAAGAGAGAGAGAAAGAGAGAGGGAGAAAGAGAGAGGATGAGAGAGAGAGAGAGAGAGAATATTACATTTCAAACTGCATTCAGACCTCATAGTCCTTTTTGTGGATGTGGATAGCATTTTCCATCATGAGTCTTCTAGATTTGTCTTAGATCCTTGCATTGCTAAGAAGAGGTAAATCTATCAAAGTTAGTCATCACACAATGTTGCTGTTACTGTGTACAATGTTCTGGTTCTGCTCACTTCACTTAGCATCATGTTAAGTCTTTCCAGGATATTCTGAAGTTTGCCTGCTCATAATTTCTTATAGCACAATAATATTACATTACATTTAAATACCACAACTTGTTCAGCCATTCCTCAATTGATAGCATCCCCTCAATTTCCAATTCTTGGCCACCACAAAAAGAGATGCTATAAATATTTTTGTACATGTGAGTCCTTTTCCCATTTTTATCATCTCTTTGGTATATAATCCTAGAAGTGCTATTGCTGGGTCAAAGAGTATGTACAGTTTTATAGCCCTTTGTGCATAGTTCCAAATTGTTCTCCAGAATTGTTGGATCAGTTCACAATTCTACCAACAATGCATTAGTGTTCCAATTTTTCCACATCTTTTCCAATATTTATCATTTTTCTGTTTTGTCACATTAGCTAATCTGATAGGTATGATGTGGTACCTCAGAGTTGTTTTGATTTGCATTTCTCTAATCAGTAGTGACTTAGAGCATTTTTCATATGACTATGGATAGCTTTAATTTCTTCATTTGAAAACTGCCTGTTCATTTGACCATCTATCAATTGGAGAATGACTTGTATTCTTGTAAGTTTGACTTAATTATCTACATATTTTAGAAATGAGGCCTTTATCAACACATTGGTTATAAAATAAGTAATTTTTATTTAATATAAATTTTACCTACCCAGAAGATATAGCCTTATAGTTGTTGTTGTTGTACAGTTGTTTCAGTCATGTCTAACTCTTCATGACTCCATTTGAGGTTTTCTTGGCAAAAATACTGGAGTGGTTTGCCATTTACTTCTCCAGCTCATTTTACAGATGAGGAAAATGGGGCAAATAGGGTTAAATGACTTGCCCAGGGTCACACATCTAGTAAAAGTCTGAGGCCAGATTTTAATTTGAGAAGATATCTTCTTGGCTACAGGCCCAGTATTCTATCCACTGTGCCACCTGGTTGTCCTATAGTGTCAGAGAATATCTGCAATAGAAAGAAAATTTACCTATTACACATATTCACTAACCTCAAAATACATTAGATCTTGAACTATCAAGCAACTAAGAAGAATGTGACTCTTGAAGGGAAATGAAAATATTCAAATTATTAAACTTTCCCAAAGTGTTACCAACTGTTGCAGAGTGGTAAAATGGAAAGAACACTGCTTGTGGAATCAGAGGACTTGATGCTTCCTACCGTTGTGACCTTGGGCAAATCACTTAACCTTCAGGGGCCTTGATTTCTTCATTTGTTAAATGAAGAGGTCGGACTAAATGACATCTGAGATACCTTCTACATCTAAATTTATGATCTTATAGTGCTTGTGATTTTACTATCCTATACATCCTCATCACAAAGTATACTACAGAGGTGCTTTGAGGGAAAAAAAATTAACAGTTTGAAGCTTACTGATGTTTATCCAGACCAGTGGTTTCTGCAATGGATTCTCATGACAGTGCCAAAGAGTGCACAACTAACCTCTAATTGTAATAGAAGTGGGATCTTGTGAATGAAGAAGGGGGAAATAGATGCACCTCCATGTGTATTAGAAGCAGGGAATTAAAATTCAATTCAAAAGATTTAAGATGTTCACTGTCTGGGGAACAATAGGCCTAGCTCATGCCTACCCAGAGCTCCTTTCTACTATTTAATGTCACCCATAAAGCCGTAACTGTAGTTTTGTTCTAAATAGAAAGCATCATCAGTACATTTTTATAAATGGGTAATGATTCTTCATGGAATAGAAGTAAGCATGATTAGGTGTGATTGAATTATATTCTGGGGAACACTTGGCACACAAATAATTATTGTAACTTTACAAATGTGTATTTCGTGTCACTTACAGTGTTAGATAATGGAAGAGACCATACAGCATCTGAAGTGAACCCATTCAGAGACCCTATTTAAAATTTTAAAAAAGCACATAGTAACCAAGGTGAATTGAATTGTTATCATACTGCAGTCTTGAACATCTGACTCTCTATTCCATACCTTACTAAATATGAATCTTCATTTCTAGAAAGGTTTATCTGTCCTTTGATGCAGGATGTTAAGGTGCCACATTCTATTTGTTCACTTTAATTTGTATCCTTTCCATTTCCAAATGCAGTATTCTAGATAGACCTGACACATTCTAGGGCTTCTCTTCTAACATCTTTGCTTTCATTCCCAAAGACATACATACATGAAAGTCACACTGTATTTGTGATTTTGTGAACTCCAGACCTCACGGAATGCAATCCCATCTCTCAGAATAACCTCTAGCTATGAATCAAATGTCACTGAAATACATTAAAATTATTGGATATAACCATTTGAAAATGCATTGCACTATTTTGTTGCAAGACAGAAGAGATAAATCAAAGGTATCATGAGATATCTTAGTAATATATCAAATTTTATTTCAGATTCTATGAATTTTAGGGAAATAATAATTAGTTTAAATAATCTTTAAAAATTACAATGCCATAAGATTTAAAAGATCAAGCCAAACTGAAATGGAGACTTCATTATGTTGAGTCTGTAACCTGTTGATTATTATTCTTTGGGCTATGACATTCCTATCAGGGCCAACCTACTGAGTAGAGTACATGTTGTTTAATCTCCATACAATGACTATGCTGATTGATTTGAATCCTGTTTCCTGTTGCCACTGTCAACTACACTAAGTTACAAAGAGGAAGATTTATAAAATTACTGAGCATCTTTTGTGGAAGAGAATTCAAACTAGTCTCATCACATTGATAGATCTATATACACTATTAAAACTCTTACTATTAACATTACTAATAATGATTAGATATGATATAGAATAATGAATTTCCAATGTCCTTAAAAATCTCTCTTAAAATGTTAAAGTGACAGAAATAAGAGAATAATTAGTAAAGATAAGGAGCTTATAAGCATATGCTTAAATATAACATTAAAATATCATTTAAAAACAAATACAATTACATTTACAGGTAGCATGGAGTCTAAATACAGGATTAGTAAAGTTTCAGGTCCCAAAGAGTAGTACAAGGAAACATGGAGTATGCGACAAGAAAGAAAATATAAAACTTGCCAGCTTTATTGAGAGGACATACAATAAAGAATGGTAGCCAATTCAGGTCTCCTGGGGCCAATGGAAGGAGCCACTAAAAACAGTAAAGTCTGGTGGAATTTTATATGTTTTTTTTTTTTTTTTCCGGGTCAAGCAGGAACTATTGTGGGGAAGGAGTAAGGGCCCTGGCCCTGGGGAACTGTGCTGATTCATGCTAGTGGTGGTGGTGGAAGACAGAGAGAAAGGTGGTAGAATTGGCAGCTAGTTGATATCCAAATTCTCTGCCAGTGGGGGAGGAAAACAAAACTTTCAGCTCTTTTTGATATGGTGACTCAGGAGATTTGAGCTTCTCTGAGTCCTCTTTTTTTTTTTAATACGGTGGGGATGCTACTGAAAAATAGTCCCAGAAAGAAAGAATTTGGAGTTGAGTAAGAATTGGGTTCAAATCTGCACTCTTAACACTGGCAAGATGTGTGACAGTAGACAAGTCACTTAACCTCTCTAGGTTTCTGTTTACTCATCTATAAAATGGGAATAATATCTATGACATCTGCCTAACAGTTTTATCATGAAGATAAAATCAGGTATGAAAACACTTTGTAAACTTCATGAACTATCAAGAATCACATAAAGGACAGCTATTTTTTTTTTCGTTTTGGCTAGGCAATCGGGGTTAAGTGACTTGCCAAGGGTCATACAGCCAGTAAGTGTCAAGTGTCTGAGGCCGAATTTGAATTCAGATCTTCCCGACTCTAGGGCCGGTTCTCTAACCACTGTGCCACCTAGCTGCTCCTGCTATTTTTATCCTTAATAATCTGAAGTAAATTTTTGATATATGCATTCATCCTGTAAGCAAAGACAACATTTACAAATGAGCTTATAACATTTGTTTCTATTGACAAATAAATAATAAATTTCTTAGCTAAAATTGGATCTACTCTTTTAGGTCTCTCATTTTAAATAAATTAATTACTTAATTAGGTAATCCAAATCATATAGATTTTTTTTAAAAATAAATTTTGTAAGTTCTGTGAATAATTACTTCCACTTAAAAATGATCATTGCAAAGGGGGGAAAAGCTTCTGTAATGCTGAACATCATCATTTTTTTAAGGAGAAACTCATTTTACAATTTAGAATTTGGAAGGCACCCTAGAGACCAGATGGTTTATTTGAGGGACATTAATCATTCATTTTTTTTTTGTACATAGGAGTGTGATTGCCTTGCTGGTTCCTCTTTTAATCTATAAGCATTTTTGTTATCCCTTCTCCACACCTTCACCTCAGCTCTTCCTTCTAATAATCAGATCTGTAAATGTCAATTCTAGGACTCCTCTGGACTGCTTTTTTATGTTAGGCTTTTGTATCCTGGTCCACTTTCACTTCAACTTGATTTCTTCTCACATATATTAATCATTAAGTCAGTATCTTACATTAAGGAAGGGAAGAAGAAAGTGTCCAAGGATGCTTCATGAAGAACACAAGTCTGAAGAAAGACATGTTGCTGATCAGTTATTCTTAGGTTTTCCAGTTGAAAAGACGTCTCTTCTGAGTCTGTTTCTTAATATGAGAAATGAATGGATAGACAATAGGTATCTGAGAAAAGAACTAGATTTAGGACTTAGAGGACAGGATTTATAGACAGAAAACTTCTGTTTGAATATATAATGAATGCTAATTTGTTGATAAATCACAAATCATGGGATCATACATATAGAGCTGTGAATGACCTACAAAGTCACCTAATCCAACCTCATTGTTCATATGTATAGAACCAATATTCTATGTATAGAATATTGGGCAGTAAGGTGGCCCAGTGGATAGAATGCTAGACTTGTAGTTAGGAAGACTTAAATTCAACACCTGCCTCAGATATTTACTAGCTTTGTAACCCTGGACAAAACACTTAATCTCTCTCATTCTGAATTTCTTCAAATGTACGTTGAAGGGACTCTAGTTGGAGACATGGAGTTAATATAGGACATGGAACACATTAAAAGAAAACACTCAAAGTCAAGAGCACAGGAGATAAGAGTCAGGTTGCTAGGTCAAAATCAAAAACACCAGAATGCAGAAACCAGAATCAGTGATGGAAATAGAAGGAAGGATAGAGGGAGAGGAAACAACATAGTTCAGACTCACCAAATAGAACAAATTAGGTCATAGTCATTGCCTGCCCCTGCCAAAAAAAAATCCTTAAAGGACAGGAAGGAGAATGCCTAGGGACCTTTAATGATTAATTGCATCTGTTGTTTTGTTTTTTTTCCCCCTACTGTACCTGGTCCATGGGTCAATGCTATCTGTTTTCTATTAGAAAGCAAAATAAAACTGCTTATTTGTTTTAATAGCTATTCTAGTTCAAAATTACATATTTTAGTGGATAATGAAAGAGTAACATTTCTCACAATGCCTTAAGGTTTTTACATGGGAAGAAAGCTGATTCTTCAAACTATAGTCTTATAAACTAGGTTTTGATGCCTAGAAAAATTCAATGCTATATGACTAAAAGTATGCTTAATGAGCACCAAGAAAGCAATGTTCACTGTGAACCCACATGGGCTCATCAAGATTAAATCATCAGACTAAACTCATTTCCTGGTTTTAAAAAAATGGGGTAAGGAATGCTTGGCCATCATACACCTGGATCTCAGTCATTTAAAAAAAAAAGTCTTTCACAATATCTCTCTGGACAAGAGACATTATTTAAATATAGTTCATATGAGGAAGACCTGAGAATTTGAGTAGACTGTATGAGTCAGTATGAAATGGTTGCCAAAAAATAATTAACAATACAGTATTAGTCTGAATTGATAGAAGCGTAATATCTAGTTCTTCAACTTCTTGAGTTATGAATCCTTTTGGCAGGCTGGTGAGAATGGACCTCCTTTCAGAATCAGCTAGGTAGTCCAATGGACAGAGGACAGGGCCTAGAATCAAGTACACCTGGGTTCAAACCTGGCATCAGATACTTCCTAGCCATGTGATCTTGGGCAAGTCACAACTTCTTGCCTCAGTTTCCTCATTTGTAAAATGGAAATAATAATAGTATCTTTTTCCCAGGGTTGTTGTGAGGATCGAACAAGATATTTGTAAAGCACTTAGCACAGTGCCTGGCACATAACAGATGCTATATGAATGATAGCTATTATTACTAAGAATGAAGAAGATTGTGAAAGGACTTGAAACTATGCCATGAGACATTTATTGAAATAACCAGATATTTCATTTAGGAAGAAGAGAAGATTTAGTAGAAGCATGATAGCTATCTCTAAATATTTGAGGGGTTGTCGTATACGAAGGTTACCCTTAATTCACCTGAACCCAGGCAGTAGAATTAGAAGCAATTGGTGGAAGTTGCAGAGATATAAATTTAAGCTTCACTATGGTGAAGGTGTGGGGGAAAGAGGTAGAGGGAAACTTTCTAATATTTAAAGTTGTTCAGATACAGGAAAATAGTGAATTGCTTATTACTGGAGAATGGAAGTTATTAGACATCTTCTTACACGTATTATATAGGGCTTCCTGCTAGTCCTGGAATAAGGAAGGCTTTAGTTCAAATTTGACCTTAAACACTTACCAGCTGTGTTATCCTGGGCAAATAACTTTATCTCTGTCTGCCTCAATTTCCTCAACCATAAAATGGGAATCATAATAGCACCTACCTCCCAAGTATCCAATGAGAAAATGTTTATAACATATTTAGCTTAGTGCTTAATACATGGTAGGCCCTTAATGTTTATTTCCTTCCTTGTTTCTTTGTTGGACTGGATAATTTCTGAAGTAACATGCAAATCTCAGACTATATGATTCAATGTGAAAAATTTGTAATATTGTATTACTTTGAGAATTTACACTCTAAATTATAAATCCTGTGAATTTTTCCTCCCCTTCAGAAGATATTTATACTAACATAAGAGTAAGGCACATTTTTTTTTCTCTAAATCTTCCTTAATACTGATTTTTAAAATAATTTGAGTTCCAAGCCACATAAAAAGTATTTTATATTTTCATATTTTAGTGAAATTGGAAGTTCTATATAATACGGACATTGTGGATCAATTTTCCTATAAATTTTCTTCTACAAAAACATGCAATATAGTTAAAACCTCAGTGTACTGACTCAGTAGACTTTGATTCTAAATTTTCTTCTTTGGGGTGAACTCTGCAATTATAAAAAATGGTATATCTTTACTAACATCAGATATTCCTACATTTCAGAAATAGACTTTTATGACAGGTACAAAAATAAGATAAAATAATCAGAAGAATATATTTGCTGCCCAACATGATAAGCTTATGTTTTACAACTAAGAAGTAAAGGTGTAATTCTTTTCAAAGCATTATTACAGCAAAGTTGATCAATGGAATAAATTAGGTAAACAAGACATAGTAGCAATCTAACATAGTAATGTAGAAGTCAATAAACCCGTCCTAGGGTTTATTTATTTATTATTAAATTAATGTTATTATTAAATTAAATATATTAGATAATGTATTTATTTATTTATTATTTACTAACTACTATAGTAAGGAGAAAAACTCTGGGGAAACTGGCAAGTAGTCTGGCAGAATTAGGTTTAGAACAATACCTTACACCATAAAATACTATAAGAGCCAAATGATTACATAATCTAAATAAAAAAGGTCCTATCATAAATTAAGGGGGAAAAGGTGATAACTTTCACAATGATGGATAGGAAGAAAGTTCTTGATCAAACAAAGTAGAGTAAGATGATCACACACTCTGTCTTCAATCTCTCCTATCTACTGACTCCTTCCTTGTTTCCTAAAAACACATTCAAGTCTCTCTCATATCCATAAAAAAAAAAACTTCATTTGATCCTACCATGCCTACTAGCTTTCATTTCATATCTCTCTTCACCTTCTCAGCTAAACGCTATGTATACAAGTGACTCCATTTCCTGCCCTCCATTTCCTTCCCTCTACAACTTAGGTTCAAGTCTCATCATTCAACTGAAACTATAAACTCAAATTTGAACATGTCTAATATTTTCCCCACACTTCTCTATTCCTAACTTTCCTATTACTTTCCACAGCACTACCATCCTCCCAATTACCCAAGCTCTCAACCTCAGTATGATCCTGGATTCTTCACTCTCACTCATTCCATTTAGCCAATCCTTTGTCAAATTTTGTTGTTTCTACTTTCATAACACTTAGGTGGCACAATGGATAGAGTGCTAGGACCTGGAGTCAGGAAGACTCACCTTCCTAAGTTCAAATCTGGACTCAGGCACTTATTAGCTGTGACCCCAAGCAAGTCACTTACCCTGTTTGCCTCAGTCCCCTATCTTTACAATGAGCTAGAGAAGGAAATGGCAAACCATTCCAGTATCTCTGCCAAGAAAACCCAAATGGGGTCACAAAGAGTCAGACATGACTGAACAAAGATAATGCTTCATAACATTACTTGTGCCTTTCTTTTCAATCACACAGCCACAACTCCAATTCAGGTCCTTATCACCTTTCAGGTGAACTATTACAGTAGCCTTCTAATTGGTCTCCCTGCTTCAATTATCTCCTTACTCTATAGCATCTTTTACTCAGCTGCCAAAGTGATTTTCCCAAACCACAAATCAGCTGTGTCAATCACACGCCCCCCCCATACACTCACACACAGCTCTTTATAACCTGATCCACTCCAACCTTCCCAGTGCCATTACCTTTTATTCCCCACTCTGTAATCTATAATCCAGCTACAATGGCTCTTGGCTATTTGCCATATATGATGTTCCATTGCTCTGTCTTTGCCCTGACTATAACCCATGCCTGTAGTACTTCTGACCTCTGCCCCTTATTTTCTTTCTTCAATTCCTTCAAGAATCAGCTCATGTCAGACCTTCTCAACCTGCTAGCTGCTATTGACTATCCTTGGGAGATCACCTTTCATCCCCTCTGTATCTTATATGTACTTACTTATTCACATATTGGTTTCCTTATTAGAATGTAAGCTCTTTTCAGGCAGAAATTGTGTCCCTAGTACTTAGCACAGTTCTTGGCTCGGAAGTCCTTTTTTTCTGATTGATTAAAAAAGGACTATTTCAAGTTATATTAAATTGAATGACTTTTGCATGAGCAAAATTAATGTGATTAGAATTACAAGGGGAAAAATTATCTGGGAAAAATCTCTGCACTCTCTCATAAAGAGCTAAAATCTAAGACATATAGCAAATTGATATAGATATGTAAGGAAGAGCCATTTCCCAATGTAAAAATGATTTAAAAAATTGAAAAGGCAATTTTGAAATGAAGAAGCAAACTATCAACAACCACATAAAACATTTCAAATCATTAATTAAAGAAATGCAAAAACCAAAAATTAAAATCCTTTAAGTTTTTTCCTTATCATCAGAGTGACAAAGATCACAATAAAAAGGAAAGAGGCAATTGCTGGAGGGGTTGTGGGAGAGTAGGCACACAACTGTACTATCATCTTAAATTTGACATACCATTTTAAAATTACATAATAGGAAATATGTTTTATGTTTTTATGTCCTACGTTTTTGTGAATATTGAAATTTTCATGTTTTAATGTTTCTCAAGTTTTAGTGTTTCATCACTTAATATTTTATTTGTATTCAAATAATACATATGAGACACTAATACATGCAAGTATATTCAAACCACCCTCCTTAAATGAAGGATCATTTAACTCATAAGTTCTTCCAAGGGTATAATTTTTCATGCACCACATGTTTCATTAGAATTTCAAATCTTGATCACTAATGATAAAATAAATAATTTTGATTAAATGAAATTTAAAAGCTTTTGCAGCCATAATATCAATGCTACTGGGAAAATATGGAAATTTTTTGCAGGAGGTGGGGGAGGATCTTTCCATCTGATAAGTGTCTGATATTTAAGATATATAATGAATTAACACAAACCTATACAACCAAAAGACATTTTACAATGGATGACTGGTCATAAGATATGAACAACCACTTTCCAAAAGAAACATTACAAACTATTAACAATCATATAGAGTTTTTTCCCCTCCCTAAATATTAATAACATAAAAGTATTTATAAGAACTAACAAACTGAAAAAGATGATAAAAGATGAAAATAGCAAATTTTGGAGGATTTGGGAAAGATTGGCATGTTGAAACACTGTTGTTAGATCTTTGGATTCATCCAATAATTTTGGAAACCAATATAAAATTATGCTGAGAAAGTTACTAAAATATCTATGCCCTTTGGGAAATTCCCCTGCCAGGTATGTACTCACAGAAAAAAAGACTAATAAAATAAAAAGTCCTATATACAACTAAATATTTAGAGCAGCACTTTTCACAGTCATAAAGAATTGAAAACTATGTAAATTCTCAACAATTGAAGAATAATTAAACAAATTGTGGTACATAAGTTATGTGAATGTAATTGAATATTACTGTGTCTTAAAAAAGTGTTGAATATGAAAAATTCAAAGACACGTGGGAAGGCATATGATCTGATGCAAAGTGAGGTAAGTAGAACCAAAGAGGCAATATACACAATAACTTCAACAACATAGATTGGGGGAAATGGAATTAACACAGTAATTAATTATCAATTTTGGCCCCAGAGAAAAGGTGATAAAATTTAACTTTAGCTGGTCTTTGCAGAGGTGAAGAATTCTAGGTGTGGAACCCCTTCCATACTGTCAGATTCAGTTGATGAGTGGTTTTCTTTTTTTTTTGAGCTGCATTTTTTTTCTTTCTTTGTTATTGTTTGCTATATAAGGAAAGATTCTTTGGGAAGTTTGGGAAAAAGAAATACATTTGGAAATGAAGATATTTTCAAAACTAAAGATAAAATATCTTTCTTAATTAAATAAAGAAATAAGGAGACAAAAATATTTGCAGATAAATTCAGAAATTAGCCTGTATTCAGAACAAAGCTGCTCTTTTTAACTGTTTACTGGTTGTTTTTAATATGATATATCTAATCTTCTAAAAAAAATCAATAATGGTATGGAACTATATGGAATACTAGAGTCAATGAATTAAAGTTCAGGGTTATCCCATACTGGTAAGAGAGAGTGGGTGTGAATACACTAAAACCCACTGTCAGATAAGAATTATGCAAGAGAAACATGCAAAAGAAACCAGAAAGTTGTACAATTGGAAAAAAGAAAGTAGGACTGTGATTGATAACTATGTGCCACTTACATTATCCTTGGGTATCCATGCCATATTAAGAGAACATGAGCAAAATGAACACAATCGATAGACAGTAGTATTGCACTCCACCTCCTGAAGGATTGATGGGAAGCTTCGACAAGAGTTGCACAGGATGAGAAAGTATCTGTGGATTATGACTCCACTCAATTACTGGATGCAATGGTACCCACACTGATAATAACATAGACCCATGAAAGTAACAAAGACATATTTTGATATATCAGCAGCCAGAGCTAGCCTTCCAGTGCAGGGTCTTACATAGGAAAGTCAAAGCACTGTTCATAAAATACACACTACTTAACCAACTGCAGGTGCTTATTAAAAATAAATGTCAGTTGTACATTTGGACATGGACAATGGGAAATTGTTTTGCTATATTATACATGCTTGTGTAGTGTTTTTTCATATTTGGGGATTATTTTATATTATAAATATAAACCTTATTTTATTATAAATTTAATATATTAAATATCATAATATTTCATATTAATAGCATTGGGGAGGGGTGCAGTGAAAGAGAGAGAATAAATGTTTCCAAAATAAATAAATGAATATTTTTAAAAGAGAATATCAGGGTCATCTTAATTAATATTGGGCCAAAGAGAGGAGTGATTTTTTTTCCTAATGATCATTCATACAAAACACAGTCTAAGTACTACAATTTAGTTGTATTAAAGCTATGGTGATTATTACATAGGTCCTTAATTCGATTTCTGATCACATGCACATGGGCATTCTCTAAAAGTACAGAGAGAATGCTTTCTTATTTTGTTCAAATGTCATCAACAAACATCCACAAGTCCTCCATAAAGGATCCACCAAATATACTGGGTTACTTCCTTCCTTTAAATATCTATAAATGTCTCACATATATCAAATGTAACACTGAGGCTATCCATCAATTTTCTTATTCTCATTACATGATCAACCCATTTCCTGTTATAGTCCTACTTCTGTTATGTGCTATGTTATGTCATTTCTGCTGGGGTTTTTTTCTCCTAACTGCTTATTACTACAATATTTTCTTCCTTCTGTCAAATTCTAAGCCCAAGAATTTCACCAGAGCTGTCTGGAAAATTGGAAGGAATGGTATACACAGAGTAGATGAAACACGGGAAGAACATGAGGAAGAGAAATTGTAGGTAGTACAAAGGGCTCCTTTACATGTCAAAAAAGATGAGAAACACTACCCTTATATAAATGAATACAATGGCCACACAAAGTACAGGACACCAGGATGGAATAAAAGAATTATTGCTTAGAGGAGGTGGTCTAAGTATAAACAATAATGAGGCTTCCAAATGCAATCCTGATTGCAACCCTGAAGTTAACCACTCCCACAGGGGCATTCCTGTCCCTAATTAACTTGGATTCTTTGTCAACATCCTTTCCAGGGGTTCTGGTTTGGAGCCCACAGCTGGGAATAATTGAAGTCAGGCGATGTGATGCATCCAAAATGATGGGGCTTTTGTCTAACAGGACCTAGGATTGGTTCAGTACCCCTGCAGATAATGGCTGATTTAGCAAGCTGCTAAGAACAACTCAGGAAGGCAGGGGTAGTAAACAAGTTCATACATTCTCAGGGGATGAAGGGCAAAGAAAAAGAGCTTCTTGCGGAGCAAAAAAAAAAATTATGCTGCTTCTTTATGGTGAAGAATCGTTGGGGAGATGCTCCAGTTTTCTAATACCTTCCAGGTGACTTTCCGTGGTCTTCCATGTCAGCTGAAAAGAGTGATTCTTCTGAAATTGCAGTATCCTGTGATTTTCTGCCATTTAATTGAATTAAACAAGGACTTATTAGCTACTTACTATAATATAAACCATCATGCTAAATGCCCAGGATGCAAGGATACAAATTAAACAGTCCTAGCCTTTAAGAAGTAAAGTTCTAATGATGGAGACAACATATACAAATATGAATATATACAGAATAAATTAAAAAATAAATGAAATGTAGGTTTGGAAATGTGGGGATGACCAGGAAAGATTTCATGGGAAAAATATCACTTGAACTTAGCCTTAAAGAACCACTAAATCTAAGAGGCAATAGTGAGGAAGGAGTTCATTCCATGCAAGAGGGATGGCCAGTGCAAATTCATAGAGATAGGAGATCGGGCTTAATGTACACAATTTACTCCCTCCTTCTCTGTGCCCACTTTTCCACTAAAATCAGAGTGTCAAGGTTGATTTAGTTTAAAAAATCTTGTAAAGTTCTTCCCAAGCTCTATTTCATCTTCTGTTTTGGCATGCAGTTCTTGGAATGAAATAATCTTCATTGTGCTTAGACATACTGTGAGATTTTCAAGGCAAGATAAATAAGTGTCTTACAGAATGAGACTTCAGTGAAATAAAGATGAGAGACTTGTCACCTTTGGTGCACTCTGAAACCAACTTCACTAACTCTTTTCTTTGTCTCTTTGAAAAAAAAATACAAAGAAACATGTGAGCTGTCATTTCTTGGAGCTATAAACACTTTGTACTTAAAAAAAAATTATACTTTGAATGCCCATATAAATATACTTTAGTTCTTCCCAAAGTATGACAACTCATTGGTCACTGAGGAAAGAGTGCCCATTTAAAGCACTAATAATTATATTTATATTTTTCAATAGCCCAAAAACTTGGTTGAACAGATGCAGTAGGTTACTTGAAGCCTTCCTTTGTTCGTAGAACTTGCCAACGCCTATGCTAAACTCATATCAAAATGACCTCCAGTCATTGGAGAAGGTATTTTGTGAAAGATGGTGCTACTTAACAGTAACATACAATTCAGAATCTGAAAAGGAGTTGTTTGGCTATAATTCCTGAATCTTGTTATTTTTCCCCAATCTATGATTCATTGATGTAAGGAATCCTCCCCTCCAAGGTAGCTCCTCCTACCAATTGAAATCAGCATCTTCTCTACAATTTATAGTATTAAAGAGTTGTATGGGACACTGCTAGGTTAAGTGACTTGTGTCAGGCTGTCACTTGCCATTATGTGTCAGAGGTAGACCTTGAACCTGTGTGGTTTAGACTCTACTACTAGGCCCCTATGCAGTATTCCACACTGCCCCTTGGGCCTTGTCATTTCTTGTGTGAAAAAAAAATTGGTATTATAGAAATGCATAAAAATATTTCTAATCTTAACCTATTCAGCCTGTGTTGTTTCCATTTTGAAAGGGAATAATACAGTTGATTTCATGAGCTACAGACTTGTGATCGTCACATCAAACACCAGAAAAATTCTAAAAGAGAAAATTAAATAGTTCATAAGCATTTAGAAGCAGAAATCATGACTTTGCACCAATATTGGTTTAGAAGGAACAAGTCATGCCAAACTATCCTCCTTTTCTTTATTGATAGCGGAACTATCAACTAGTTTGATCATTAGTAACAATAAACAGCAAACTTAATACATATATACACACAACAGGTAATTTTATTGCCTACAGTGTCTATGGGGGAGAAATAGGCATACTTATAGAAACTTAGCATAGAGGCATGTGAATAGAGAAATCCATGTCCTGTGGGATACTAACAAAAACTGGACTTTCAGACCTTGAGGCCTTTGGTCCATTGAGGAACAAAACCATTTTTTCTGTTAACAGCACCCCTTCTGGTCTTTACCACTCCATAAATAAGAATATCTGCTCTTAAACTGATGAAGCTCTTTTAACTCATTAATAGTGTACTGAGCAAGCACTAATCCTCTGTATTGGCAAGCAATAGGTAAGCAATGGATAGAGTCCTGGGCCTGGCTGTCAAGAAGACTTACATTTAAATTTGGCCTCAGTCATTTACTAGCTGTGTGACCTTGGGCAAGTCATTTGACTTCTCTCAGTCTCAGTTTCATTAACTGTAAAATTTGGAGTCAATAATAGTGCCTCCCTTTTATGGGTTTTTGTGAGGATCAAATGAAATATCTGTAAAATGCTTGGCATAGTACCTGGTGCATAGGCACTATCCAAATGGCAACTATTTATTAATATTTTTGTTTTTGTGGTTGTTATTATGGTAGTAACAATATGGTTTTTTATTGTGGTTGTTCTTGAGCTAGTGAACTATAAAGTTATTCAAGTAGGCTTCCTAAGCAATGCAGACAAGCCTAACCACCTCTTGACTCAGCACAATTCTGTTTTGTCCTATCACCCCTTGGTGTCCTCTTATAGCCAAACAGGGCTAGCAGAAAAATGCCTCAGGATGGATCTCTGGGCAATATAGACAAGCCCAGGCAGATCTGAGCCTCTTCTTACAGAAAAGTAGCTACTAGTCTCTTTTCCCTCCCTCCCAAATCAAAGAATATGGTAGACAGCAACTACAACCTCTGAAAGATTTCCCCTATCTCAAGCTTTAGCTGGCACTACAAGACAATAGTTCAAACCACAGCAGAATGAAGTTCTCTTTCAATTACTTTCCTGGAAACTACTCCAGTCTTTTCTCCAGTCAATCATCAAAGCAATGGCTTTTTTTTTTCAATTAGCAGGTTCTTAATACAACAGCTAATCTTTCCTGTCAGCTGACTTGCCTGCTGATTTCTTTTTTTTAATTAATTAATTAATTTATTTTTAGTTTTCAACATTCACTTCCACAAGATTTTGAGTTCCAAATTTTCTCCCCGTCTTGTCCCTCCCCACATCCCAAGATGACATGCATTCTGAGTACCCCTTCCCCTAATCTGCCCTCCCTTCTATCTCTTCCCCCTTCTTGTATCCTCTTCCCCTTCAATTTTCCTGTAGGGAGGGATAGATTTCTATACCTCATTTCCTGTATATCTTATTTCCCAGTTGCATGTGAAAACAATTTTTTTTAACTTTTGTTTTTAAAATTTTAGGTTCCAAATTTTCTCCCTTCCTCCCTCCCCACCCACACTGATTGAGAAGGCAAGCAACTCGATACAGGTTATACATGTGTAGTCATGCAAAACACTTCCATAACACTCATGTTGTGAAAAACTAAATATATTTCCCTTCATCCTAACTTGAACCCCATTTATTCTATTCTCTCTTTTGACCCTATCCCTCCTTAGAAGTATTTGCTCCTGATTACCCCTCCCCCAATCCGCCTTCCCCTCTATCATCCTCCTGCTTTCTTGTCCCCTTCCCCCCGCCCCATTTTCCTGTAGGGTAAGATAGATTTCTATACCCAATTGAGTTTGTATGTTATTCCTTCCTTAAGCCAAATCCAATGAGATTAAGATTCACTCATTCCCTCTCACCTTCCACCGTTTCCCCTCCACTGTAAAAGCCTTTTATTATCTGTTTTATGTGAGACAATTTACCCCAGTCTACCTCTCCCTTTCTCCTTCTTTCAGTATAATCCTCTCTCACCCCTTAATTTTATTCTCCAGATATTACCCCTTCATCTTCAACTCACCCTGTGCCCTCTATTTCTGTGTGTGTGTGTGTGTGTATCTATATATGTATATATATATATATATGTATATATATATACACACATACATACATATAATTTTTCCTTCCAACTACTCTAATACTGACAAAGGACTCATGAGTTACAAATATCATCTTTCCATGAAGAATATAAACAATTCAACCTTAATAAGTCAATTATGATTTTTCTTTCCTGTTTACCTCTTCATATTCCACTCAAGTCTTGTATTTGAAAGTCAAATTTTCTATTCAGCTCTGGTCTTTTCATCAAGAATGCCTGAAAGTCCTCTATTTCACTGAATGCCCATTTTTTCCCCTGAAGGATTATCTCAGTTTGGCTGGGTAGGTGATTCTTGGTTGTAATCCTATCTCCTTTGCCCTCCAGAATACTATATTACAAGCCCTGTGATCCCTTAATGTAGAAGCTGCTAAATCATGTATTATCCTGATTGTGTTTCCACAATACTTGAATTGTATCTGTCTTGCTGCTTGCAATATTTTTTCCTTGACCTGAGAACTCTGGAATTTGTCTACAATATTTCGAGGAGTTTTCCTTTGGGGATCTTTTTCAGGAGGTGAGCAGGGGATTCTTTCAATTTCTATTTTGCCCTCTGGTTCTAAAATATCAGGGCAGTTTTCCTTCGTAATGTCTTGAAGGATGATGTCTAGGCTCTTTTTTTGATCATGGCTTTCAGAGAGTGCAAAAATTTTTAAATTGTCTCTCCTGGATCTATTTTCCAGGTCAATTGTTTTTCCAATGAGATATTTCACATTGTTTTCTGTTTTTTCATCCTTTTGGTTTTGTTTTACAATGTCTTGATTTCTCATAAAGTCACTAGTTTCCAATTGCTCCATTCTAATTTTTAAGGAAGTATTTTCTTCAGTAAGCTTTTGGACTTCCTTTTCCATTTGACCAATTTTGCTTTTGAAGGCATTCTTCTCCTCATTGTTTTTTTGGACCTCTTTTGCCATTTTTAAGGTGTTATTTTCTTCAGTATTTTTGGGGGGGTCTCCTTTAGTAAGCTGTTGACTAACATGATTTTCTTCCATAGCTCTCAGTTTTTCCTCTTCTTCTCTTTTTGCTTCTCAAAATCCTTTTTTGAGCTCCTCCATGGCCTGGGATCAATTCATATTTTTCTTGGAGGCTTTGGATGTAGAAGCTTTGACTTTGTTGTCTTCTTCTGGTTGTATGTTTTGATCTTCTTTGTCATCAAAGTAATATAATATAGTTTGCCTCTTTTGCACTGCTTGCTCTTGATCTCAGCCAATTAGTTGAGTTATAAACTCTTTGTTAAGGTAGGGGTCTGTTTCCAGTGTGGAGAATGTACTGTCCCAAGCTTTAGGGGTTTTGTGCAGCTGTTTTCAGAGTACTTCTAAGGACCTGTAAATTTTCAGTTCTTCCAAGGTGCTATGATCAAGGATGAAGTGTTTACTCCTTTCCTGTCCTGTGTTCTGGTCTATGAGTAACCACAGGCAGTTTTTTTCTGTCTTGGAACTGTGAGGAGGATTTTCTCTCCACCATCACTACAAGCTCCACCACACTAGTGCTCCTCCTCATCCCAGGACAGCCACCCAGACCTGTGACCCAGATCCAAGCACAGGCAAAGCAAAATAATACTGCACCAGCAAAGAGATCCCTGCAATCCCCCTCTGATCAGCCACTTGATTCCCCTTCAGTCTGTGGGCTGGAAGCTCCAGAAGTAGCTGCCACCCTGGGCACACTCGGGGACTGGGGTTGGGACCCTACTCTTCTCTCTCACCACAGACACAGATTCTTCCTATTGACCTTCTAAGTTGTCTTTGGTGGTCATGGTTTGAGAGGTCTGGAAACTGCCACAGCTGTCCATGATTCAGTCCTCTGAGGCCTGCTCCAGGTTTGCTGAGGCCTGCCTTGCCTGCGTGCCTATGCAGAACTGTGCTTCTCTTCCCACCCAGTACGATATACCTTTCTGATCAACCATCCAGGTTGTCTTGGGCTGGAAATTTGTTTCACTCTGTCTTTTTGTGGGTTCTGCTGCTTTAGAATTTGTTTGGAGCCATTTTTTTTACAGGTATTTGGAGGGGTTTGGGGGAGAGCTCAAGCAAGTCACTACTTTTACTCTGTCATCTTGGCACTGCCCCTGCTGGTTTCTTAGAGCTGGCTTTTTCCACCCATCTCTATTACTCTTTTTTTAATTGTCGCTATTAACTCACATCAGAACCTCCTGGTTATCAGTGACCCAACTTTTCTTTATGAGGTAAAATGCCAAAAATTCACCTTTCTGTCAGTTATGAACCCAACAGTCATTGTTTAATCTCTTCATGGTCTCCAGTTACCTGCCTTGCTGTTGTTGTTTTTTTTTTTTCAATTAAATCCTTTAGAACTTAAAAAAACAGTCACACATAAATGAGCTGGGGAATGAAAATCCCCTGCAGTCTCAGCCATTTCTCTGCTTTCAGACAGGTCCTTTTAGTGCATTCATCCAAGAGGCAATTCTTTATTTGGTCCTTCTAACAGTTTATTTTTCTCCTCCACATTTTATCTTAGAAACTGTACTTCTTCACAAATGGATTTAATTAGTATTTATATCATACTCCAGTATATTCTATCTACACATAAATGTAAAAAGGAATTTCACATATTTTCATGATATTAATATCCTTGTGGACAACGTGCTAAAATATGAGCTGGATAGCAATATAGTTATGTACATATGTAAATAGTAAAATAACTACTACCCAAAGTTTGTTAATTAATGAATATTTATCTGGAAGACATTTCTAGTAGAATACTCTTTGGTCTTTTCCATACCATTATACAGTTCAAAACTGCATCAAGGACTTAAATGAGATATATTATATGTGACAGACTCATATATGAAGATGAGAGAAAGTTGAGAAGGTTAGCTAATTCACTTTAGTACAAAATCAGGATCAAAAAGATTTCAGTAGATTAGCACAATGGATCAAATTTAAGAAGATAAAATTGTGTGTTTGTGTGTGTATATACACATACAAATGCACATATACATGCATATGTAAATATAAATGTGTACACATATTCTATACAATTATATATGTATATATACATATGTAATATGCAGATAAATGTCTAAGACTCTAAGCAATTGCCATTTCTCAGCTCATTTACAAGCGTAAACCTCTCCCTCTCTCTGTATGTGTGTGAGTATATGTGTATGTATGTGTGTTGTTGTTGTTGTTCAGTCATATCAGTTCCATTTGACTCTTCATGACCTCATTTTGGGGTCTTGGCAAAGATATTAGAGTGATTTGTCATTTCCTTTCCCAGCTCATTTTACAGATGAGGAAACTGAAGCAAACGTGGTTAAATGACTTGCCCAGAGTCACACAGCTAGAAATTTTCTGAGACCAGATTTGAACTCACTCTATATATACATTTATGTGTGTATACACACATATATATGCATAATTATATACATATCCATGTATATATAGATATATGTACACATATTTATATACTTAAATTTAAGAATAACTGCACAAATATAGGATCTCTCCCCACCTTTCAAAGCCAAAAGCTGTCTATATACACTGCTTCCACTCTCTCATCTCACTCCTTTCTCAATACTTCATAATCTAACTTCTGATATCATCACTCAAGTGAAATTGATCCTTCCAAGGAACCAGTGATCTCCAAATTTCCACACTCAATGGTTTTTTTCTCAATACTCTTCCCTATTGACTTCTGAGCAGCATTTTATACTATTGACCAACCAACCAACAACCCTTTATTTAGAACCTATTCTCTGCCAAGCACTTTGCAATGCACTGGATGTACAAAAAGCAAAGTGAAAACAATTTCTGCCTCAAAGATTTCACAGACTAAATAAGGGAGACAATATGTACACATACAGGTAAAAACATAAGGCAATTAGTTGGCTCAGTGGATTAAGTGCTAGACCTACAGTCAGGAAGATCTGAGTCCAAATCCAACTTCATATACTTGTTTCTTTCTCTCCTTCCTTCCTCACCACAGATTTGAATCACTTGCAGCCTTCAAAACTCAGCTCAAGTACCACCTTTTATATGAAGCTTTTCTTCATTTTTATAAATCCTAATAAGTGTTAATGCCCTCTTATTCAAACTACTTTATGCTTATTTCATATTTTATAAACTGTATGTATTTACATATGCATATATTATCTCTCTGAACAGAATGTAAGCTTTTTGAGGGTAAGGGCTATTTCATTTTTTTCTTTGTAACCCCAACATCTAGAACAAGTGTCTGGCATATAGTAGGTAACTAATAAATCCCTGGGCTAATAAATCCCATGTTAAATTTAATTATATATTTAAAACATATTCATAATAGTTGGCTTGGTTTTATGTGTTGGTTGTTGTCCTTCATTCCTGAAGAGAATCAAAATGACATCACTGTGCTAGAGTCAAGTTTCATTGTGTCCAACATGACTTATCAGACCAATATGAGCTTGGAATATTCTACCACAGGTTGGGCACAAATAGTCCATGCGAACATTTGGGGTGGATTCTCTAAATTTGTGCATCCTGTGTCTCTTTTGAGCTGTTTCAATTCTGCTTTATTGGTATAGCATTTATCCACAGCATTCAAAACTTTTCCATTTGCTGTAACCAATGGTTCCATGTGTGAGTGATGTGGGAGTGGCTGATTGAGCACCTGTGTTTTCTTGATGTTAATTGTTTAGGCCAAAATTAGCACAAGCAGCAAAGAATCAATCCGTACTTTGTTTCATCACAGTTTCAGAGGCTACATTGAGTGCACAGTCATTTGCAAACAGAAAATCATGCACCAGCGTTCCCTCCACTTTGGTCTTGGCTTGTAGCCTTTTGAAGTCGAAGAATTAACCATCAGTGCGGTAGCTGACCTCGACACCATGTTCACCTTCATTGAAAGTATTTGACAACATGGCTGAAAACATCATGCTATATAGCATGGGAGCAAGCACACAGCATTATTTCACTCTATTGGTGACTGGGAAAACACAAGAGCGTTGTCCATTAACCAGAGCCCAGGCAAGGATGCCGCCATGAAATTGATGTACAATGCTGATGAACTTCTCCAGGCAACCAAATTTTGACATAATTTTCCATAAGCCCTCATGACTGACAGTATCAAAGGCCTTGGTCAGACCTACAAACATTATATATAGACCTCTGTTCTGCTCCTGGAATTTCTCCTGGAGTTGTTGGGCAGTTTTATGTATAAAGAGCAGGTAGGTGGCTCAGTGGATAAAGTGCTAGGCTTAAGGTCAGGAATATTCATCTTCCTAGGTTCAAATCTGGTCTCAGACACTTACAGAATGTAACTCTGGGCAAGTCACTTAACCCTTTTTGCCTCAGTTTCCTAATTTGTAAAATGAGCTGGAGAAGGAAATAGCAAACAACTCCAGTATCTCCGCTAAGCAAACCCCAAATGGAATCTCAAAGAGTCAGACAAAAACTGAAAAATGGCTGAACAACAACAACAACAACAAATAAATCTTTATTGACTATTAAGAAGACACAGGTTAAGAACAATTTGCAAAAAAAAGAGCTGGGGATTATCATATCTACCAGGTTGACTATCAAAAAAAAAAGTTAACAAAAACTAAGGCTGAAATAATAAAATTATAGTTACAAAACTAAGGTATACAATACTTCCCTCATAAGACTACATGTAATCAACGTAATTGAATTCTGTTGTGGCTGCATCAACAAGCAGAAATTCTTCTAGGGAAGAAAGGATAGAGGAACCAGGATAGTGCAGGGAAATCAAATCATATCATAAAAGGAAATATTTCTCTTGGAGAAAAGAAGATACGAGGAGAGATGACAGATGTCTTTAAATATTTGAAGGGCTGTCATATAGAAGAGGAATTAAATTTATTCTAAGTTGTAAAGGGCATAATTAGGACCAGTGATTAGAAATTACAGGAGAAGACATTTCAACTTGATATAAAGATTCTTATATTTTACCTGTTTCAGCTTTCCAAAAATTAGAATGGGCAGCACAATGAGATTGCATTTTCCATCAATGGAAATATTAAAAATAAATATTAAAAGATCATGAGATGTTATATAAGGGAATCATAGATTAGTAATGAGTTTTAGGCTATATGACCTCTAAAATCCCTTTTGAATCTCAGATTAGATGATTTGACATGTTTACTTTTTTGGCATGGCACAACTTTCTTACCTATGCATTAAACTAGAAGATATTTGGAATCCATATCATTATATGGTTCATCTTGTACATAAACCTAGGTTTTGTTGCTTTTCTCTAGAAAGGGGCTAATTTTTTTTAATATGGCTTACAGAATCAGTGGCCTTACCTTATAATTACATGAAAGCAAAAGTTGTAGTTGTAGTTAATGACGTTATATATGCAAGTTGATGTAATCTTAGCCCTCATTGAGAGTCAAGATATCCTGCATTATGAAGGTGATGGTTCCACACCTAGCCTTCTCAGGTCACATCTGTAGTACTGTGTTCAGTTCATCATTTGTTGAAGTATACTGTTAGAGGTTATCCTGAGGTGGGCAACAAACATGGTAGAGAACTTTGAAATCATGTCATATGAAGAGGATCAATTAAAAGAGCCATGGTTAATTTAGCCTGAAAATGTGATGAAATGGGGAGAATATGATAGCTATCCTTGAGCATTTGAAATGTTATGGAAAAGGGCTTGAATTTATTCTCTTTGACACAACATGGTAGAAGTAGGTAGAAGATATAAAGAGGAATATTTCGGCTTGCTTTAAGGAAAGATTTATTAATAATTAAAACTATCCAAAAACCAAATGAACTGCCTCATGAGATAGAATCGTCTCTAAGAAAGGTCTTCAGGCAATTACTGAATGATCACTTTTCAGCCATGCTGCAAGAGAGATTCTTATTCATGTTTGGATTGGGTTAGATGTATCTTGCTTGTCTTTCAACTCTCAAATTGTTTTATCCTGTGAATTATTATGAAATTGTCACTATATTTTTTATATATCAAATGCTACTTCAAACTACTGCCCTGTTTGAGGCAACGGACTCAACATAAACCAGCTATTTTCCTCTATTTCTCATACATTATGGCTATCTTTTACCTACTATTACTGCATGTCTTTCATTGTTCAGTGCCTAGCCTAGCTCTTGGAACAAAATAGGTTCTCAATAAGTAATTGTTAAATAAGTGAATGAATTAATGGAATGTTCAGTTTTTGGTCTTTGTTGTCACTTCTGATTCTTACTCTGTACCCTAACCCACATTAGAACTTTTTAGAAATCCACTCCCTACTTCTATTCACTTTGCTCTTTTCTCCACATACCATCTGTTCTTTTGCACTTTTGAGGCCTTCAGTAAGACATATTCCTTCTCCCCATTAGTAAAAGAGAGTAATGAAAACATATTTTCCAAAATCTTTATTACTACATTTCTTCTTGATTCCTTTCAGAATTGCTTATTATTCTGAGGTTTTTTTTTTATTTTACTTCTTGAATCATAGCTGTTGAATGTTCAAGGAATCAGAAGCAAATTGAGGTGGTATTACATTACTCCATCATCAGGGTGCTTAAGTATCATTGGAATAGTTAAGAATAATGTTCTCAAATATCAAACAGGCAACTTTTAAAGTTAGCATCTTCTTGATGTTACATGTTCTATCCATAGAATATGTTTTTCCTTATTTGATAAAATTCATTATCTTCTCCAAAACAGCTCCAAAGCCCAATGCAAATGACCCCATTAATTTACAGTAACAATGAAGTGGTGCCAAAAAAACACAAACCATACAATGAGGAAAATTGACAAGCTTATGTGTTGTGACATAACTTTCAATTTTTCAAGTGTAGGAATTATATGAAAAACAATGTCTTCAAAACACTCCATTTTCTAGATACGCACTTCAAATGATTTTTTAAAAGAGAAATTGAAGCAATTTATAATGCAAATTAACATAATTCTCTTATCTAAGAGAATAAGAAATTCAGTCAAGAAGTCAGTTGTTCACTGAAATTGATTGTGTCACATAGCCTACACTTGGAGCAGTCCAGAAATAAAATACAATATCCAGAATCATGGCAGTCACCCACTCCAGTATCAAAACAAGGAGATTATGATTGCCACTTAGAGCTATGACATATGATGCCAGTCTCTTGATGTAGTGAATTTTTCTTGACAAAGTCCTTCTCAGTTATTCCCTAGGAGAAAAATCTAGTTAAGTTGTCCCCTGGAAGGTTAGTCATAGAATCTTGCCACACAGAAGCATATTTACATGGATGAATAAATCAGAGTAGTTCCATTTGAAAACTGCCAGATGCTATGCATTTTCTTGTAGGAATTAGGATTGTGGGTCTTTAGGAGCACTTCCTGCTGAGCTAAACATCTGTTCACAATATACTATGCACTTGCTGATAATCTTAAGAAATCTAAGGCTATTAGACTGTCTTAACTGTATTTTCCACCCATCACATAGGCAACAAGAGATTTCTAATTGGTACATCAAGCTAACAACAAATCAACACATAGCTACCTCCATTTATATTGCACCTTTTTCACACCCTTCTCTCAATTGACAGATTTCTCAAAACCTGTGAATTCTCTTTTAAATGGATTAGCCAAGGGAATTTTGTTTCTTGGAAGGAAAGAAATATCAATCTACTGACCGACAAGTTGGTGCAACTATTACTGGCACTTCACGCTAATGAAAAGAGTAGTCTGACATTGCTTAAATAACATAATCCTCTGAACTTCTTGGCTGAGACCTTTGCCCAAATTCACTTCAATTATGAATGAATAACCAATAGGGATCAAAAATTATTTCTTAAATTATGTGTACTTATGTTAGATTATTATGTAACAATAAACATAAGATTTCTATACTTCAAGAACCTGTGTTTCCATTTATGTGAATAGTACCTTGACCAATGCAGATGAAAAGTTTTATATACTTTAGTAGAAAGTCTTCTGAGTTGTCATGGACACACACAAAATGCAACAGTTATTGGTTATCTCTCCAGTTTCTTCAAACATAACTAGAGTAGTTATCAGACTAGACACATAGAGTACATTGCCAGACATGTGCTCAAAGCCTTTTTATCTCAGTATTTGCCAAAGGAAAAATTTAGTGAAGAGCCATCCTTGAGCCAAGAAGACCTGGGTTCAAATTCTGATCTATGCTTTCTGTGTGACCATGGACATCACTGAAATTTTTAGCATCCCCAAATCAGTTGCTAAGCTGCAATACTGTAGTTGCATCCATGTAGTTCTCTATACTGATGAAATCATAGGTCTGGATCCCCCTCAACAAAAGATTCATCTGAACTTGCTCTCCATTAGCATAGTCTTACAACCAGTTTAAATAGGTGGGAAAATAAGTATTTGTATGTGTGTGCTCTCAATGACCTACACTAGCAATGAACTTAGAAGTAAATGAAAAATACTCTAAATGCATACACTACTGAAATTGGCCAGGAAGAAATAAAGACATAAAGGTAAAAAAACATATATATAATATAGAGATGAAAGCTACCTCCACCATTTTTTGATCTATTCAGTTAAATCATGTTGCTATTCATAACTGTCTCCTATTCTGTCCAAACGTCTACCATTTAATGTAGTTAACCAAAACATATGCTAGCAAGAAGGTCAAATAGACAAGAACTATACAATATGAGAAAACAAATTAATGCATATTATTTACCAAAATACATAAATATATACTTATTTTTACTCAGTGAAATATGTTACATTTTACCTTATCTTCTTGTTAAATTTCTAGAGTGTGAGACCATTAATATGGGTACAGATTATGACTAAGAACAATAAGCATGACATATTCTTTTAGGCAAGTGCTGAATAACATATTATAATGGAAATGTCATTTTTATGTCAAGGTACCTTCAAAGTTTCATACAAATATTCCCACCAAGGTCAAATCAGACCAAAGAGTACTCAAACTGGGGTACTTTAGCAGCGACAATGACTGTAAACTTAGGACAAATAACTACAAGAGTTAACAACCCTTTGGAGTTCTGTTTTCCAAGGCTATATTCCTCTAAAGTCTTTTCAGACCCCAAAGAACAAGAAAAGATAGTGTAACCAGGATAGCAAGTCATCACATGCCTCAATCTCAACAAGAATTGATTAAGTGCCTACATTCTAGGCACACCGTGATATGAAGAAATGCACACACATAGGTATGTATGCATGCATGCATGTACATGTGTATGTGTATATATATATTTATATGTTTGTAAATACACACATACACACATGTGTATATGAAAGTCTTTGTCTTAAAGACTTTGTAGTCAAATGGAGGAGACGACATATCAATAACTACATAGAAACAAGATATATGCAGGATAAATTAGAGATAATCAAATGAAGGAAGGCACTAGTATTAAGGGGATCAGGAGAAGAATTAATATAGAAGGTAGGATTTTAGCTGGGATTTGAAGAAATGCCTATCATTCTGATAAATGGCTTTCCTCTGCAAATTATCAATAGAACCTCTTGCTGAGTAGTATCAACTTTAACAGTGTCATGATGAAAGACAAAATTATTTCTGGAAAGCCAATATAATTTAAACTGAGGTGACTATCTCTCCCAAAAGGAAGATGTTCATATCATTAAGGAGATTCTCTGTCTGGGAAAAAGTACTTCCAGTTAAATAATTTGAAGATTATTTTAGGTAGATGATATTGAATTGAACTCATTGAAAGGCAGGTAACATCTGTTCACAAATATGGAAGTTAACAAGAAAAAGGTTTTCTATTTTAATACAACATACCACAGAACAATTCAAATCATAGACAAACATTTCAAGAAATTTCCATTAACCAGGAGTGAACAGCATAAAAATGGGTTGGATATTTTCATGGCTCTGGCATTATATTGTTCTCATGTTAACAGAGTCACCTATTAGATCTCTTAAATGATTGTTCAGTCCATACACATATATTGGACAGTTAGTCCACAATTAGCTTCAGCTTTTCAAAATGACTTATTCTATTTAACCTCTTTCTTATTGAAGATGAAGGAACCAATTTCTGGACATGAAACATTTAAAGTAACTCTATATGCTTAAACATTTCAAGTGTTCATTAGTGACATGTTTTGGGGAAAAATTGTTGCCTTTCAAAAATAAACTGTTGTTCAGTTCACTTCCTTATAAGATCAAATCAAGCTAAAATTTTCATCATATTTTTCTCTGTTTGTCCAGGCTTAGAAAATATATTTAACTTTTCAGAGGAGTAACATGAAGTTAACCAGAGTTCACTTTATGATGCTCTTTATATAATTATTATAAAAAAGGAAGTTGGAAATGCTTTCCTTGTTAAAGTATAAAAGTAAGACAGAAAGTGATTTATCAAGGTGTTCAGAAGCTTAGGTGTTCAAAAAAGTTGTTCGATGATCTCCAAATTCTATGGCATTGATTTAGTTTTATCTAAGTACAGAAAAAGCCCGAGTGTAGTGTGAATTCTTGCCTTAAATCCATCTTAAACCAAATTCATTTAGACATTCATTTTAACCTTGGAGAAAGTATGCAATAATTTTTATTTGTCATAAAAATCTGTTTCTTGATCAGACAGCAATCCAGTGTCCTCACTCCAGTCTATGTGGTTAATTCCAAAGAGAGGAATAATTAGAATAGTACTATTTAATATCTCTTCAATAAAGGCATTTTCATCAATTTAATGTCACTAAATTACCCTGATTTTTAATCAAATTTCATACTGGAAATGGGACAGTTCAAAATGAATTTATTAAAAGCAAATTTTAGGAAGAGGTCTGTAAGTTACTTTTGGTTTAAAAAAATGAAAGACTTCTAAAAATGCAACCATATCAATCTTATAAGAACATTCCTGCTGTTGAGGTAGTAGGTCTAAAGTTCTTAATAATCCAATTAGAAATCTTTAAGAGAGGGAAAAAAAGGGCCAATTGATGCCTAATTAAAATGACAGGCATTCGTCTGACTCATGGGGTAGTCACAGTACCTTTAGCAGTAAAAATAGTGTCTCATTAGTCTTTTAAACATTTATTCCCAGGTTTACATGAAATTGATATTTAATCACTTTCCCAGTGTACAGCAGGCACTTATTACATGGGGAAGACTTGGAGAGTGGAAAGTTTATAAAATCTCTGTCAATCTCTGCTCCATTTGAGGAATGATTCGTTATAATGGGCCACCAGTGGCAGGGGGACTCTGAATGGGAGCCTGTAATTAACTTCACTTCATGTTTTATTGATGACATTTGCTGTGCTATGAGAATAGATGATGCATCATGGGGACCATGCCCCATGGATCATGTTGTGGAATGTACTGCATCACAACTAAATCACATCCATACACACATTTAGCTACTCTTCTTGTTGCTAGTATATGTGTAGGATGTTTGCCACTGTGATGCATTTTGAGGTGAGGTATGAAAATGAGAATAAACTATGAAGATAGCATTATTTCCTAAAACAGGAACAGAGTATTTATACTTGAGACAAAATTTCTTTAGTTTGAAAAGAAAAGTCAATTCTAAAGAAAAGTCAATGTTCATTAGGATTTTGATTTCTTTTTACAGAAGCAAAATTTTGTGGTGTGTTGGATCCAGTACAGGGAATTCCTTCTACTGATGTAGATTGGCAACCCATCTGTCTTACAGCTCTATAGAGCAATTTAGAACCCTGAGAGATTAAGTGGGCCATAGTCACGCAGAATGTATATCTTTGAGGCAGTTTGTGAACCTGGTCCTTCATGACTCAAAAGCTGGCTTGGCTCCCTTTCCATAGGGCTATGCTTCAATCTATGACTTAACCTTAGGATTATAATTTTTGCTTCAGGAACATTGAATTATATTTGACTTGTGTATGACATAAAATAAAACATAATCCAGAAGAGCATAAAAGCTTTTGTTTCATTCATAAGACTGGCATCTTGTTTTTATGCAAAATACCCATTCAGGGCTATAATTTATTACAATCAAACAATTAGGAAGCATTTGTTAAGTGCCTGCTATGTGTCGGGCACTAGAGATAAAAGGACAGAAATGAAACAGTACCTGACCTCAAGGAACTTATATTCTGTTAGGAAAGACAGTGTGTGTGTGTGTGTGTGTGTGTGTGTGTGTGTGTGTGTGTGTGTG